>NC_142066.1:61603308-61906338 GCF_059756535.1 Pantherophis guttatus | reverse complement strand
CAGGATGCCATGACCAAAAAAACCCCAGAAGCCAAAAACTGATGTTATCCTTTGGAAAATCCACAATTTTTCAAAAAAGAAGCTCTACAACAGTGAGAAGAGAAAGGTGACATTCCCTTTTACCCTCAACTCTTCCCATTCTTCAGAGCCTCACTAGAGGTTTACAGCGTTAGCCGTCGTTGAAGTGATATAACATTAGTTTTTTTAAAAAATGTTTTTCTGCAATAATTTTATTAAAGATTACAAACTATGTAAAATATAAAAAATAAAGAAAAAGAATAGTGGTAAAAGAGAAAATGATTGGGCTTTAATGATCTGTTTATAATTGGGGAATCATTTCTTTAGCTTTATTTCTAAGGAAAGCAATACATTTGGAATTTTTTTTGATGAACACTAAAATATAAACATGGGTAGTCCTCAACTTACAACAGTTCATTTAGTTCATTTAGTGTTCAAAGTTACAAAGGCACTGAAAAAATGGATTATGATTATTTTTCATAGTTATGACCTTTGACCCCATGATCATATGATCGAAATTCAGATTCTTGGCAACAGACTCATACTTATGACCAGGGGTGAAACGCTCCTGGTTCGGACTGGCTCGGGCGAGTAAGTAGCGATGGTGGTGGGCAATTTGGAGAACCAGTAGCAAAAATCCCTGCCCCCGCCCCTCATGCCCAGCTGAGCTGTGTGATCATCAGAGCCATTTTTTTCTTTTAAATGGCTCTGAGCAACCAAGCTCTGACGATCCCAGCTGAGTTGCCTGCTAATCAGGCAACTCAGCTTGGATTGCCAGAGCCATGTAAAAGAAAAAAACTTTTTTCCTTTTAAATGGCTCTGACTATCCCTCCCCCTCCCCCCCTCAGCTTGCTTACCTTAGCTGCTGGTCGCAATGCCTTGTTGTAATCCCTGCAATCAATTGCATCAGCAAGCAACTGAATCTCCCTGCCTGCAATCAAGCAGGCAGGGAGTTGTGGACTTCAACTTCCAGAATTCTTCAGCCAGCAAAGCAAAGCTGACTGAGGAATTCTGGGAGTTGAAGTCTACAAGTCTTAAAGTTGCCAAGGTTGGAGACCCCTGTTCTATTGGGTAAGTTTTTTTCTCCTTTGGGAGCTTTAAAAAAAATAGTTAATTGGGTTTTTTTTTAGTTGTTCTTTTTTTTGACCTAGCCATTTAAAGTTTAGGAAGTTTTAAATTTAGATGCTTTTATATAAAAATAAAAATAAATTAAATTAAAATAATATCTGTTCAGCTTTCTGAGATTTAGTGTGTTTTTGTGGTGTTTCACTCTAACTACACAAACACACAAAATCTCACAAAGCTGTATGTGGAATTTTGTGTGTGTAAAGTGTGAAAGTTGTTTTTTGGGGGCTTTTTGTGGCTGTGTGAGGTTCCTGCTTGTTACAGGGGCCATTTTGGGTCTAGCACAGCTGCTGTTATATTGTGGGTGAGCCAGTTGTGTTGTGTTGTATTTTGTAGGTTAAAAAAGAGCAAAGAAGTGACATTGACTTGGCCACGTCCACCTTACCAACAAGCCACACACTCCCAGTCACCTTACCACCAAGCCACGCCCACTAATTAAGCCACACCCACAGAACCGGTAGCAAAAAAATTTAGATTTCATCCCTGCTTATGATCATTGCTGTGTCACAAGGTCATGTGATCCCTTTTGCAACCTTCCAACAAGCAAAGTCAATGGAGAAGCCAGATTCACTTAACAACCATGTTACTATGGTAACTTATCAATTACAATGATTCACTTAATAACTGTGGCAAGAAAGATTGTAAAATGGGGCAAAACTCACTTAACAAATTCTTAACAACAAAAATTTGAGTTCAATTGTAGTCATAAGTCTAGGACTGCCGGTACTATTTCTGGAAGAGCTTAATAAACGTTTGCTGATTAGAGCTGAAAGATTAGTTTTTGCAATTTTAATTATTGACAAAGGATGAGATATGAGAAGAAGAGTATTTTTTTGACCGAAGCACCAGAGTAAATGTTACGATACTTAACTGTTTATACTTGTTGGGATGGAGGGGGAATCATCTTTTATGTACCTTATTACAATTATTTTGGCACAAGTGTAGTTGGATTGCTATAGTTGCTAGTGAGGATATCAGTTTTTCCAAAAGAAAATGTACATTTAGGCTAATTTATTTATTTATTAGTCATATTTCTATGCCACCCACTCTCCGAGGACTCTGGGCTGTTTACACCAAAGACAGTATACTAAATAGCATATTGCCCCCTAACAATCTGGGTCCTCATTTTACCCACCTCGGAAGGATGGAAGACTGAGTCAATCTTGAGCCAGTGAGATTTGATCCGCTGATCTGCTGAACTAGCAGTCAGGTGAAGTAGCTGCAGTACTGCACTCTAACCACTGCATTACCTTGGCTCTAGCTTGACAGTTGAAAGAAACCAATGACAATAATCTCATAGGAGATACTGGGGGAATGGTTTTTTTTATGTGTTTGATTTTTTTTTTTAAAGCAAAAGTTTTTCTCATTGAAGAATTGGGAGGCAGCTTGACCGTATGTGGATATTTTCCTGTCAAAACAAATCCAAATACTTCTTCCCTGTCTTAATAGGGTTACATCTGTCTGAATTTGTTTTTTTTTCTAATAATCCTGCCTTTGAGACTTGCTTCCTCCCTATGCTTCCATCATTACTCCCTATACTTCCTCATGCTTCCATAATTACTCATTTCCAAGAGCTTTTTTTGCATCCACAAAAATAATAAATCGACACCCCCCCCCCCGTTGTTTCGTGAAAGACAGTGATTGGAAATCCACACAATATATGTTCTTAAATAGGGGGCTTTCTTCATTTTCATTTGACACTATTAAGTCATCCAACCCCAGAAAATGTCCAGATCTCAAATCAATTTGCTAACACCAAAGACATTGAAAATACTTAGCTGTTTGCCCTCATTCTTCCCTCTTTATCCATCCCCCTTTTATTTTTTTTCTACCTTGGCAAGTTGTAATAATATTCTGGCTCCTTGCCAAGTATAGAGGTTACTATGGAAACAGTATAACTGCCTGAGCAAGCCAGAAAGGGTTGTGGCTTCTAGTGTCTACTCTTATGTTCATGTGCCTGAGGTAGGTAGGTAGATAGGTAGATAGGTAGACAGATAGATAGATGAGAGACAGACAGACAGACAGACAGACAGACAGTAGAATTTATACCATCCTGCATTTAATGATACCAAATGAAGAATGAATTTCTAACAACAAAGAGAGGAAGGAGGGGAAAGAAAAGCATACCAAATTCCCCTGCCACACCCTTTTGAAAACACCCGATGTATAACTATATATTTTTTATTAACTCCGAAAGGGAAATAACTTGCTTTCACTTTTTTCTATGTATTATGAGAGGAAAAACTTTTTGTATTTTTGTACACCATTTTTGTATTTTGTACACCATTTGGACTTTTTCTGGGGTTTTGGAAACCACTGGTCAGAGAATTGCTATTATTGTTCCATGTGTTTGTGCAGAAATAGTACCTAATTGCAAAGTTCCTTGTGTTGTTGGGACAATCTATGACCCAATTTTTATTAAAGGTGGCTAGAGTTATCAGGGCCACAAAAGCCCTCCATGGCTTAGGACTGGGGTATATACGAGACCGCCTTCTGCCATCAACAACTTCCCACCGGCCAATACGCTCCCACAGAGAGGGGCTCCTCAGGGTGCCATCGGCCAAACAATGCCGACTGGTGACATCCAGGGGGAGACCCTTCTCTGTAGGGGCACCAGCCTTCTGGAATGAGCTGCCCCTAGAGCTTCGTCTTAGCCCCGACCTGCGCACTTTTCGCCGCACCCTTAAGACCCTTCTGTTTCAGCAAGCCGGACTGGCCTAGTACGAATTTTAAAATGGGTGTATGTGTGTTTTAATTCGTGGGCAAATTTTTATATTCAATTTTAATTGGTTTTAAATTTTATAAATCTATGTGTTTTAATATGTCTGTACACTGCCCTGAGTCCTTCAGGAGAAGGGCAGTATAGAAATCTAATAAACTTGAAACTTGAAAAAAGTAATGGCAGTCTTTTGTTCTCAGGCTAGACATACATTAGAGCAGGGGTCTCCAATCTTGCCAACTTTAAGACTTGTGGACTTCAACTCCCAGAATTCCTCAGGCAGCTATTAGTTTACCTAGATCCGTGATGGCGTATCAGTGGCACACGTGCCAGAGATGGCACGCAGTGCCCTCTCTGTGGGCACGTGAGCCATTGCGTTCAGCTCTGCCACACATGTGTATGCACCTCCCACCAGCCAGCTGGTCTTTGGGTCTCTGCCATGCATGCGTTGGGAGTGGGGCACGTGCGGGATGGGTGGGATGAATGTGGGGGGCCCACGTGCAGTTGCACAGGGGCAGGGCATGTTCGGGGCGACTGTGTGCATATGCGTGGGGGGCGGGGCACATGCACGGGGGTTCGGGTGTGCATATGTGCATTCGCTTTGGCCACTTAGTCCAGAAAAGGTTAGTCTAGATAATGCCAGGGGTCCAAGTAACAGCCCATAGGAAATCATGACTCTAAGGCAGGGTTCCTCAAAGTATAGATTTATTAGGCATGTCATATTGGCATAGCTGGTGAAAATCCGAATCTGAAGACCCGTGGGTTTTCCCCCACCTAGTTCAAATCCAAAGTTCTTTCCCACATTACACACAACCATCACATGCCTCCTGGATGCCTCCCATCCAGTGTCCTTGGTTCCCAGGAGAAAGAATGTCATTTTGGCTGCATATCCCCTTTGCTATCTCTACTCCCCTCTCCCTTTCCCACAGCTCCAGCAAGCCTCATTGTGACTCTCCAAAGATGGCTTCAGGGTTAACAGATACAATTGATTCAGAATCTAAACAGCAACTGTAATCTACAGAACTGGTTAGTTCTTCACAGACAATACTGAAAGTTTGGTGACAGTTTAAGAATATATAAACGATAAAGAATATTGAAACAAAGAAATCCTTTAATAGGAAAAGTCCCTATTAGAAGAAGCAGCAACAAAAGTGGTAACTTCTATAGTTAACTCATTCTTATGAATAATCCCATTCATAAGAAAAGATCTCAATATTTTAAACACCAAATCAACTAGGAATTAATCAAATTATCCAGAAACAAGTCATTAAAAGTTAGAACTGATTAAATTTTTAAACTTCTCCTTTCTTTCCCAGCTTCCTTGCAAACGAACGAACTACAGGCATGCAGTTAAAAACTCCTGACGATGGTAAAATTAAGAAACTTTCACTTCCTAATGTTTCTGTATAATTTGATTAATTCTAGATGATTAATTCCTAATTCTACCATTGTCAGGAGTTTTTAGCTGCATGCCTGTAGTTTGTTAGTTTTGGGTCTGTTTAATAAACATGACAAATGTAATTTTGTACCAAAAAAAGGACAGATCTAATGAACACTTACCTTGTGATAGAAATCACATAGATTTGCATGTTGCAAACAACACAAAATTTTTACATAAAGGTTTGAGCGAACATTTAATCAGGGAGATTGATACTGCATTTTTGTCCTAAGTATAAGGCCCTTTGTTCTGCAGAAAGAAACAGTTGAAAAGCATTATGACCTATTGGCCAATTTAGGGTGTGTCAAATTTTTCAACTTTCAACTTCCAAACATTAGGGATACTCAAAACTTGTGACATGCCTTGGGGATTGTAAAGATATTTTGGTTACTTTAATATAATTTACACGTGCTTAGTAAGTAACTACATAAATATCATAACTTTTTAACATTTTGCACTTGGGAACAGAAGATTCAGCCAGTTTCGGGTGACCACAAGGGGACTAGATAAAAATGAATCTGGCACAGAAATTTACTCCCTCCCCATGTATCATTAATTAATTAATTAATGTAAATTTGCAAAATATAGTTCTATGCATTGATGGCATGATAAATTAATAACAATACTGAGTGTCTGAAACTCATTTAGCAATATATTTATAGTTAAAATATTTAAAAGGCTCTAACAGAGTCCTCATGAAAAACATTTCTCATGAGTCCCAAATAGCCAGCTGCAGGGCCCCCATCACAAAACAAACAAGTAAAATTGAATTAAATTAGAAAGGAAAACATCTCACTAAGTATAGAAAGAAAGAGGCACCAACAAATATAGAAAAGAAAAAGGCACCGTCAAGTATGACAATAGGCAATAACATCTAAATAATCTTCTATTGCAGACACAGGAACATAGTTATTGTAATCAATCTTACAAATGAGAATGTGCTTCAATATAATAGTGCTGCTGAAAATAACAGTATCTTAAATCTTGTACCACTTTTCCATCTGTGAACAATCTGTTGAGTGCAAGGAAGAGACCAAAGCAAACAAAACTTCTCTGCTTCCTTAAATAAAATGTCAAAACTTACTCTAGCTAACAACTAGATCTGAAACTATTATCTGAAGATTTAGTACTTTGCAAAGTGGTTTTTACATTAAACTATACTTTCTTGTTATGCCTGAAAAGGAAAAGATATGATGTTTGACATGCTTTTGCCTAATGAATTAAGATCTAATAAAGCGTGGGCTTGGGGAACTCCTTGCTACTATAAAGGAGGTGACAAGTTATTGTTAAATGTGTGTACTGAATTTGTTTCCTTTTCCTTGGAACAGGGAAAGGAAGGCAAACAATTTCTAGTGAGATGCAGGTTGGTGTTCTGATTAAGACACAAATCATTTTTTTTTTGTTGCTCTCATGTCATTAAAAGCAGAGCCCTGAACCAATTTTTCCAAATCTATTGTACTTGAGCAGTACTTCCCACTCTAATAAAAAAAGGATTGCAATAAATCTGCTTGACTTTCAGCCTTCTTTTATTTTCAAAACACAATTCTGAATTTCAAGTTCCTTGTAAATTTCCTTTCCTATAGCTGCTACTATTAGGAAAGGTGGTTGCTTCTCTCAAAAAGACCTAAGCAACCTCAGGGAAGCAATCGCTGGAAGGGGAGGGAGGCATACTTTTTATCTTCTCAACTCCTCTCTACCCTGTCTTGTTGCTTATCTGCTGTGTTGTTCCCAAGAGAGCTTTGCACTTAAGGTTTTATCAGCAATCATCTGCCTTGCACTGAAAATCCAGCATTGATTCAATGCTGGCTCCTGAGGGGAAAAAATGGGTGTGGTGTGATTTCATGTGAAATTAGACACCTTTAAAACTCTAAATGGCTTATAAGGAGACACTTACTGGATTTCATTGTTCATTTTGAGTTTCATTCTTTATCTTTCATGGCATATGATCAGGAGAAAAAACAGTGGCAGGTACAAAATTTAATAGGGTTTCCATGGGCTATTATGATCTTTCTGAAAACAAATGAAAAATCTTTTGAATAACTTTAGGCTCAGAAAGCATTCCAGTCATTGAATAAATACATTCCTGTGTCAAAGTAGAAATGTAATGCACTATCCAAGTCTTGCTTTAGAGCTACTTGCATTTAATATACTACCAGGATATAGGAGCCAGCTTATCTAGGAAATTCCCACCTCATGGGACTGGTATGCGTTACTACAACTGTGCTAAACTCTTATGATTTTTCTTCCTTATTGCAAAACTCAGCCCAGCAGCTTTATGTTACATGACAAGGTATTTATTGATTGTATTAAATTTATTGACCACCCAACATACCACAGGTTTACAACATTAAAGGGATAATTTTACAAAATGTGTACAGGTAATCCTCAACTTGCAGTCATTCATTTAGTGACTGTTCAACGGCACAGGAAAAGGTGACTTTTAACCATTTTTCACATTACAGCCAGTGCAGCACCCCCAGGGTCACATGATCAAAATTCAACAACTTTTATTTATAATGGTTGCAATGTCCCAGGATCATGCAATTACCTTTTATGACCTTCTGACAAGCAAAATCAATGGGGAAGTCAGATTCATCTAACCGTGTTACTAATTTAACAACTTGATTCACTTAATAACTGTGGCTAGAAAGGTCATAAAATGGGGAAAAGCTCACATAAATAAGTGTCTTGCTTGGCAAAAGAAATTTTGGGCTCAATTATGGTAATAAATTGAGGACTATCTGTACACAATAGGAGCTAAATAATAAAAATAAATAAACACAGAACCCTAGCTAAAAGATGGGAAGGGAAGGAGCAGGATAAGCAGGGGGGCAGATCAGGAGTGAAATCCAGCAGGTTCTGACAGGTTATGGAGAACCGGTAGCGGAAATTTTGAGTAGTTTGGAGAACTGGCAGATACGACCTCTGGTTGGCCCCAGAGTGGGGTAGGAATGAGGATTTTGCAGTATCCTTCCCCTGGAGTGGGATGGGAATGGAAATTTTACAGGATCCTATTTCCCCTGGAGTGGGGTGGAAATGGAGATTTTGCAGTATCCTTCCCCTGCCACCCACCAAGCCACACCATGGCGCACACATGATCCCGTTGCGAACCAGTAGTAAAGGTAAGTAGAACCCACCCGATTTGCACAATAAGCAGATTGCAAGAGGTCTAGCAGCAGATCTGTGATGGCTTTCAGGTGGGCCAACACTAACCTTACCAAGGTTTTCATAACTACAGATGTCAGAGCTACTGGTCTGTAGTCATTCAACTCATTGATGGAGGGTTTCTTGGGCCCAGAATGATAATAGAGAATTTGAAGCAAGAAGGGACATAACACATCTCCAGTGATTTATTAAAGAGGCAGGTAAAGATGCGGGGGGGGGGCACAGATTTTCAAGCAAGAGGGAGTTACCCTGTCTGGTCCTTTTTGTTTGTGAAATAGACCTCACACATCTTTTTCTGTGATCACCAGATATATGGAGTTGGGTGTAGGAGACTTAGTAGTTTTTTTAAAAAAGTTTTTTATTTTTTAAATAATTTATTTTTTATTTTATTTTTCTACAAACATATCGTTGTGTGAACAGCTTGGGACCAGAGTGTCTTACATGTTAGTACAAATAATACAATATTCTTCATATTTAATACAATTAACAATCTTATAAACTTTTAGTAATAATACACATTTTGTTGAATTATAATCATTCCTTAATTATTCAATATTTCAATATATTATTTTTTTATGCCAGTCTTCATATTCTTGATATCACTCGTTTTGCTACAAAAGCAATACCAATAATCATATTTGTGTTTAAAAAACTTATATAATTCAAGATTGAATTATAATCTACCATTATTTATCCCCTTTCTAATTTTTTTATCATGGCACTGTCATATTTAAAAAATATCTCCTTTCTAATCATATTTTTACAAATAAAGCAACGTTAATCTTAGTTGTATTTGACAACTAATTCCAATATAATAATACACATGTTTAATCTATTGTTTTCATGCGAATCAGATTCTACATATCCTTCCTTTTACTATAGATAGAATATTAATAATCATATTTGTTACATTTTAACAAATTTATATAGTTATACTGATAATACCCATATTTATATTAGGTTATAGTCTTCAATTTTTGCTTATTCAATATTTCTGTATGTTATTCTTATAGCCCTCACCATATTATTCAAATATATTCAGAATTATCAATATTAAGAGTATAGTTTTTTAATTCACCTTGAAAATATATATTGTATTAATCCTTCTTTCTCAAACTTCCAACCCTATTTTAACTTATCTCATTATTATTTTTAAGAAATATTCCCTTTTTTACCCATCATCTCCCATCTGCTTTAAAGCTTCGATTTCCCGTTTCTTAGCTGTCTTCCATGTTCCTCTCTTGGATCGTCTCTACCTGCTTCTGCTACTTGGCCAATCCTCTTAAATATTTCTCCCTTCTCTGCCCTATTCCATTGTTTAAGTTTCAAATTATCTATTCTTACCTTGTTTCTCTCCCCAAAAAAAGCCTTCCTGCAGTTCCAGTTCCTGTTTAACTTCCCTTAAAATGCTCTCCCCTGGGTTTATTTCATCAATCATTCTTATTTTTATTTTTATCTCCTTTTTGTTGTGTCTTCTTACTTGTTGTTTTGTCTGTTCTGCTTTTCCAGCTGTTCTTTCAGTTAACTCCTCTTCCTGAGCATCCTGATTTCTCCTTGTCTTTTGTGTCATAATTTCCAACTTTTTATCTATTCTCTGCATTTTATTCATTATCTCCTCACATCTTCTTGTCAAAGTATCTTTAACATCCTGGATTAATTTCCTCCCAAATTCCACTCATTACTTATTTTTATTTGTTTGTTTCTTTTTGTTTAGCAGTCCAATCTTATTTTCCAACCTAAAATCATTTCTCAGATGATTCAATATCCAAGTCCAAGACTCTTTGTATCCCAAAATTAAATCAACCCATTCTTCTAGTAGTCCAAAAGTGGAACCTTCATAGATCCCTCTGCCAAGTCCATCTTATTTTGAAGATTTTAGGGGTCTTTTTTTTAGTAATAAAGTATTTTTAATCTTGCATTTGAATCTCCACAAGCCAAATCTTTCCAGAATTTTGGGGGTATGTTGTACCTTCCTTTGACTGCAGGTGGCACTCTTAAGTCAGATTTCAGTCTTAATCTTCTTTATCCAATTTTAGTGTAATATTCCAAAGTTTAAGTGTAGTATTAGCTTTTTATATAAATAGCTCCAGCATTTTAAAATGTCTATCCAACGCCAGTTCCTGTCCAATTTGAAAATCCAGTCTTCTGTATTTTAACAGATTTTCTATTTTCTTCTTTTAATTCTTTTCTCTTCCATTTCAAAATAAATTTTACTCAAAATAGCTAGGTAGTTGCCACTTTTAAATTAATTATGAGTCTTTCTTCCTGAATATTCTTTTGCGGTTACACTTTAAATAAAAAGGATTCTTCTCACCCAGTTCCAGACACTGTTCACCAATTCTGTTCCAGCACTCTTCTTAGAAGTAAAGCTGTCTCTGGCTTTGTGGCAGCCATCTTAGGTTGCCTCTTCTCTCATCGTGGCATAGAGCAGTGGTTCTCAACCTGGGGGTCGTGACACCTTTGGGGGTCGAACGGCCATTTCACAGGGGTCGCCAAAGCCCTCTTTCGTCCCCCCCCACGCCTTCACTCATCCTCACTCTCTGCTCTGTTGGATCCCTGGCCGTGCACTTACCCAGCCCACTCCCAATCTATTGCTGCCTCCTGAGTCCCAGCTGATGGCTAGAGGAAAAAAAACTGTTTAAATTCTTGCCGCGGGGTTTCAAAGGGCCGCCCTATAGCCAGTGGTGGGATTCTGCCAGTTCTAGGAGCCAAACCCTTTGTTAAATTGCTGGCTTGCCCCGCCCCTCCACACCACTATTTATTGCCAATAAATAGTGGTGGGCGAGGGGCGGGCGAGCCAGCAATTTAACAAATGGTTCGGTGTTTTTTTGTAATTTTATTGGCCCGCGGAGCTTCAGCATAAGCTAATTAGCCCTTGATTAGATCGGCTCCCGACTCTCAGCTGATTTGCTCTCAGCTGTTTTGCTCAGGGCTCTGCTGCTTGTTTGCTTGCTGGAGCAGTTTTTTTCCCCTAGCTATGCTGAAAAACAAAACTGAAAGTAAAGCAGGCTGTTGGCTTTGCTGTTGCTGCAACATTGGAAAATTAGGCAGGTAGATTTCTTTTCTTTTTCCTCACCAAAAAAGGTAGGTGCAAACTATCTTTAGTGAAAAGGTAGTTTTCCCTAAGGAGGTAGTTCCTCTTTAGGAAAAAGAGGAGAGTTCAAGATTTTAAAACACAAAAGAAAAAAAGCTCTATTTAACTAGGGAATTGTAATAATTGAGATACTATTAATTGTATATTGTGTTGAAAGCAGAAATGGTTAAGTTGTGGTTTGGAGGAATATATGGAGGAAATTATTTGGTTTATTATTATTGGTAAATATAATTAATTGATTTGTAAGAAATTGGATTGCATGGAAATAATTGGAATATTTATGTTCATATTGATTAATATACAAAAAAGGTAATTATATAACTAATTGATTTATATTAAAATGTTGAATTTATATTAAACAATTGTAATATTACATAATTAACCAATGTGAGGATGGATATAAAAATAGATGACAATGGGAAGGGGTATAATATAGAATAGAAGGGAAAAATTGAATTTGATTAAGATTAGAGATGAGGATGAAGGGTAATATTGGTTTTTTACAAAAATAGATGAGGAATAAATATGGGAAAAAGGAAATATAGAAATTGTAAATTTAATTGAAATGACTAAACACTGTTTAAATTTGTGAACCGGCCAAATACTCTGTTCAAAGAAAATACATTGTATGTTTGTATGTGTGTTTCTAATTATTGTTATTTATTCATATTTGTTCTCTTCTATTCTTTAAAGTTTAACAATTCATTCTTTATCTTAATATCTTTATATTTGTTTGGGGTTGGCTTTCTTCCCTTTCATCTTTTTTATTGTACAGCAATCTTTCTCCTCAAACCTACCATCTCTCTCTTTTCTTTCCTTCTTACTTTCTCTTCCTCCCCCTCTTCTTCTCCTCCCTACTTCCTCTTCCTTTCTCCTTCTCCTCCTCTCTTCCTCCCTCTCTTACCCTCACTCCTACTCTAATTTCCCTTCCCTTCCTTCATCCCTCTCTATTGCTGTATCCTTTTATGCATATGGACTACTCAGAGGGCTGAAAATTTATTTCTGACTGGTCCTCGTACTTTTGACCAGTCCTCGAACTTACGACTGTCCTCACATTTTACATTTTTGCCCTATCTTGTCACCATGGTGAAGAGAAGCAGTTGTGAAATGAGTGACATGGTTGTTAAGAATGCTACAATGGGCATAAATGATGACCAGTCATAAGTGCGAAGACCAGCCAAAAGTGGGAGGACCTGTCAGAAATCACTTTTTTCAGCCCTCTGGGTAGTCCTTTTGTGTATATGGACTACTCAGAGGGCTGAAAAAGTAATTTTTGACTGGTCCTCGCACTTTTGACCAGATCTCGAATTTACGACTATCCTCACATTTTACGTTTTTTGTCCTATCTTATCACCATGTGAAAAGAAGCAGTTGTGAAATGAGTGACATGGTTGTTAAGAATGCTGCATGGGCATAAATGTGAGGATGGTCATAAGTGTGAGGACCAGTCAAAAGTGTGAGGACCTGTCAGAAATGACTTTTTTCAGCCCTCTGAGTAGTCCCTATACACATAGCCATGGCCACCTGGTCACATGACCAGCTAGCCACACCCACCCAGTCACATGACCTCCTAGCCATGCCCACAAAATAAGCCACGCCCACAGAACCAGTAGTAAAAAAATTTAGAACCCACCCCTGGTTGGGGGTCACTACAACATGAGGAACTGTATTAAAGGGTCGTGGCATTAGGAAGGTTGAGAACCACTGGCATAGAGGAAAAAGCCCCAGGGCTCTACAGGAGAGTTGCCATCTCCCCTGGAACCTCCCAGGACGCTCCTCCTTAGCTTCACCTCCCCTCCAAGGAGGTTTTTGGCTCTTTTCAGAGCTTACAAACAAAAAGAAGCCAGCGCAGGGTCGGAGAGCTCTGTTCCCTTGTGACTGGTAGCGCCACGACGTCACTTCCAGTCTGAGACTTAGATGATGTATCTGAGATGGAGAGTAGCAATAGTTGGCAGTGGTCTCCTCTCAAACCTATAGTAGAATACATTCAGGTCATCTGCCAGTTTCTGATTCTCTTCCACTAGGGAGGAGGTATGCTGTAGCCAGTGATATTCTTCAGTCTTTTCCACACGTTTGCTGGTTCATTTGTGCAGAACTGAATCCTCAGATTTCCAGAGTAGCTTCTTTTTGCTGCCCAGATCTTTCATATTAATACATTCCTGGCCTGATTGTACAGCATTCTATCTCTCTTCCTGTAGCCTTCCTCTTTGGCATGGCATAGATGTTTCAGCTTAGCTGTGAACCAAGTTTTTTTTATTACTGTAGATGCATAAAGTTTTGGTTGGCACACATATAAGTCCTCACAAAAGCTAATGTATGTCACAGTGTCTTTGAGTTCATCCAAATCCATTGAGGCAGCTTCAAAAACATTCCAGTTTGTGCAGTTGAGGCAAGCCTGTAGCTTTAACTTTGTCTTTTCAGTCCAAGATTTCACTGTATTAACTATTGGTTTTATGATTTTAAGTTTTTGTCTATAAACAGGTACAAGATGAATCATAGAGTGATCAGAGTGTCCCACAGCCATTCTTGGTAGAGAGCGATACGCATCTTTTATTATAGAGCAGCAGTAGTCTAAAATATTCTTGCTAAGAGACATAATGAATGTTTCTTAGCAGCTCATGATTTAGGTTAGCACTGTTAAAAAAATCTGCTAATACAATGAGTAGGGACTCTGGATATCTCTGTTCAGCCCACAGGATTTGGTCAGTTAAGGTTTGCAATGCCTTGTTTATGCAAGCTTGGGTGGTATGTGGTTACAACTAGGATGAATGAAGAAAACTTGTGTGGGGGGGAATAATAGGGTATGCAAATAATATAGGGTAATAATAGGGTATGGTGAATAGTGTCTCTAAGTCCACATCACAAAATTTCTATAGTGTAGTGACATTTTCACACCATTTGTTGTTAATATAAAAGCAGATACCTCCTCCCTTCTTTTTACCGGATTGCAATTTGCAATTCTATCTGCTCTTTGCATCTGAAATCCTAGGATTTGCAAGCAGTGAGCATTAATCAAATCGTTCAGCCATGTTTCCATGAAGCAGAGGGTCACTGAGTTAGAAAATCTGAGTTGTTCCTATTTAAAAGGAGCAGTTCATCTATCTTATTTAAAAGTGAGTGAAGATTAGTTAAATACAGTGAGGGGAGATTTTCTTATCCCATGCTTTTGGAGTCTTTAAAAAATGCCTCCTTGCTTCCCCTCCTTCTCCTTTCCTGTTTCTCTTCTGCTTTCTAATTACCATGCCAAGATATAACTGCCAATCCCTCAGTCAGAATTTCTTCCACATTTGAAAAGAAGCGAGGAATAGATCCAGAAAGCTGCTTGTTATTTAAAATCCACTGTCTGATATTCAAAATCTGATCTGAGTATGAAATTTGCAAAGAATCACATAAAACGTAAACATATTAAAAAAAGACAGATGTAATCAATCAAGTGTAAACACTAAAGTTGTGAAAGAAATCACATAGATTGACATGTTGTAAACAACAAAGGAAGTTTTTTATAGAGCTCTGAGCTTTTATGCAGTGGGCTTGATCTTTGTCCCAAGCATGAGACTGTTTCTGCAGAAATAAACAGCTGAAAATCTTCCTTGTTCCAGCATGATTTATTGATAATTTGCTCTGGGGAAAACAACCCAGCTGAGGTTCAAGCCAACAACATGGCTGATATCTATTCTACCTACTAGTTTAGAAATTTCTGCTGCAGAAATTGATTAAATATTTTCCCACCAGAAGGTCTATATAAGCAGATCCCCATGGGACCAGTTCCATGGAGAGAGACTTTTCTGCAGACTGGAGGGGGCATGGTTTCTCATGCTGCCTGCATCCCACAGATGGGGCTTCACTTGTTTGCTTGGCCTGGTTGCTGGCATGCCATGGACTGGTGCCAATCCATGGCCTGGGGCGGAGAACTCCTGGTCTACATCTCCAGGCTCTCTGCCCCCGACTTTCTTTTTCTCCCTCCAATCTACTTTAAATAGCCTTTATATAAATTCTGAGTTATGGTATTATTTAACTGCATCACTATTTTCCTCGATTGTGGGATGGTAAAAACTCAGTGTTAATTGGAACCCTGAAAAAGATGAGGCACAGGATAATAAAGAAGTTTGAGCTTTCTCAGTGCCACTATTATGATACCCAAAATCTTTCTCAAGTATGTAATTAGATGCTTACCTTCTGTGCATTTGTTTTTGTATCTGATAACTCTTCCATTTTCTCTTCTGACCTTAAAAAGAGAGGACTATTACATTTGTAGGTTTAGTACAAGGCAGTAACCTGGAAGTTGCACACTAAGCTATCTTGAAAGTGCCACTGATCCATGAATAGCAAAAATCTCTCCTTGTAGCCAATTTAAGGGATGGTATTTAACATATACTGAGGTGGAAAAGGAGATAAGATCAGGAAAATGGATAGAGGTAGAAATCTATATATCTATAGTTAAAGATCTAGTGGTTAAGGCACCAGGACTAGAAAGTGATAAACCATGAATTCAATTTCCAGTTGGGTAACTTTGGGCCAATCACTCTTTCAGCCCAACCCACTCACAGGGGTTGGTTGCTGCTGTGGAGAAAATAGGAATTGGATATGTTTGTGGCCTTGAATTATTTGTAAAGATAATAAAAACAAAAGCACTGGGATATAAATAAACAAATCTGTCCTCCCACTAATTCCTGCAGAAGGACTAATGATCCAAATTCAATGTTGAGGGCTGAATTTTCATCCCTCAATGTTGGAATCAACCTGTTTCCCTAATTCTGGTGGGCCCAGAAGGCCCAAAAATCAGCTGGTCAGCGCACTCATGCACGCCGGAGTTGAGCTCGCGTGCCCACTAGTATGGCTACGCATGTGCCATAGGTTCACCATCACGACTATAGACTATATGGCAGCACCTGATATATAGGCTTAAAGAGTTATGAGTTTGCTATTTTGTGTTTCTGAAGAAAATTTGCATCTTTACTACCTAATTTTTTTACCTATAAATTAATTTTCTTGAAATACCACCTTCTGCAATCTGGTCTTGTGCAAGTGCAGGGATATGTTTTCTCTTTTCTGAATTTGATGGGAATAAATTTATGATATAATAAAATAAACGTTTGCATAGTGTTCTGTCCAAATTTGGAAACAAAGCATTAAGAGGCACTTGTCTAACTTTGTACCAATTGTTGATTTTTGGCCCACAAGTAAACTGGTCTTATTTAAGCATGCCTTTATGACTTGGAACTGATTTGTCTTCCCGTGGTATGGTCTTTTCACCTTTATTGATATTTTAATTGGTTATTTTCAAACAGTTTATATAATTATGTATTGTTAAATTTTATTCAGTTTATATCCTGCATTTCTACTTGTGTGAGTGCTTAAAGTAGCTATCAAAATAATATAAAGATTATTACAGATAAATAAATGGCAACTATTCTTATGCATTTTGCGTATCTGGTATTAGTTTCTTTATGTTGCTGTATTTATGTAAACATTCATTGAAAAGTTTATGGTAGATAGCCTGAGTCTATTTGATGAAATAATAAGGTACATGTAGCTAAATGAAATAAGTAATGAACAGCAGATACAAGTGCCTAATAAAATAAATAAATTGTCTGTTACGTTAGCGTTTCAAAATAATCACCAAATTTTATAATTTTTTATAAATGATGTTTCTGTGCGTAGAATTTGGCTTCATGAATTTTATTAGGCATCTGGGTTTCCTTTTTGTGAAGAGAAATGGGACTTTATTAATTGAAAAAAGAATTTGGTTTTGAGAAAAGCTGACAGAACTTCTGTACTTATAGGAATAGTGTGACAGACGTGTGACATCTAAGGCCCTCTGGATGCTGGGAATGACTTTGTCCTTTCCATGTTTTATCTGATAGCACTAGTCAAAGATTATGTGGAAAAGATGAAAGCTTTTTCTTAGTCCAACATCAGATAATCCTTGCCTACTATGACAAAATCTTGTCATAGTAAATAATCACTGTCTATGGGATAACAGTTATTATTTTCAGTATTGCAGCCTGTTGTCTATCAGTTTGTAAAGTGAAATTTCTGCCAAACCATTATCCTCTCAGGATGAGTGAGGCTATTTGGTTTACTTTTGTGTTATTCTTTCTTTCTTTTTTTCCAGAGACAATTGCCTGAATTCATCAGGATGCACAGAACCACCAGGATAAAAATCACAGAGCTGAACCCTCACTTAATGTGTGCCTTATGTGGAGGCTACTTTATAGATGCCACAACTATTGTGGAATGCTTACATTCATGTAAGTATCAAATAAGAAATTTCCCTGTTTGAACTTGACAGAATCTCTGAACTTTCTCGTTGATGAAGGTCCATTTCAAATGCGCAGGATAATCATGTTGTCCACTCAGAACACAAATTCCCTTCACTACATGATAGCTAATCTCCCATTCTTCAGATTGTCCTGGTAACCTTGATTTCCCTGATTTTCAAAGTATTCTTCATCTTTACTGCCCAATAAAGATAATTTTGTTAGCAAGTCTGGACATGAGTGACAGTTAAAACAGTAAGATATTATTCTAATGCAATGAAAGATGACTTAGACAAAAGGCTAATAGGCTGAAGATTCCTATTGACAAGATATTCATAGTTAAAATTATGAGGCAAGATTTAGTTACAGTAAGTCTGAGCTTTCATCTTAAGCATTTAATGCTACTTGCCAGTTAGTCACCAGTGAATAAGAAAAGAGGAAGGAAAAGTAATCACTTAGCACAATATCAGATATCCCTGCTTCTTATTATTTAATGCTTTATATATTTGATCATATATTTGATGTATGTCTGAATACGGTTAAATGTCTATTATTGATATAAATAAACCTCTATTTTATGAAGAGCAAGTAGTCTAAAGATGCCTTCAAAAACTCTTGAGATGTGAAGTTAGTATTACACACTCATCCACTGGAGTACAATTTCTCATTCAGATTTATAGCAAATGTGCGTATATTCTTAGCAAAAGAGATTGTGTGATTTTGGGAAGGCTAGTAAAATCATTGTTTCAAAAGTGAAAAGTGTAAGTGGTCCTCAGAATAACAGAGTTGGAATGATCCTTGGAGGTTTCCTAGTCCAACCCTTGCTTAACCCATAATGCTTAAGAGCACATTGAAGTTCACTGTAAAAAAGTCCACTTTCATCATCATCTGAGTCTACAGTTGGAGCATAGTATAGTGATATTGAATGATTTGCCTCAAATATGGATAGATATGTGATCACCATATGCTCTGTGATTCTCAACACATTTAACCACTTGTCTGTTTATGTAGAATGCAATTTCTTTTCATCTGATGATATCATTTTCAGAAAAATAAAACATAAACTCTACTGATTTGAATTCATCACTGTCTGATCAGTGTAAGTCACTGATGCCAAGGATGTCTATGTTCATTTTAATCATTTCTTTATTTATAATTTTGAGTTTCCCAAGGGACATGTCTATAACATTCCATATTCCAATTTGATATAACTTTGTACAGTGTAGGCAACCTCTTTTGTTATGGGCATCATCAATTTTTGGACTTCACAAAGACCAAAATTCAACAATGCCATGAAAACTTACTAAAAGCTGGTCCTTGCTTTTCTCCAGTAGCTTGCACGCTACTATCCAGCCTGGACATTCCACTATTGGTATCCATGCCCGAGTCATGTTAATTTATTGCCATAAAGTGTTCTGGTGAGGTTTCTTTCTTTTTTCTTTTTAACCAGGATGTTCACCAATGCTTTCCATAACCCTCCCATTTATCTGGGTTTGGGACTGGCATATGGTTAATGAATCAACCACTTGATTGGATTTGAATAGACAATTTTTATTCCTACCCTACAATGCATGTCAAGTTTCTATCTTTGTTGTTCTGCATTTAAAAAAAATCAGACAAAGGATTCCTTTTGTCTATGACTAATATACAAAAACTGGAACCCTGGAAATATTTTTGACTCCAGATGATTTTCTAGCTAGCTTGAGTAACCATTTCTTTGCTTCATAGTAAGGCCAAATTTGATCCAGGTTTGGATATCTTTTCATTTCATAAATTCAGATTCATTTTTCTGTGTGACTCCCCTTTTCTACCAATGTTTTCTTCTTCTTTTTTTTAGTTTGTAAAACTTGCATTGTCCGTTACCTGGAGACCAACAAGTACTGCCCAATGTGTGATGTACAAGTTCATAAAACAAGGCCTCTTCTCAGTATCAGGTATTATACGTTGTTTTATACTCCAGTTTAAGACTACTTGTATTTATCACAGATGGTGCCAGGTGGAGCCATATATTAGCTTGGAGACCTTGGTCCTTTCTAAATTTGGTTGTTTGCTTGCAGACATTTCATTACTAGAGTAAGTAATGAAACTAAGTTACACACAGTATATTTTCTTCAATTGGTCACATATAGTAGTAACTGAAAAGGTTGCAATATGGCATCTACAATATTGTCTACAGTGGATTCTTATGTACTGTTACAATGCAGGAATCCAATAGTACCAATTGTTCACTTTCCTACAGCTCTGCATTTGGAGTTGAGAAATAACTCAGGGTATCACTGCATGCTATTTCTTTTTTACTTCACATGGTCCAGACTTAAGATCCAATGCTCTTTTCAGGCATCCTCACATTTGATGAAATGGTCTGAAGAGGTCTTGGTATTACATTTGTTTGAAGACAAATTCAGCTTTCTCTGCAATCTTGAACATTATTTTGTGGCAGCAAACAATTTATTTCCACACAAACCAATATGAATACTATTTCCATTCAGGATTCCAGTTCATATGTAAAGGTTGGGGACTTTATGCAGCTCTATTTCTGCCTAATTTCAAGCCTTCATGTGATCAGGCAAATACAAAAGGGGCTCCACTTTGCCTGTGCTTTGTTTTCGGAAAAATCTTCTCAGCATGATATGCTGTGACATCTTTACAATTTAAGATGTTTGTTATTTAGAAATGATAGATATTTCTCCTGCTTTGGCTATGACTACATCTTCTCCTATCAGCCCAAAATTTCATCTGCATTCCAGGTGTCCAGTTCTCAAACTGGAGCTTACAGGCAGAAGACAAATATGTTGTTGGACACTTTTTCCCTCAGCTAGTCCTCTATTAAAAAGATTGTTTTTGATTCTGCCATTTTGTAGATGGGTAGATCCAGTTTCTCCAGGTAGAAGTTGGTAGGGATATTGAGACAGGAGGCATTTGTATAACCTTGTTATGTTTTTCTACAGTTGGCAAACTGTATGATAAGATAAAGCTGGAATATTAATTAAAGAGCTCCATAAATTATAGTCCAGACAGAGCTCTTAAAGGAATCTTTAACTCTCACATGAAGCTACAATAATTATTTAACCTGAGTACAATTGTGGTTTATGGTATAGTGATCTATTTGACTTGGAACTTTTATATTAACCTCTTGCCAGAGGCATGCTTGCAGCTTGAATTCTCTTTCCTAAGAAATAAAATCCCAGGATAAAAGTCTGAATAAATTATCCAAATACAAAATACCTGTACAGCTATATCTTATTTATATGAATTTATTTTCTTTTACTAAACTTAGGGAGGGGCAAAAGACTGTACAGGTCAGAAAGTCTTGGCTTCCCTTTTACAGTTTGCCCAATTCCTTGCTGCTTTTTGAGGAGGAGATTCTATGGAGTCAATATTGACTCCTGATGACTGCCTCAATAAATCCCTCAGTTTTCTTGGCAAGGTTTCACAAGTGATTTGCCATTCCCCCACATCCTAGGGCTGAGTAAGAGGGATCGGCCCGAATGGCTACGGTAAGATTAGAACTCATAGTCTCCTAGTTTCCAGCCTGGTACCTTAACCATAGTGGCTCTCCTTTCTGCTACTAGAATAGACTAATTATTCCACTAATGTTTTACTCTTAACAACATGGCTAGAACACAAGTAATGATAACAACAACAACAACAACAACAACAACAACAACAACAATGCAGTTTTTAATTCTAGATCTTTGGCTTGATTGTAAAAATTCTTTGTAGTACAGACTTTTTTTGTTTTTTAATAAACTATCTCTATTCATATTCATGCAACGGTTGAATCAAGCCTACACTTCTTCCTCTTGTGGCCTTAAATGGCAAACTTACTGATTCCCTTTACAGCTAGTTTTCAGGGAAACCAGATGCACCTTAATGAACTCTAATGATGGTTGGCATAGAAACCAAGTAGGCCGCCTGCCACAGATACATCTTTCTGAGTGTATTTTTAGCACACAGTCTGTATAAATTAATTTATCTAGTAACACTTGAGTCTCCCTGAGAAATATTTACTAGTCTCACTCCAATGGGACTTTCATCAAAGGCACCCTGAACATTTGCTTATTCAGATTTAAACTCCAAACAGGCATGAGTTGCCACTATGTAGAAACAAGTGTTTGGAGGGGGGGAGGGGTGAAGGGAATCAACAAGCTGGTTAAAAGTGCAGCAAAATGTCAGTAGGATGTAATGATCAAGAGGGAAAAATAAAACCCAAGGAAAAACTTCAGTATATTATTAATGTCATATGTGTCACTAGAACAGCTTTCTGGCTTGTAGTATCCTTTGTAATGTTGAGATTACAGCTCAGAATTTCAAGCCAGTAAAGCTGTACTGAAGAATTGTTAAGCCTTTTTCTTATTGCAAAAAAATGTGATTGCAAGGAAGTGGTTACATTTCAGATTTTCTATAGTTTATACTGTATATGTGACTGCCTGTTTTGAACTGTGTCTTATCTGAATCATATTTGTACTTCTCTATCCATTGTTTTTTCATACAGTAGCACAGATATGCAAATGACATTTTGAAAAATGATTTCCTCTAGTTTCTTTGATCCTATAATGTTAAAAAGTACCACCAAGTTTTCAACTTTATTTGTGATCATGAAGGCAAACATTTTTATCATTTACATTATAGGAAGACAGCTTCTAGTTGATAGTTAGAAAAAACATCCTAACAATAATAACAGGTCATCACAGGAACTATTTATCAGGAAGTTCCTCCCTCCCTCCCTCACTATTATTGGTGGCTTTCAATATTCCACTAAGGACTAAGCCAATGGAGGGTAATTTGAAAAGACTTCAAGAAGTCTTCAATAATAATAGTGTAGAGGTGTTCCAAAAGAGGCAGAACAATTTTTAAAACTGTTTTGAAGCAGTTAGGGAGATTTTAAGGATGACAATAAAATAGGGACACCTCTGAAGACAAGCTACTCTACCAAAATGGGCCAAAAGGAAAAAAAAAGAAAAGATGATTTTTTCAGATACTCCAGCTGGACATCCATTCCTATATTTATTTAAGAAAAGGAAAAGAAAGAAAAAGATGGTACTGAAGTAGAGCCATTTTGCTACTAGATTTCCACAGTACTATTTTGTAGTAGTAGGGAACACAAGTGGCAGCTAATGGGCACAAATACTCCCTCAAACCACATTATGGCTGAGTATAATCTGTGAAGCCATTATTACATTGCCTGCTTTCTCACAACATAAACTAATATAGGATGGATAGTTAACATGCAGTGCATATTTCAGTGTTTGGGGTGGTTTTTAGAATAGGAATTTTAATCTAAGAATTCTCTGAGTTTGTTAAGAAGGTTATTTCCTTAAAAACAGAATGAGTTAGTGGGAACGGTCTGTGATAAGGTGCAGCATGGCACAATGTATAGGTCCAGGCTGCTGGAAACTGCTAGCAAAATGATAGGAAAGTGTTCTTTTCTCTTTTCAGTATATTGAACACACAATCTTATACTTGGTTGTCAACCATTAGTGGCTGAGTTCACAGAGTATGCTGGGCAAACCCAAATAAATAAAATGATGATTTAGTGTAACACGTGAACCAGGCCAAGAAGCTGCTGTGGACTGAGTCTCAAGCCTGTATGATTCATTGCACTTTGCTGCACCTTAGGAATAATAGTGCATCCTAGGCACTCTGATTAGAGCGCATTAAGTAAGTTATTGACTCAAGCAAATATAATGGCTTTCCTTATAACCCAGTTGCCAGTCATGCAGCCATTTGGCCAAACTTACTTTCATTAGTGCACCATAAATTATAAAACAACGTCAATATACATGGAATGAATAGTATTATAAAATTAGATGAGGTGTATAGGATTGCCAAATTGTGCTAATATGGTGGCATTATGAGGGAGTAGGAATACTGCTGGCCTAAATAAAAAGTGCCTATTAAATCAAATCTTCGGTGCTGTTCAACAGAAAAAATGTTGTTTGCTTTCAGTCCCTCTATAAATTACATATAGAAGCCCTACATAATAATAATTCTAAATTTTCTAAGATGTCACACACATAATACTAGGTTCCTAAAGACAAAACTAATAAGCATAGTCCTCCATCATTTCTCTATGCATTCTTAGTTTCACAGCAAGAAAAAATGGAAATTTAGGGCTCCTCCTCATATTCTCCTAATCATAGTATGAATGTAGTCTGATAATTTCTTATGTAGTGCAATGATGCTGCCTTTGTTTTGTCCCTAGTCCATTGCTGAGGCAGTTTAAAGACATTTTTAGTTTTTTAATGGGGGTTTTCCCCCACTCTTCTCTTGATGCAATTTTGGCCATGGACACAATTTAGGATGCTTAATCAAGAACCAGGTTGCTGGAGCGGTCATAGGAAGAATCAGCCCAGTTCCTATTATCTACCCAGTTCTCATTATTTGGGTATTAGCACTCAGTCTTGCATTCTACTCATTAGAAACTGCCCTTCAGAACTGTTTGGGCTTAGACTACAGCAAACACACAGCTTCATACAGAGATCATGTAGACCTGGAGGCTCCAACTGGTGCAGAATGCCGCGCGGGGGATTATGGGAGTGACGGGGCACTCCCATGTGACTCCTCTCCTGCGCGAGCTGCATTGGCTTCCGGTGGACTTCCGGGTGTGCTTCAAGATGTTGGTGATCACCTTTAAAGCGCTCCATGGCTTAGGGCCGGGGTACTTACGGGACCACCTTCTGCCACCAATAGCCTCCCACCGGCCAGTTCGCTCCCACAGAGACGGCCTCCTTAGGGTGCCGTTGGCCAGACAATGCCGGCTGGCGACCCCCAGGAGGAGAGCCTTCTCTGTGGTGGCACCTACCCTTTGGAACAATCTACCCCCAGAGATATGAGTGATCTCCGACCTCCGGACTTTTCGTCGGGCCCTAAAAACTTATTTTTTTCAGTTAGCTGGTCTGTCTTGATTTTATGGTTGGTTTTAAAATTTGATACGGATTTTAAATTGACAAGTTTTAAATTACAGGCCAAATTTATTTAATTATTTTAAATTTACTTTTAATTGTAACTTTATGTATAAATGTTTTTATTTTGGCTGTTCACCGCCCTGAGTCCGAAAGGAGAAGGGCGGTATAGAAGTTTGAATAATAAATAAATAAATAAATAAATAATGAAAAAAAGCAAGGAAATGGATCTACTCAACCAATTTGAAGTGCAACTCAATGAGAGTGGCCAATGGGAACAGGAAAGAAGAACAAGGATCCTATAATTGGGGCATTGGGACATGAATGTCACCATTGGTAACACTAGCAACTTTATTGTTAATTATGCTTATTCTGTAAGCTGCTTAGATTCATACTGTTTGAATCTTGTAATAAACAACAAACTATAGTATAGTAGGGAAAACAACAGTCCTGATGGCGAAGGGGTTAGAATTAAGCATTGCAGGCTAACTCTGCCCACAGTCTAGAGTTCAATCCTGACAGTGCTCAAGGTTGACTCAACCTTCCATTCTCCCTAGGTCAATAAAATGAGGACCCAAATTGTTAGCGGCAATATACTGACATTGTAA
Organism: Pantherophis guttatus; assembly: GCF_059756535.1. NCBI lineage: Eukaryota > Metazoa > Chordata > Lepidosauria > Squamata > Colubridae > Pantherophis > Pantherophis guttatus. The sequence goes on along the minus strand of NC_142066.1, from coordinate 61,881,006 downwards.
ACTGCCCAGAGAGTGCTGTAAAGAACTATGGGGTGGTATAGAAGTCTTAAGTGTTATTGTTATAATGTGCTGATATAATTACAGGTGTTACTTTGAAAGGGGCAGCAAATAAATGAATTTTACAAATTGGCAAGTGATTGGGAAGGGAACCTTATGTGTTACTGCTGAGATCTATAAGTTTGTACCTTAGAACTGCTTCTGATCATTAGAAATTTAGATGATCCACAAGTTCAAATCTTTTTAAAGAAATAAAGTGGGTTTTTAAAGTGAAATTTGAAGTGTTAGCATGTTAAGTTGCATAGCCTTGCGTAAGATAAATGGAGTGTTTACTCACAAGGGACAAAAATGGATTTTTTAAATTTGTACAAAAGTAAAAGAGGTTATTTTTCCTTTCGGAGGAATTGAAATAGTTTTATATGAGGGTGAAGGTTCATTCTCCAACTTTGTAAGTTGGTTTCCGAATGTTTCATTACCAACCAAGGTAACATCTTCAGTGGAGTTTAGGAGATGTCAGTGTCAGTGTACTTTTATTTATAAGGGCTTCTGGTGTGGGTGTGTCAAGTGAGGGTCTTGTGATGGGTCTTGTGATGGGTCAGATGTGAATCATCAGTGAGTCTTGTGATTGGTCTTGTGATAAGGAGATTACATCAGGTCAGAGTCATTGGGAGGTGAACTGCTGGTGAGGCGGCTGGGGAGGTTGGTTGAGGGTCAGTGCTGTCTCTGGTTGGCTGTGTAGTTGATTTGGATTTTGAGGGATTCGTAGGTTGGTTGTAGGTCAATGTGTCTCTTGATGGAATTGCTTGTGGAGTGCCAGGCTTTGATAAACTCACGACCATGGTAGCATGGCTGATGATTTTTATGTTCCAATTGAGCGGGTGCTGTTTGATGTCAGTGTGGGTAGAGATTAAGGATTTGGGATTGTGGCGTTTGACTGCCAGCCGGTATTTGTGGATCCTGGTTTTTAATTGACATGATGTTTGACCCACATAGGTTGCAATGGTTACAATTGATTTTGTAGATTATTTTGTTTCTTTCATCCCTCTGTATTTTGTCTTTGGTTCTGGATAGTTCCTGATGGAGTGTGGCTGTAAGTTTGTGGGCTATTGCTATTCCTAGGGGTTGGAGGATTCAGGGTGTCATTTCCAACACCCCATAGATGTTACTAGATATTACCTAGCCTGGTAGCAAAACTTTTGGAAACCAACTGACAAGCTTGGAGAAGGAACCTTCACCCTCATCCTACACCCAAGCTACATATATTCACTACTATAGTTTTATATTTCCATTTACTCTCAATTAAAATTTTTGTTGACAGCCTGCTTATCTTATTTCAGATCAGATAAAACTCTACAGGATATAGTATATAAACTGGTGCCAGGACTCTTCAAAGGTATGAATTTGTGACTGCTGAGAATTTAGAGAATAGAATTTGGGACAGAGCTTCCTAGTTGACATAACACAATGCAGCAACTTGATTTGATTTTGATTTTGTTTTATTTTTAACATGGGGTTGATAAATAATAGTACATAATTATTAAGTAAGATAAAAGAATTTTGAAAAGTATCTTTGGACTTAATGCAAACCAGATTGCAGTTCTTTTTTTATAATTGCATAATTTTTTCTGAATAATAAATGTATTTGCAAAATGCAAGAGAAGGATGCCACTAAATGAATTACTTTTGCTTTCATTTGTAGATGAAATGAAGAGGCGACGTGATTTTTATGCAGCATATCCCCTGGCAGATGGTATGATGTCTGCCACATTTGTCTTCTGTTGTATGTCAATGTGCATTTTAAAAAACAGGTGTGATTTTCATTCCTTCTTTACTTGTTCAGTTCCCAACGGATCCAATGAAGACAGGGGTGAAGTTTCAGAACAGGATAAAGGGAACCTAACAGATGATGAAACGGTCAGCTTGTCCATAGAATTCTATGAAGGAATCAGGTAACCATTTAGGGAATATAAAAGAAATTATATTTTTCTGACATTTTTTCTGAAATTAGACATTAGATTTTTAATATTTTTATGTGTTTTCAGTTACTTGAAAAGTGGTTTAGTATCATTTAACTGTCCAAACTTTGGGCACAAGTAGTCCTCAATTTCTGACCATTCATTTAACAATGGTTGGAAGCAGGGGTGGGATCTACTTACCTTTACTACCGGTTCGCAACGGGGCCACACGCGATAGCAGTAACTGTGAGGGGGATCTTGGAGTTCTAGTGGACAGTCACTTAAATATAAGCCAGCAGTGTGTGGCAGCCACCAAAAAAGCCAGTGCAATCCTAGGCTCCATTAACAGAGGGATAGGATCAAGATCATATTGTGTTTGTACTCTTTTATAAGGCCTTCGTAAGACCATACTTGGAATACTGCATCTCGTTTTGGTCACCATATTATTAAAAAAATGTTCAGATTCTGAAATAATGAGTGCAGAGAAGAGTAACAAAGATGGGCTGAAGGCTAAAACATATGACGTAAGGACAAACTTTCATTTCCTTCTCACATCCTTTTAGACTACAGGATCAATGGAAGCAAAGGACGAATAAGACTTCAGACTGCTGAGGATTTGCTCCTGTATAACAGAGAAAGTTTTCATGTCCACCTCAAACCATTAGAATGTTTAGCACGGTATTATCAGTGCTGACTGGTATCATCTCTCCAGGGCTTCAAGAATACTTGTGGTTTCTTTTTGGAGATTTTGGTTATTGAACTAAGTATCTTCTTTTATATAAAGTAGAGGCTTTTCTAATGGCATATATAAACTACCCCTTTTCCACAATTAGCAATTTTTATTTCTGTTTTACAACAGGATTTTTTAAAATGTGTTTTTTATCCTTTTTTACTTTTTCTTTGTATGTGGGTATCTAGTGAGAATATGTTGAGGAAATGATTTAGAATGAAGTAGTTCTGACCAAACTTTGCAATCATGACATTTACATTTACCAGATACAGTGATACTTAAAAGTTTATGAACTCTTTTGATTTTTCAATACTCCTGCATAAATATGAACATAGCATGATCTATTTTTTACATGCACTAAAACTAGATAAAAATAACTCAATTATATGAATGAGGAAAAAACATTGCAGTGTATTTGTTCATTTATTTATTGAGGAAAATGATCCAATGCTACATACTTGTGCATTGCAAACTATGTGAATCTTTATTTTAATTATTATTATTTATTATTTATTGAATTTTTAAACTGCCCTTCTCCCGAAGGACTCAGGGCGGTGCACAACCACGATTGTAAGTAACTGGTGTGCTTCTATAGGGGCAGCAATAATGGCAACTATATATTTCTGATATCTCTTGATCAGTCCTGCACTGATCAACAGGAGGAGTTTTAGCTCATTCCTTCTCACAGAACAGCTGCAGATGAGTGATATTGCTGGGCTTCTTCACACAATCTGACCACTGCAGGTCCTTCTACATTTGTATAATATTAAGGTCAGGACTTTGACTTGTCTATTCCAAAGCATTAACTTTCTTCTGCCTTAACCATTCTTTTGTTGTATGTGCTTTGAGTTGTTGTCTTGCTGCATGATCCACTTTATTTTGAGCTCATGGACAGATACCCTGACATTTTCTCATAGACTTTGCTTGTACAACTCAGAATTCATAGCAATGAGGGCCAGCCAGCACCCTTGTTAGAGTGAGCAAAGCAGGTCCAAACCACAATGCCACTGCTACCATGTTTCATAGATGGAATAAAGTTCATTTGCTGGAATGTAGTTTGGCCTTTTGCCAAACATGACGTTTTTCATTCCAGTCAAAGGTTCAATATTGGTTTCATCTATCCACAGGACATTCTTCCAATGGCTTTCTGGCATATCTATGTGGTCTTTTGCAAACTAGCTGAACTAGCTCTTTATGGAAAGTAGTGGCTTTCTTCTTTTAACCCTACCATGTACACCATCTTTGTTTAGTGTTCTCCTGATGTTTATCTCATCAACACTAACATTCACAAATGGAGTAGAGATCTTTGATTCCTTAGATGTTAACTTGGGGTTCTTTGAGATCTCCTAGAGTTTAGACCAGTGGTTTCTAATATGGGGTCCACGCCCCACAGGGGGGCAATTTGATTTTTAATGGGGGCAATTTGAACCTTGTTTAAACCAAATTAATGGCCTTTTAGGCTTCCTCCACATGAGTAGAATTCACTTTTCGAGTAAAGTTAGAATGATATGTTACAGGGAGGGCATCAGGATTTTAGAGATGCTTAGGTGGGGCATGGCCAAAAAAAGGTTGGGAACCACTGGTGTAGACCATTACATACCTTGCTCTTGATGTGATCTTGGTTTGTCAACAACTCCTAGAGAGGATAACAATGGCATTGAATCAATTCCATTTTTACACAATCTTCCTATTTCCTTGGAAATAGATTATAATGTTTTTCACCTTGGTGAGCACAACCAACTTTTTCAGAGATCCTCCTTTGTTCAAGCTATGCCATACCTCTGTTGCAAAGAAAGTGAAATCCCAGAATTCTGTTTTTTAAATAAAACAGGATTTCCCAAACTGACATCTAATTATCATCTTATTGACTGAAACATTTGCCTCTAATTACTCCTTCAAATGAATTGATAAACCTAGAAATCCACATATTTTTTGCCATACATAGATATGTAGGTTTGGATTATTTTCTTTAATGAATAAATGAACAAACAATGTTTTGTTTTTTGACTCATTTGCTTAATAAGGTTCTCTTAATCTGTTTTAGGACGTGTGAATAATAGAGCATGTTTTAAGTCATACTTATGCAGAAATGTTGAAAATTCAAAAGGGTTCACAAACTTTTAAGCATCACCATAGAAAGTTATATCCTTTCTCAGTACAGTTCTTGGCCTCTTCCTAATTCTTATTATGTCTTATTCCCTATCTTCAGTTTGCACTGAGAGTTGGCTAATTTATATCCCCTTTAAGTTAATTTAACAAGAGATTACACATAGGGTGAAAGGACAATACTAAGGGTGGAGCCATTAATAGCATATGTCCCATTGCTTCCTTTTTCTAAGGATAGGTTCCTATTTTCTGAGATTTTTTCTTGTAAAGTCTTATGCCATTAACACTGGAGGAAGATATTTTACTGCGTAAGCCACAATCACAAACAGTGCTCCCACCCAAATCAAGGTGCTTAGTCTTTAATACTGATTTTATTTTTATATACCATTAGAAAAAAAAAGTGTACTCTATAATTTATATAACTAAAATGCATGCAGAAATAATCATATTTCTGGATTCTGGTGACCTGGATATATTTCATGTAGTAAATGAATTAACTTTCTAGCTATCTCTTTATCTCTATAGAGGTATTTCAGTACTTATTGTTACTTGATTCCGGGAAGCATGATGAGTAGCAAACAATTTTTTCCCATAAGGAATAATATAGTGAATCACAAGGCAACCGACACTGACAAGTTCTAGCTTGTCTAAACAAATGATGACAACATTTCACATCAAAATGTATTGAGTACCAAATCTGATGAGTTTCAAAGCAGTTGACTATCAAGGTACCACTGTATTTGTATTTGTACACATATTTAACTCATTTTCTTCTTAATTCTTCAGAGATGAAAATAGAGGGACTGTTGAAAATGGAAACACAGAAAAAGATAAGGTGAGGTACATCATGGTGTGAGTTCTGTATTAAATTTAAACAGCTGTATGTTCTAAAGGCTGACCACCTTTATAGCAGCAAACAGCTAGAGTTTTCTGTGTATATTTGTTACCATCTAGTGGCAATATGCATTCTCAAATTGTGTAGCCTTAGTATATTATTATTTGGAAGCAAGTTACAGGATATGGAGTAGATGTGGAGAAAAATATTTATATGAAACCTAAGCTTTAATCATATTATTAAAAAGAATCCTGAACCTGGGCTTAAGTGAGCTCCTAAGCATACAAATGTCAGCATTGTTTGCTTTAATTTCCGCTACTTTCTTTTCCATCAATATGACTTCCATATTTCCTTTTTTTTTCCTGTTTTGTTTCTTTATATTTTGCCTTTCCCTTTCCTTTCCTTTCCTTTCCTTTCCTTTCCTTTCCTTTCCTTTCCTTTCCTTTCCTTTCCTTTCCCTCCTCTCCCTTGCAGACTCTCTCTCCTTCTTCCAAACTCAGGCTTCATCCGCCCCCCTTTGCTGTATACCACAAAGACATCCAAATTACATCTCCTGGCTTTTGCCTGTGATCTGAGAACTTCTTCCACTCCTCCCCCAACCTTCACACTTTAATTTCCATACCTATTTCAACTTCAATCTCCTGCTGTGCAGTCCGGCCCTCTCCTATTAAAACCATCTCTCACCTCTCTCATATTCCCCTGTAGAAGAACAGCATGAGATTCCTCAGATGTCCTGCTGCTATGACTATCATGCACCTGGCTAAGTTCCTCCGGAACAAGATGGATGTTCCCACCAAATACAAAGTAAGTTTCAGGCAAGCACCCACCATTCTCCTGGTCCAAGGGCTGAAGTTTTTGCTGGTCTTTTGTATATTTACAGTTCTTCATAGCTAAAGGTAAAAAAAACCCAAATCTGCAACTCTTACTAGTTTCTTCAAAAACTAAATTTAGTTGGTTAAACTAAAAAATCAAGATGCAAGAGTTGTAGTTTGTATGTTCTCTATCTCTCCATTCACCCAAAATCAAGAAGGTAGAATGGAATTTGTTATTTTAAGGATTTAACAAAAACTTAATACAACATCATTTTCCTAATTATTTATTAAAACAATGTGGTTAAATATTTCCACGCACAAGGGATCAACCAGAATTTATTTATTCTCCTATTGGATCAATATTATTGCATCCCATTCACTCTGAAAACAGTCTCTGACTGTTTTCTATTATAAACTAAGCCCATTGTCTGGATTATTGTGGCACAGATAAGATATGTATATGTATTTTTTTTTTCAAACTCAACCTATATTTCTTTCTTTATAACTCCATATGAAATTAGGCTGAGAACTAACTGTGGCTTACAGATTTCCTTATCTTCACAGCTTGACAAGGAGAGGGGGAAGGGAGGGGAGAGGGAAGAGAGACATTAAGAAATGCAGGTTACTGGATTGGACTTCTTGGGAAGACATGGTGGACTGAAGATAGCTTTTCAAAAAGCGGAGACAATTGCAGCAGAATGAAGAGTTGGCAAGTAACCTGCCTCTTTATTAATTCTTAGCCAAGGAGAGGACTTGAGATCACCCACAAGTGCTCCAGAAAGCTGCTTCTCATGAGGACACCTCAATACAACAATCGCCAGTGTTTTTAGAGCTCTGAGAGACAAAGGAGTAGCCATCTTGGTCAAATTATATTTGGCCTTTAAAAGGCCACTGGGTTTGCATAGATCCTTTCTAATCACTTTCAGGAACTATTTGTTAACTGATCTTTGGTATGACAAGGTTTAATAACAACAGACGAGTTTCTTTCAATCATTATCAAAAGAAGTTTTAAATATAAGTTGAAGGATTTTTTTTGTAATAAACAGTAAAAGAATGATTAAAATTTTGATTTTAGAAATTTAGAAACATATTAAGGGTCCAATTAAATTTGAAATAAGTTTTGGGAATTAATTATAGAGAGACTTTAATGTGGGGACAAACTTCTATTTTGAATGCTTTTAAAAAAACAGAATAAGATTTTAAAAATTGGATGCTAAAGGATACTAGGAGAAACTAAAAATTATCTTTAAAGGAGAACACCATTCAAACTCAGTTTATTAATACAGAATTAAGCAAAATATTTTAACATTGGGCATACTGAAGGAAATTTTTAGATAATGAATCTAGAAGTTGACTTACTGAATGTCTAGCTTTATAGTTGGACTGCATTTAAAAGTTGTTATGAAAGAGGAACAAGTTTTACATTACAATATTGAAAGTGACATTCAAGTGAATTTCAAAACAACAAGCTATATGATTGACATAGAAAAAGCTATTGTATTGGACATACAACAAAAATCAGCTGATGTCTTAATAATTAATAGAAATATATCAAAGAAATAGCAGCCTTGTCAGGTGCAAGGAACCAGGAAAACATAATGGATCAGAACTATACATTTATTGCTAGTTTTCTATTGACAGGAATCTAGCTAGAATAATGCACTCACTATGGAAATTGCTAGATAATCAGTGCAAGGTTTAGAAAAGACCTGCTTTCTATCACTTCCTCTCCATCTGCAATTCAAGGCTAGTCAGTCTGTCCACTCCTCCCCTCCCTTCAGCTACAGATTTCACTAAACAACACAAGAGAGTGACCTGGATAATTTTCCTACACTGGATTTATCTAGAAGTTTTGTTAAAACTTTGAAAAATTTTATGAGACAGGACAAAATGAAAATAAATCAAATTCTAGGACAATTCAAGGGGTTATCGAGATTTTTAGATGTCTCGGAATATAGGAGAAGGAAGGATATAAAATTGATATATTTGATCAAGGTTAAAATAGATGTTATTTCTGCTAACACTTAATGGACTTTTGCTGACACTAGAGCCGAAATAATGAGGTTTTATTTATAGATAAGAGATGGGATATGGGAAGAAGAAATCATTTGTTGTATTTTAAGAAAAGATGGTAAGTTATTAAAACTGTTTATACTTGTGAAGAAGGTGGGAAATATATATTTCTTTTTCTTTTTCTATATTCTCCATTATTTTGTCCTTTATATTTTTCTTTATTTTGTTTTCTTTTCTGCACCCTTTATTTTTTTATTCTCTCTTTTTAGTTTGTTTTTATTGTGTAGTTGTAAATTTAACTAAATTTACTACCAAAAAGAGATATTCAGATTACTGAAATCTGTTCCATATTTAATATTTATTCCATATTTAATATATTTAAATTTATGCCTGTGTCATATAATTCTGCATGTCTTAAACTTTGTTTATTAGGTGGAAGTTCTCTATGAAGATGAACCTCTAAAAGAATATTACACTCTCATGGACATAACTTATATCTATCCTTGGCGAAGGGTTAGTAAGAAAAAAAAATGCTCTATTTGAAAAAAATTAACTTGCATCATCTTAATGAGATTTAATTTTCACACTAATGAGCAAATTTGGACAGATTTTTAAATTTCAATCTATCAACATGAGAATTAAAAAACTTAGAATTTTTAAAAACATCTGGGACTGTATTAAAACGTGTTCATTAATGGAGAAAAGGGAAAGATAAATTAACAGCTTAGTCAGCCTCTTGAAAGTTGGTAATCCTATTCCCTATAATTTTAGTTACCTTGCTTACACATAATTTACCATAAGGCTAATAAAATTTTGAACTGCTCCACAAGATTTTGCAGTAAAATATACTATTGTCCAGCCTTTTAAAGCTGGCAAACTCAGGAAACAAGAACCACTTGGATTTCTTGAATGATTTTTATTGCAAGTAAGGTAATATAATAAAATCTTGGGAGCCTGCCAAAATAACTCCCCAGATCAATGTACACCCAAAGATTTCTTTTGCACACTTTGCCCTTCCTCTGGACTGAGGAATCTTTTAGTAACAGGCTTACTGCATTCTGTTTGTCCCCAAGGTCTGTTAGGGATTCCATCTCAACTACAGAAAAATACAATCATATTTCAGTAAAAAATTTTTAGAGTGATATTTGTCCATGAAGAACATAATCCACATTTTTTTAACAGAATAAATCAAAACCAATCCATGTGTTTCGCTTATCTTTACCCAGAAGAGAAAAATAAGGGAGTGGAAACTGATTTTTTAAAAAAGAGTCACATTATAAAAAAATCCTCTGAACTTTTAGCTTTACTTTGGAATGAAAATAGGAATTCTGTGAATTGAAGATCTGAAGGATGCCAGATTCAAGAAGCTTTTTAATACCCTGTTTCTCCCAAAATAAGACATCCCCTGATAATAAGCCCAATCGGGCTTTTGAGTACACGGCAATAAGGCCAAGCGCTTATTTCAGGGTTCAAAAAAATATAAGTCAGGGTCTTATTTTCGGGAAAACACGGTACATACCAGATAGAAGTGCACTTTCTTCTCCATTCAAAGACATCCTGAAATGGAGAAGAAAACAAATTAAGATTCAACTAATTTTACTTTTGTTTTTTGTTTTGCTTTGTTTTGTTTGTGCCTTTAAGTCAGTCTTGATTCTTGATGACTGCCTAGACTAATCCTTGCAGTTTTTTGGGAAATGTTTTGGAAGTGGTTGTCATTGCCTCCTTCCTAGGGCTGAGAGAGTGGGCCAAAGTCACCTAGATGGCTTTATATTTAAGGCAGGACTGGAACTCACATTCTCCCAGTTTCCAGCCTAGCACCTTAACTATAACATCAAACTGTCTCTTTCCAACTAAAAAACATATAACTTAATTGTGGGCTTAAAGATGCTTCTTTTTAAAAATTGCAACTGGACTGTTTTTTTCCTTGAGAAATCAGAAGATGTTTAGCTTCTCACCTAAGAAGCTTAATCAATTGTGAAGCTTCTTGGATGAAAAGCAAAATGTTTTTTTCTTCTTCTTCAAGGAATAAACAGTCCAGCTGCCTTTTGAAGAAAAAAAAAAGCACCTTTGAGACAACTATCACCTGGATCACTGAGAATCTCTGTAGACATTAATTGTTGGCTATTTAAAAATTTTACATATGTAAAAAGAGCATTCAATAGTTCCAAAACATACTCTAGGTTTAGTTGGGGAAAGCCCTTGTATGACCACACTAGAAAGTTTGGCTTATTATGTGGTGGTTCTGAGTAGAAGCAGAGCATCATTTAAATTAGGCAATAACTAGTTCCTGAGCAGGTAAGAGGTAGAGCAAATTATGCAACAGGAGGTGGGACTGTAGGACCCATAGATTCAAGAGATAGATTCTCACTGTAGATTCTCTTTGTTGCCTGTTTTTTTGGGGAACGGAGGGTAAATGCCACATATTTAGTCTGGACCATTTCTTGGCTGGCATCATCAAGCATCTTTTGTGAAGTTATGCTGCTGCCCTTTTGACCTATAAAGGATGCTGCCCACTATCTTGCAAAAGCATCCTGTCTTTTGTGGGGAGCCAACTTGTGAGCTATGAAAGGTACCAAATTGCTTAGTATTCCTCACCTTGGTAAACAGAAAAAAAAAAAATTAAAACCTGGTGCATGAACTGGACCAAACTAGGTAAATAACTCCTTGGAGATGTGTCGTCTTAGTGGTAGTGATGGTGATTATGGGACTCTCTCCACAGCCAGTTCTCAAAATTCCTGGTTTTAAACAAAAGCTTAGGACATCCACCTGTCTGTCAGCCAACTAATCAACTGATCAACCAATACTTATATACTGTCCCAATCCAGTAGATGCACTAAACACTGTATAAAATCATGATGTTTTATTTAAAATATACTTGTTCACTCACAATCCTTCTTAAGGGGCTAAAGGCCTGCTTGACACAAAACGTTTTTCAGTATTTTTAAAAGTCAGCAAAGTGTCCAGGCGTATCTTTGCAAATAGCGCATTGCATGAAGAGCCAATAAAGATAGTCCTCTGCTTAAGACTACAATTAGGACCAGAATTTCTATTGCTAAGCAAGACAGTTGTTAAACGAGTCGTACATGATTTTATGACCTTTTCATCATGGTTGTAGCAAAGCATTGCAGTTGTTAAGTGAATTATGTGATTATTAAATGAATCCAGCTTCCCCATTGATTTGGCTCATCAGAAGCTGGCTGGGAAGGCCACAAATAGCAATCAACATGCTCCAGAATGCTGCGACCATTGTAAATACTGTACATGCCAGTTGCTAACTGCCCAAATTCTAATCCTTTGACCATAGAGATGTTTCAGTGTTGTAAGTTCAAGGACAGGTTTGTAAATTACTTTTTCCAGGGCCGTTATAATTTTGAATAGTCATTAAATGAATAGTTGCAAGTCAAGGTCTACCTCTATTGGGAAAACTTGCCTTCTGGATTTGTTATCTCTCATGAGATGGAATCTGGGAACAGGGCCTCTCTATGTCTGGACCGGTATATCAAAGATCATATTTAATAAGATGGTCTCTGGTACATGGTTATTTGCACTGGATAAAATAACTGCCTGAGGACCATGCCACTAAGTCAGTATTAAAATATACTGACAAATGTTTTAACTGTTGTATAGCTGCATTTTTATGCCTTTTTTGGTTTTATAATTGTTAAAATTATTCCTGATGTTTTACTGTGCTTCTTTGCCATTGTTTTCTTTTGGGGAAACAACAATATGCAAGTTGCTAATACGTTCTGTTTCTTTCCTTCAATAGAATGGCCCTCTTCCACTGAAATATCGTGTTCAACCAGCCTGCAAGAGGTTAAAACTGTCTTCTCAGCTTCCCAACTCAGAGTGCACCAACACCAGTGGGGCTTCAGAGTGTGAATCTGTCAGTGACAAAGCTCATAGCCCAGCCACCTTGCCAGCTACCACCTCCTCCTCATTGCCAAGTCCTGTCACACCTTCCCATGGCTCCCCAAGCTCCAATATCACCACTGTAAGCATTCCAACCCACCCTGCTACCAGTGCCATGCTAAATGGCACCTCGAACTGCCACCAGATGCAACCTTTGGCCAGTAGGGGGCGTAAAACAATGGTCAATGGTAGTCCAGTTATGTCAGCCTTGACTTAAAAGGAGCATTATTTTTATTGGATCCTGAGTTTTATATATATTATGTATAGATAAGGACAGTGGTGGATGGGATGGGGAAATTATACATACTTATTTTCTACCAACTGATCTGATTTAATTTAAGAAAAATGCAAAAAGTAAGAAAAAGAAAATCCAAACACTTTTTTTAATTTTTGAAATAAAAATTGTGATGTTGTAACTGCATGGTGGCATTTGTATAAAAACTGCAGCCCTTTCTGGATGATGATTATTCTTTTTATTATAATTATTTATGTCATTGATTTGTAGTGAGATTTGATGCACAGTCTTGGAGAGAAAAAAAATGCACAGTCCCAAATCAACCAGGCTCTTGTAGAAGCACATATGGCTTTCCTGGCTCCTTTTGTCAGATGACTGCCAAAAGGAGCCAGGAGACTGATTACTTCCTTCCCCACCCATCCCCAGTCCATTTTATGCATGTCCATTCCAATCATGTAATTTTTATCCCTCTCTCTTAAGGATCTTGGTTCCAACACTTGTCAAATCAAGCTGCTGTTAAAGAGAAGGTAGTAATAGACATTTTTGTGCTTGGAAAGGGGCAACAATGTGCTAATTGTTTGTGATGTTACGGGTGCTAGACATCATAGATATGTACTATATCCAGAACAATAACATGGCCTGGATTCTAAAGCTGCCTCTTTGGTGGCAGCAGGTTCCCCGTTAATGGTTTAAAACCACATCTTCTATAATCATCAGTTGATCCCGTATTAAAATAACAGTATTGAGGGTAGGTCTTTCATCTCCACAGCAATGGAGGATGATGCTGGAAGACACAATAAGTTACAAGAGGGGATCCTATCAATGTCTGAAAAGGCCTTGGTCTAGTAATTAATCAATTCTTATGTTCCACTTGTTTTTCTGTTCAGAAAATGCAGAATTGCAGTTGAAAGCTGAAGGGATACAGTGCCTTCGACTGGCATAACATCACTAGCCCTTCGTGTGGAGCCGTTTACATCATTAACCACAATATGGTGGCCTTGGCGCCTTGTGCTAAGCATTTAGTTGCTGGAATAATTGTTTTGAAGCTTCACCTTTTATTCATATGCCCTTTCTTACATGTGTTCATAAGATCTCTGTTTTCAGAGTACATCTTTGCTCTGGTTTTAAATCTTTTCATTCATATATTTCCCTACTGAACAGTGTGGGACAGTTCGCACGCTAGCAGTTCTTTATCAGAGATCTCTTGGTTGTTTGCGTACATTGGTTCCCAGGACCTGGCAAGAAATGGGCTAGGGACGATTCAGAAAGTCCACTATTTCCATATGACTTTCCTAAGTAGATTTGGCTGGCTAATGTAATAAGCAAATGATTCATCCATACAACTCTTTGACCTTTATTAGAAAATCAGTTTTATAATTTTTATAATTCTTGTTCTAAGAGCTATGATACTTGATAGTTGTTTAAATTTGTAGTGTAGTAGAAATTTCCACAATTAGTATTAATTTCCACAATTTGAATCCATGAAATTCCTGCTGCAATTCTCAGCATTCAGTTTATAGAAGGGGTGTCAAATTCACGTCATCACATTGTCACATGATGTATCACAATTTCCACCCCCCTTTGCTAAATCAGGGTGGGCGTGGCCAACATGTGACGCATCTGGCCTGCAGCCGCAAGTTTGACATCCCTGGTTTATTGTATACCATAGTATAGATATTTCTCAAATTCTGTGGTCCTATGACTGCCTAAAATAATTAATTCATGGGATTTCCTCTCCTCCACAATAAGGTATTCCTCAACCTACGACCACAATTGAGCCCAAAATGTATGTTGCTAAGCAAGACTGTTAGTGAGTTTTGCCCCATTTTATGTTTCTTGCCACAGTTGTTAAGCAAATCACTGCAGTTGTAATATGGTTATTAAGTGAATCTGGTTTTCCCATTAATTGCTTGTCACAAAGTTGCAGAAGGTGAGCCCGGTACATTGCAACCATCATAAATATGAACCAGTTGCCAAGCATCTGAATTTTGATCATATGAAGCTTCAATGGTCATAAGTGTGAAAAATAGTCATAAGTCACTTCTTTCAGTGTAACTTCAAACTGTCACTAAATGAATTGTTGTAAGTTGAGGACTACCTGTATTATTGATGGTAGTAAAAGCAGCTGTCATTTTTATTAGCAGCTACCTAAAATGCTGAGTATAGCGGCACATTCTCTTCTTGGCTTGAAGAAGGCCCCTGACCCTGCATGTCTTCTCATCAGCCATGTACTCTGCATGGTGTACTCCCTCCCCTCCTGCTTTCCGTAGGAATTAGAGCTCTGCAGTCTTTGCATTCCCAACTTTCGTACTTTTCCATCTTTTAGCAATCCAGAAATGTGTGATCCCTTCCCCTTCCCCTGCTCTAATCCATTTATGAGCCGCTTGGTAGTCACAGTATTATAATCCTTGATTCAGCAAGCAGATTTGTTTGAGGAAAGCCAGAATTACCTTTTTCCAAGTCTTCGGAATGAGAAATATTTTTATAGCCTTTATAGAAATCCATTCTGCATTTTTAAAAAAATGTTTGTTTAATCTTGTAAATTTGGGTTGGAAAAATAAATACAGTGCCTTTCCAAAACAAATTTTATTAATATACTAAGGTGGTGAAAAGAGATTTGTGATTTAAATTGATGGGGATGTGTGGGTGGAATCTTTTCTTGTGCTAATTTGTGCTTCAAGATGGCCAGATGGAAATGCACAACTTCCAAAGGGAAGAGATTTCTTCTTCCACCACTTTCAATCCTTTCCCTTTAGAGAAGAACATGGTACCTAAAATTATTTCCCTTCTCCCCCTTCCCTGCTTTTCCCTTCCCTTTCCTGCTTTTCCCCTCCTGTCCCTCCCTTCCCTTCTCCTCCCTTCCCTTTTCCTCCCACCCCTCCCTTCCCTTCCCTGATTTTCCCTTCCCTTCCCTTCCCTTCCCATCCCTTCTCCTCCCTTCCCTTCCCTTCCCAGTAGGAAGGATTAACTAAACATAAGCACATTTTCTATTTTTGAAAATTAAATCCCAGGGATTTTGTTTTTTTTCCCTGTAGTTGTTTCTCCGAAAAGCAGCTATTCGCACAAGTGCAATCCATGTTTGGAAATAAATTTTCATAGATAACTCAATTGTGCCAGGAGTATAAAAAGCAGCTTCTCATGTGGGGGAAAAGATGCAATGGGTAGGAAGAGAAAAGGTTTGTTAGCAGCCTGTGGTGTGTTCCTTTTAGGCTTTTCCTTTTCTACCCTATGCTTCTGAGCCAGATCAACTACCAGCACAATAAAAGCAGTTTAAATCTGCTCCTACTCTCCAGCTACTGTCTATTTTAAGAGTCTGGTGGACTTTGCACAACATGATATTTGAAGAACAGTGTATTCTTTCCCTTTCGCCTGTCTCTTTATGTGTGCTCACAGAATGAGAAAAAAGACTCACTGCCCTAAGAAGAACCCCCCCTCCAAATTCTCTCTTTTCCCCCTGACCCTTCCAGAGGCAAGACTATAAGACTGCTTTGCTGTCAAGCTGACTCTTTCTATACCTGCTCCTCTTAATTGTCTCCTTGTTGCTTATTCTGTCTTCCAAGTAATGCAGAGCAGTAGCTACCTTGAATTAATTTCCTTGACTTTTTAAAATTTAATGTGTAAAGAAGAGAGTGGTCGAAGTTTTGTGCTTTCAGGATCATTTGTGATAGTGCCATAATGTCAAGTGTAAGTGTATGCAGAGGAAACATGATAACAATGCCAGGCATAAGTAATCTGTTACTGTGAAAGTACTGTGATATTTAGGGAAATAAATTTAGAGCAGGATTACCTACACTGGTCTAAAATGGTTCTGTTCACCAGTCCAGTTCTTTTTCTTTAGAAGAACCACCTTCTGTTACTCTAGCATAACTTGCTGGCAAATTGTTTTGCATCTCTTGCCACTGAATTGGTAAACTGGAAAAGTCACCATCTTCCATTGGGATGAATTTGGCCCTGGGGCTTCCAGTTGCCGTCCTAGACATTCATTAATGTTTTGTCACACTGAGGTACTGAAGACTCGGAAGGGATATGGTAGTACTACAGCAGTTTTCCTGAACCCAGTGCATTGGATTATGTGACCCATTGTCCCCAGCCATCATTGTGCTCGTTCTAGTGATCATTTCTTCTTATCCTATTGGCTGAGAATGTATTTGGTACTTCCAGTGGCATTAAGCCATGTTGAAAAGTTGCTGGATTTGGAAATTGGGAAAGTTTTTCTGTCTTTGTATATACTGAATAAACTGACCAAGGCAATTAAGAAGCCTAATGTTTTCTTCTCCTTTTACTACTTCCCCTTTTTTGTATTTTTTTTTAATATGGTACAAACCAAATTGTTATGTATGTTTGCAAACCTATATGATGTTTTAATGTGCTGTAATATATTCTGATATTCATATATTGTTATTGGTTAAAACATTTGTATCAATAATGCAGTTTGTAAATGGTAATAAATGATACAATTTTGTCCTTCAGTCTGTGGTCTGGAATATTCTGATGGTTTGTTGTGTGTTGCAAATTTTGTTTTTCCCTCAGATTTCAGGTTATGCAAAAGAATCATAAACTATTGCACTTATAGAGGAAAAACTCATTAAAGGAAAAATGGTGATGGATAGGTATTATTTTAGAAGTAGTGGTAGGGTCTAAAGTGCTGATCATGGTATTATGATCCTCTAATCTGGTGCTTTTGTGCTGTAGTAAGACTACAATGTCCATAATTCCTTTGTATTATAAAAATTGTAATCTCATTAAATCTGAAGGGTAACAGGAATGGGAAGATGATAAAAAAGTAGCAATTTAAATTGTGATTTGCCTACTTAACATTGTCATATTTGGATATCCTCTATTGAATCTTGTTTCCTCATAATCCCTGGCACCTCAATTTGCCTTTTTAATGTGTTGCTCACATAACATGGGTGGGGTTTTTTTTTGAGAGCTGAACTAAACAGGTGTTTAGTTAATAAATGTGTTTCTTCTTTCAACTGCACATTTGAAACATAATGAATGTGGCTGCTATGGAAGATGATGGCCTTTCTCAGGACTGCAGGCAGGCAGGCAGATGGCCCAACATTTTGAATAGGGGGAGAAGACACCTTGGCACCAATAGGCACCTATCCCAATAGAAATACCTTCAAGGTAGACCCTTCCTCCCCAGCATAGAAGGCTTTCCCCCCAATTCCTAATTAATTGGATTCAGATTTTAAAAAGTCTGATAAATAAATACTGTATTTTTACTGTATTATTATCCCATTTCCTTATCAAGGAATGGGATAATGGGTGACCAGCTAGAAAGCATCCCAAAATGAGGCATTCAGGAAAGGGTTCTTTAAGCAAGTTGTCACTGCTTTCTCTTGATGCATAAGAGATTCACACTTTGACCTTAGTCCTTTCCTTCAGAAAAACAAGGGTCAAGCATACATTATGTCTGTCTCATTTGTCCAAGATTCTGTCTGCATTCTCAGATAAGATGATACAAAGGCCATTGTTGCATCCACCAGTATAGGAAGGTTAGTAACGGGTGGGTTCTATTTACCTTTACTACCGGTTTGCAATGGGATCGTGCACGCCCGCTCTCCACCAGATGCACTTTCCTGGGGGCAGCATAGCGCCTGCTACCCCAATAGGGAAGGCACTGGGCTCCATCCCGCAGCTTCTGCTGCTGCCATTGCTCATTGCGTCCTGCCTGGTCCTGCTCTGTGCCCAGATCCTCTGGGACAGAACTGGGTGCAGAGCAGAGCCAGACAGGACACAACAGGCAACAGCCATCTCCTAAAAGGCTGGGGAAGGGAAGGCTCTGTCCCCATCTCCCTCCACCCCCCGCCAAGGTAGGCAATAAAGCAAAGCTAAAGCAATCACTGGGTGCAATTAATAATGAAGTCTACTTGCATTTTAATGGAAGATGGGGAGGACTTATCTTTTCTCAAGCCTGTAGTTCCCATTCAGGGCAACTGAATGCCTTAGAAATGCTAGGCAGCCCCTGGCTTTTTGTGTCTCACCCCCATCTCCAACCCTGTGTTTTGAGATCTCCAGCCTGAAGAGTTGAGGGCAAGTGCGCAAAAAACTGGCACTGCTTCCCTCTCGGGGAAGGCCCTTCACTGTCCCTCGCAGAAGTCCAGCTGCCCTGTTCTGCCTCCCACTGCCAGGAAAGGGGGCTGGTGGGATTGCTGCCCTCATTGCTCTCAGTTTACCCTAGGCTTTGGTGAGGGGCTTCATATCCCCTCTGAGACTCAGCCCAGTGCTTGCTTCCTAGCTGGATGGAAGGAACTGCCTTCTTATTTTGGATGACTTGCCCCCAAAAACTTGCTATTACTCACTTTCTCAGCCACACATTACATTTTTGTTCTGGAGGTCTTGGCAAAAACACGTGAAGAAATCATTTGAAGGAAGGGGGGGAAAAAAGATCTGTCCCAGGAAAACGATGCAGGCCTTTTGAATAGCAACACAAAGAGCTACAATCGTTTATATCAGGTTATGGCCACATGATGGCAACATGTGGCCATCCCAGCAATCCTAGCTACTCTGAACAATAGTCAGAAATGCTGGGAACTGGTCTTCGGACATATGTAAAGGGTATACAATTAGTCAGAGTCATCTTATTGCTGAGAGTTGTATAAATTTAAGAAACAGCTACACACACACACACACACATACACACACACAATACACACTCTTATACATGCCTGTTCTTGGGAGTAGTAGGGCTTAATTTAGGTAAGGGAGCCACTCTTGAAAACAGTTTTTAGATTGTTTATTTTTTAGTTCCAGACAAACATTGAACTGAATACTTCTTTCTCTTTTTTTCAGATATGCTTGATTGCACAGAAGCATTCAAACCATCTAAATGCCCTGGCCACCTCCACCTATGAAATATCTGCAGCAGTAGTGGGGTTCAAATCCCGGCGCTACTGGTTTGTTATCAGTAGCGTGCGGGCGCAGGCACTCGCTTCATGAGTGTATGGCGCTTCTGCACATGTGCAGAGCATTTTTGATGACATCTAGGTGGGTGGGCAGAGCCTCCCACCGCCACCACTACCGGTTTGCCTGAACCAGGGTGAATTGGGAGCAACCCACCACTGATTTGCAGATCCCCTCATTCCTATTAGCATGGAGGTGCACACACCAATATAAACAATGAGATGGATGGAAACAGAGGTGAGTTTCAGCAGGTTCTGATCAGTTCTGGAGAACCGGTAGTGGAAATTCTGAGTAGTTCGGAGAACTGGTAGCGGAAATTCTGAATACCACCTCTGACTGGCTCCGCCCCCATCTATTCTCTGCCTTCTGAGTCCCAGCTGATCTGGAAGAAATGGAGATTTTGCAGTATCCTTCCCCTGGAGTGGGGTGGGAATGGAGATTTTACAATATCTCCCCTGCTACGCCCACCAAGCCACGCCCACCAAGCCACACTCACAGAACCGGTAGTAAAAAATGTTGAAACCCACCACTGGATGGAAGGGTTGCTAGGCTGGGCATAACGAAGTCTTTTTACACTTTTTAAGTCCCAGTAGATCTGTCAACATTGCTCCCTTTTATTTAACTGTGCCACAATTACAATCCACCTGCGTCCCCCATCATACTTTCATTAAATCATGGATAGCAAAGCTAACAAAACTATCTTTTTGTCCCATGTTTCCATGGCATTCAAAATAAGGAGTATAATGGCAAAAATATATATTGACCCAATATAATACTTTCTAATTTATGGTAATTCACAAATGTTTTCCCCCAAGCAGAACATCAAAAAATATGGTTTGATTTGATCAAGTGCTTATAGCTATAATCAACATACTAATATTTTCTCTCCCAAGGCTGTTTTCTCCAAAAGGAAAAAGAAAAATTCTCATCCAAATGTCTTTTGTAATGGGCTAGCTGAAATCTTCAGCTTAACTCCTTCAAAACTATCCTTTTTAGTCTTCCTTGATTGGATTGCCCATCAGAGATTAGACACAGTTCCCTTTGAAAAACACACATTGCTGACATTCTCCTACCATGCTAATTCTGCAGTCCATAAAGGGGACAATTTTCCTGGGCAAGGATTTCTCACCCACTATACTTTCTGCTTTACAGATCACACATTCAACATCAGCCCTGTACAGTACAGAATTTCTGTCTGAAATCAGGGAAAATATTGTATCTTCACTCACTCGCTCTGTTTCTCTTGAGGTTTATCATCTTATTAAGGAAGTGAACTCCATACTCTTCAGTTCATTTATGCATTTCTAAGCAAATTTTCTGCTGCCATTGCTACATTCTGAAAAGCTTTTGAATACAGGTTTGATGTCATGTCATCACAATCTCAGTCACTCTCAGCAAAACCTTTGAATATTGGCTTACCTGCTGGGAGTTTCAGAGCATCAGCCTTTAGAAGCAATTACTACGTGCAAACCAAATAATAAAGATAGATAAATGTACATAGAAAAAAACATGGGCTGAGGAGACAGAAATATGTATTAGGAAGTTACTTTTTATATTTTTCATGTGGATGAAGGGATGATGAAATTTGAGCTCATCCATAATCCAATCCCCAGGGAGGAGGATTAGGCCTCACAGGCAGCCTACAAAACTACTTATTGTAGCTATTAGAAGCTGGTAATAGTTGATTAGCTGTTTAGTTTTCCTGGGCAAATGAAAAAAAGATAAACATATCAATATTTGTAGCATTAGGCTATATTATAGTACATCATAATAAGATTTACCAGAAATTTCCTTTCAAGCATTTACAACAGGGCATGCTTCCCAATATAGAACATACATATAATTTGAGGCTCCTCATGGACGCTAGTTCCTACTCTGTGCGCAAGTGGAAACTATGGCTGGAAAGGACCTTTGCACAAATACATCTTGTGTGGCAGTTATATCCTTTCTTGGATTGGAGATTTTTCTCTCCAATCCATGCCTTCTTTGTAGCTGCATCTGCCAAACAGAAACCATTCCCTCTAAGTGTGAACAGCTCCAGTCCTAGTCAGTTTTTATAATGTTCTGAAAACCCAGCTCCTAGATGTTAATGCTTTATTCTCTGGTAGCTTATTCTGATAGTTTAATTCTTCTGAGTTTGTTACACTCCTAATATATGGCTATGTATTATTTTTTGTTTATACTTTGTATTGCCTCGTTATAATCCAAATGTGTAAGCTACCTAGAGTTACTTTAGAGCTGTGATGGTGAACCTACAGCACATGTTGCCCAGCTCAGCTCCACCGCGCATCTGCACACACCTCCTGCTGGCCAGCTGGTTTTTGGAATGTGCGGGGGGCGGGGCACATGTGGGAGAGGTGCATGCATGTGCAGGGGGGTGACATGTGCATAGGTGGGGGTGGGGGTCACACATGCATGCACAGGGGTGGGGGCATCCCCCGTGGGCCATTTTTGGGCCGAGGAGGCTGCAGGGAAGCCAAAAATGGGGGGCGTGGGATCATGTGTGCATGTGCAGGTGGGCACATTGCACGTGTGTGCTTTCAGCACATGACGAGAAAAAGGTTACCAATCACTGTTTTAGTGTATGTTGTAGCAAACAAATAAATATATTTTCACTATACCATTATTGTAGTGTGACTTAAAGACCTACCCTAATTCAACAAACAGTTGGTACTGAATACTATCCCTGTTTACAAGAACAGCAATGACCAGGCCTTATTTGGGTTGATGCCTCTCCTGAATCCAGATGACTCCTCTCTCCTGCCATTCAACTGACATAATTGCCCTGGAAGATAATGTCCATTGACCATAAGGCAGAATATGTTTGCAGCAGCACACAACAGCCTAAAATGACTAATAGAAACTGGGCTTGACAAAGCATGCCAGATTATATCCATATAGTCCTCAATTTACAACCATTCATTTAGTGATGATTTGTAGTTACAATGACACTGAAAAAAGTGATTTATGACTGTTTTTCACACTTATGGCATCATAATGTCATGTAGCACCCTCCATAGTCATGTGATCAAAATCTGGATATTTGGCAACTAGCATGTATTTATGATGGTTGCAGTGTCCTGGGGCCATGTGATAACCTTTTGCGACCTTCTGAAAAGCGAAGTCAATGGAGAATCCAGATTCACTTAATACTGTTACACATAAAAAAGAAATTGCATGGATATATTTGTGACATTGGGAGATGCAGACTAAGAAAGGTCCTAAGTTTGGTGTTATTGAGCTTCTAACTCTCAAATCACACTTGGTCTATTAAAATAATCCTATATTCCAGGGTGGGCAATTCTTTTAGTGGTACCAACTGAAATGAGACAAAACCTGAACACAATTCTGACTTGTCCAGAAGTTTTCCTTCTGGAATAATGACACACACACACACAAAAAAAGGAAGATGCAAGAACATTAAAAGGTCAGATCTGATGGCCAAAGTGAACTTAAGTTCAATTCAATGTAAGAGTACTTCCTCACAGCTATGTTTTGTGCATTTTTCTGGTCTAAATTGTTAAAAATGCCCACAGCAGCTTTAATGGGCTACTACTACAAGTTTGGCAGATGCCAGCCTCAGACTATATACATGAAGCTTCTTAGATGAGAAGCGAAATGTCTTCAAAGAAAAACCAGAAAGTCCAGTTGTCTCTTGAAAAAGCACCTTTGGGACAACTGTGAACTGGATGATGAGAATCTCCATAGACATTCTAAGGAATAGTTTTATTGATCTAAAATAAACAGTAGATCCTATACCTGTGATGGCGAACCTATGGCACGCATGCCACAGGTGGCATGCGAAGCCATATTGGTGGGCACACGAGCTGACCTCTGGTGCACATGCATGTCCCGGCCAGCTGATTTTCAGGTTTACTGGGTCCACCGGAAGTTAGGAAACACAGTTTCCGGCCTCTGGAGGGCCTCTGGGAGAGTGAGGAAGGCTCGTTTTTCACTCTCCCCAGGCTTCAGAGCTTTTCTAGGAGCCTGAGGAGGGCGAAAACGGCCTTCCCTACCCCCCTGGAGGCCCTCTGGAGGCCAGAAACAGCCCGTTTCTCAACTTCAGGTGGGACCGGAAGGCCCGTTTTTTGGTCTCCCCAGGCTCCAGAGTCTTTCTAGGATCCCAGGGAGGGCGAAAACGGCATTCCCCACCACTCCGGGGGCTCTCCAGAGGCCGGAAATAGCCCATTTCCTGACTTCCAATCCCACCGGAAGTCTGGTAGCCCACCGTGCCATTGCATGCCAAAAGTGGGGGGAGTGCGGGGGGGTACATGCATGTGCGTTGGCTGGGGCACATAGAATTATGAGTATGGGCACATGCATGCGCGACCCCCCCCACACACTCCCCCCACTTTTGGCACTCGATGGCAAAAAGGTTAGCCATCACTGTCCTATCCTTTACAAATGTTCAAACTGTTTATGGATTTTCAGTATGTATTTTTGTATTACAATATTGTTCGCATGAACAAATTGCAAACGACATTATCCTTGCAATATAAACTTTTATTACATCATAATAGAAGGCTGACTAATAAAGTTGAAACAGCATGGATTTTATCATTGATGAAAACAGCAATGGCACTTCAAATATCAATATACATACCAGAGTTATAAACTTAGTTTCTGAAGTTTCTTTTCTAGCTCTTGCTTCTCCATTTCAATACATTTTTAGCACTAGCTTCTCTCTAGGCTTCTATAGTAAAATAGAAAATCCCCGTTATTCTATGTGGGAAAGAAAGGAGGTCCATTTTTCTTATTTAGTACTTTTTAATTATATTCAATTTCTTCCACTCTCCGTCTCAAGCAGTAGTGGGTTTCAATTTTGTCTGCTACCAGTTTGCTCATGGGCGCGCTCACAAGCACACGCACATGCAACACTTCTGCACTTGCACAGAGACGTCCGGGTGGGCGGAGCCTCCCACCGCCCCCACTACCAGTTCACCCAATCCGGGGCAAACCGGAAGCAACCCACTGCTGGTCTCAAGTAAGAGCAGTAGCTTTCCATCAGCAAAGTTTCAAAACTCTTGAAAAGTAATTATGATCTACTTTCTGATGAACAATTGTTTACTTACTTCAACTTTCACCTGTCCTTATGAGATAATACCTATACATATTTCGTTTTGAAGTCACCCATTTACTGGCCTGCTGGGTAATAGCTGTGTGTCCTTACTTCTGTAGTTTACTTTAAAGCTTTCCATCTTTGCTTCCTCTTGCCCCATGCTATCAATCCTTAATGCCTCACTTCTTGTTTCTGCATGATCATAAGTTTCATTTGAATTTTGGCATATGTCTATTTTTGTTCCCTTTGGGGTATTTTGACTGGAATTTATAGATCTTTACAGATTGTTTTTGTTTTTAATTGTTCTTGATATTGACAATTTAAAGACCTAAGACAGGAAGATCACAAGCTTCGTGACCAATGCTTACCTGACCTGATGGCAATGACTCACTCCCTAAGCACATTCCAGTTGTCTGTGGGAAATAGTTGCATCATTTCATTCCTTTTATTTGTTTTTATGCTCCTCTAAGTTAGAATGAAATTGAGTTTCCGGCTTTATATAGATTTTATCATAATCCCCACTCTTAAATTCTGTCAGAAGAACATTAAGACCTGGCTCTCTCAACCTGCGCAGGATCCAAGAGTGGTATACAACCTGGGGGCAGTTGGTGGCCTGAGGGCACTTTCTCCTGCCTTTTTAACTTTTGTTACTTTTGGTAAGGATGTTATTGTCAGGGTTCCGACTGATGCCCTAAGTAAATCATGAGCCTCAAGCCAAGCTTCAAAAGAAATCCAGTTTTTATAGTTTTTTATATTGTAAGCCAGACTCACTAAAACAATGAGATAGGAGATATATAAATTTGATTAATAAATACATTAAACAAATAATCCACATTAGCCTATATTTTACCCAGCAAAATCTTATTCTTCATTTTATTGTATATGCTTTGGTAGTATTTATAGTAACTTGAGCCTAAAATATATACAAGAACTTCTGTGTTTCCTCTTTTCTTCCAACCTACTGGCAGTTTCCTAAGTGATAAGAGCTTTGGATCAATGATTCCTGTTCATTTGCACATAAGGATTTCTTTTCTTAAGTTTGCATCATTATTAATCTTGACTTGACACGTATATTATCACTTAATCATATGTAACTGAAGTTTGGGGGATTATATTTCAATATGCCCTTATCAGCACATTTATAGGGATGTATTCTGCTGGGAACTAATATAATGTAATTTATATGGGCTGCTTTTGGAGATGACCTGAAAACAGTAGCAGGTACAAAATATGGTAGTTTGATTGTTGGTGGAGCAGTCAGTGTAAAGTAACTTTGATTTTAAAGTTGATTCATTGATTACCAGTAGGTGTCTTGGCCGTTGCCCACCTCCCTCCATGTGGATTTAATTCTGTTAAGCACTACACATTGAGTACGGTTTGTCAATCAATTACAAATCCATCTGCTAATGTTGCTGTCTATCCCACATTTTTCTAGTTTGCCAAGAAGTAGATTGTGGTCTATTTTGTCAAATTCCTTACTGAAATCCAAGTATACTATCTCCATAGCACTTATTTGGTCCACTAATTTAGTCACTTTGTCAAAGAATAAAATAAGATTTGTTTGGCATGATCTGTTCTTGATGAAGCTATGTTGGTTTCTGGTTATAACTTTGTTTGCTTCTAGGTGTTCACAGATTTGCTGCTTGATTATTTTTTCCAAAATCCTCCCAGGTATTGATATCAGGCTGATTGGTCTGTAGTTTCCTGGATCTGTCCCCCCCACCCTCTTTTTTTTTTTTTTTTAAGATGGTAAGCACATCAGCTCTTTTCCAGTCCTCCGGTAGTTCCTTGGTGCTCCAAGAACTCAGTAGTGGCTCAGTAGTTCAGAGATCATGTCAATTCCTTCAGAACTCTGGGATATTATCCATCAAAACATGGTGATTTGAATCCGTTTAGAGCAGATGTTGACAGGTATTCTATTACATTATTTTTGCTTATTTTAATTTGCATTCCTAGCCTGCCTTTTACAGTAAGTTGGGTTGATTTATCTTTGTGTGTGAAGACAGATGCAAAGAGTTAAGCAGTTCTGCTTTTTCTCTACTGGTCATTACTTCCTTGCAATCATCACCCATTAGTGGACTGACTGATTGACTTTTTTCTTGTTTTTTATGATTTGAAAGAAACTTTTTGTATTATTTTTGATATTTGTTTCAAGTCTTACTTCATTCTGAGCCTTAGTTTTCCTAACTTGTATTTGCATATTCAGGCTATTTGTTGGTTTCTGCCTTAGTTATCTATCCCTCTTTCAATTTTTTTAATTTATCCTTTTGTTTCATTCAGTTTGTCTCAGAGTTCTTTGTACAATCATCCTGTTTTTTTCTTGGGTTTCTTGTTTTTCTTTTTCAGTGGTATTGAGCTGGATTGGGCTTTTATATTAATATTTTTCAGAGTTTTCAAAGCTTCTTGAGTTAGCTTCCAAGGGGATCTTTCCCAAGCTTTTTTTGAGTTTTTCAAAATCATCTCTTTTAAAGTCTAAGACACTGGTTTGATTATGTTCTGTTGCTTGTGTCTGTATTATATTGAATTTTAATATGACCTAGTCGTTCTCCCCCTAAACTTCAATTCCCTCTATCACTTTTTCTCTGTTAGTAAGAATGAGATCCAGTATAGCTGTCCCTCTAAATCCCTCCTCTACCTTTTAAGTGACAAAGTCAGTGGTGGGTTCCAACCATGTTACCACTGGTTTTCTTCGTGCACATGCTTTGCGTGCGATCACCACATGCTTGCTCGCTCTGCTCACACGCACGCATTAGATTTCTGCCCAGCTGAGGCGCAGCAATCGACTCTGCCGTGCCTATCAGCTGGGCTAAAAAACAATAAATAAAGGTAGGTATAACGCAGGGTGGGCAGGAGGGCCCAGCTCACAGTCAAAGAAAACCGGTTCACTGACGTCACATCATCACCACTACCGGCTCGCCCAAACCAGCCCAAACCAGGAGCAACCCACCACTGGAGAAAGTTGTTAGCTAGGTTGATCAGGAACCTTTTTGACCTTCCACTTGAGATGCTCTCACAGTTGATATCAGGATAATTTATATCCCCATTAGTACTGTGGTGTGTTTCCTACATACATTTGTTAACTGGTTAGCAAACAGTTCATCTATTTCTTCTGCTTGGTTGGGTGGCCTGTAGTATACACTTATGGCAATGTCACATATATATTTCCTAAACTTCGAGCATTAGTGTACAGGCATTTATGTTCTTTGTGGCTGAGCATGGATATGCTTCCTACATCTCCATCTTTGCATTGAGGTTTTTCTGCTTTCCTTTCACTTCCTACCTCCTTATTTGGTTGGTTGTCCTTATTTAGTGGTTTTTGCTTGATATTAGGTTCTAAAGGTCATGAAGATTTATCTCCCTCCCCCCTCAATTTTAGTTTAAAGCCGTTCTGATAAGATCAATCATTTTCTGAATACATTCTTCCTGGTTCTTGGGAGGTGCAGCCCATGCCTTGCAAGGAACCCTTCATGTAGGGAACACAGACCATGATCAAGGAATCCAAAATTCTCTTGATGGCACTAATTCTCCAGTGGTTCATTTCTAAAATTCTTTGCTCCCTCATTGGGAGGCCTTTTGTTGGATGTACAGATGAAAACACCACTTGTGCTTCTAAGTCCTCAACTTTCTTACCTAGCTGTTCATAATCTCTTGTCATTGTTTTCAGGTTCATTGTCATGTCATTAGTCCCCACATGAAGGAGAAGCACCAAATGGATAACACTGAAATCAGATAGACTTCATTTTATGTCAACAATGCTGGAAAGGTTCAGCTGCATCTGTTAAGACACTTCCTGGCACTGACTGCAGCTCAAACTACCAGCTACTAGTGGCTAAATTGAATCTCAAACTGTGCAAAGTGAAAGTGTACTATCCCTTCCAAACTCAATATGAGCAACATATGACCTTTGTATATCATAGAAGTTAAGAATAGCTTTTGAACATTGTATCTAGAAGGGAAAGATCCAAGTGAACAGTGGTGAGAGATCCAAGATAACATCATGGAAATTGCTGGAAACTAAGTGTCATACCAAAAATAAAGAGAACAAAAAAGTGACACAAAATAGTTGATCAACCAAAGCCAAAGGTAATAAGGATAAAGTTAAAAACCTGAATAAAATTTTCCAATGCGAAGCCAGTAAAGACAAAAATAGACAATGCGTGAAGCAGTTTCAAACATCTGAAAGAAGCTAACAGGAAGGGACATACTAAGGACTTGTTTGCCATAGTGAAAATGATACAATCCAGCTTTTCAACACGGCAAGAAATTATTAAAAATTGCAACAGGAATATACTAAGTGACCAGCAGAAGACCAAGAACAGATGGAAAGAACATACGGATGGGCTGCAAAGCAGTTTGACTTACCATCAAGATGACAATGATGACAGCCCAATTAATAAAGAACCAAACATTTGAGGGGAAAAAGTAGAATGGCTATGGAGAAAGAAAAACTATCCAAATCCAACTATTGCATGATTGCATTGATTTCTCATGCAAGCAATTTTTTGTTAAAGATCATTCAACAGAGGCTACAGAATATTGTTGAACAAGAGTTACCTGATATACACATTAGCTTTAGAGAGAGAGCAACTGTGGTGCTGGCATAAATTATTGCATAATGGACAGCCAGAACAAGCAACAAAGCAACAAAGAGGCGCTGAATCGTATAAAACCAGAAACATCACTAGAAACCAGAATTACAAGACAACATCTGATTTACTTTGACCATGTCATGTGTACAAATTCATTGGTGAAGGCAGATGCTCAGAATGGTTAGTGGATCAAGAAAGGGCAAACAAAGAACTCCCTCAACTGATACCATCAAAGCTGATATAAAGATGAACATCCAACAACTGAAAGAAGCTGCACTTGATAGGGTAGCATGGAGAGCACTTGCCTATAAAGTCACCAAGATTCAGACACGACTGAACAGTTAAAATTAACTAATAACAAAGGTTAAACTCCTTTTTGTTTCAAGCTAAATCACAACAGTAAATTGAGAAATATATTAAAAATAGATGGCAGGTTAATTAAAAGAAGATTTATTATTTTCAGCTTAATCCTGATGATAATGTCCTGTCCCAAATATAAAAGCCACAAAGATTCAATATTTTTATTAGACCCAAAATGTCACAAAGTGATGAGCTAATTTTCAAATATTGTTTCTGTACTCTAGAAGTCCTAGTTGGACAAAATGTTAAAAAAAGGGGTGCATAATTGATATACACAATTCCTTAGCCAGATATATTAGAGCTGCCATTTGGAAGTTAACTTGAGCAAGGCAAGGCTGTTTATGATGCTGCTTAGATGTGATAGGAAGGGTTAATAGCTTCAATGAGAATTATGATACCTGAAAAGGGAGGAGTGAAAGATCAGAAAGCTAACATAAGATGGGTGATAGAGAACGTGAGATAACAAAAAATGTGGTTTATGTTTAGAGGAAGGGCTTTCATGTGTACATTCTGCAAAATGTGTATATTAAGACTATTGAATGCATCAAAAAAACTCTGAGGAACTTTTAAAATGAACCAGAAAACATCATAAAAATTGAATTTAGAGAAATAGCGAAGGTCAGGAGAAGAAAAAATGCAACAAGGATGCATAATATATCCCCATATCTGCTTACACAGAAATCATATTATAAAAAATGACAGGACTGGAAGAAAAGACAATTCACAATAGGAGCGTCAGAATATTTGAAATATATAGAGAATATTGCTTTGGGAAAGAACACATGATTTTTGAAGAAATTATGAAAGTAAACAAATAGAAAACAAAAAAACTGGATTAATGTTAAACAATAAAAAGACAAGACACTGGAATGTCAACTGGAATGATCAGTACATTTAGAGTCAATGATGAAGAAGTGAAAACAATAAATGTTTTCTTTTCTTGGCTCAAAATCAGATAAAGATGGATAATGTGCTGAAGAAGTAATCATGAAGTATCTGTGAAGATTCCTAGTCATCTAGATCATGGTTGTCCCAAAGGTGCTTTTTTCAAAAGGCAACTGGATTTTCTTGATTTTTTTCCTTGAAACTGTTTCACTTCTTATCCAAGAAGCTTCTGAGAACCAAAGAAATTTCTTGGATGAGAAGCAAAACATTTTCAAGGAAAAAAACAAGAATGTCCAATTGCCTTTTGGAAAAACACTTTTGGGATAATCACAAAATAGTGAAGTCCAAGAAAAGTGAGTCTGTGTGCTAGTTTCTATTGAGAAAGACAAAAGTGTATGAAAATACAACCAACACCAAATACTACTTCCAGGGTTGATTATATAATATGGCAGGACAGGCCATATTTATTGTTGTTGCTCTACAGAGGCTGCTCTGCACTAGTCCTTCATAAACAGAATTTTTTTCTACGGAAAAACAGAGTATTGCCATTTCTGCACTTCTTGAATTATACAAAACAAGACTGGAGCCTATATCTTTCATTTCTTGCTTTGCCACTGCCCAGCAATTTCAGGGGAAAAAACAGAATGGTGGCAAAGAAAGAGTCCTAGATGTAAGTTGCAAGCCCACATCAGTTTGAAAGTAAGCAACTCATCAAGCCACAGATAGCTGGCAAACAAGAAACACATGGATTTCAATAATGCAACTTTAATGCTAATCGTGGCTAAAAACTGTGGTGGAATTTGTAGAAGTAGCAGCAGGAGAAAGGGGGGTTGCATTCCAGAAGAATAAGAGGCTGCTCTGTCCAGAAACAGTTAGTCCTCGATTTACAACAGTTCACTTAGTGACCGTTCAAAGTTACAATGACCATTTTTCACACTTATGACTGATTGCAGCATCCCCAGAGTCATGTGATATACATTTGGATGCTTGACTGGTTCATATTTATGATGGTTGTAGTGATCCCCTTTTGCAATCTTCTGACAAGCAAAGTCAATGGGGAAACCAGATTCACTTAAAACCGTGTTACTAATTAAACAACTGCAGTGATTCATTTAACAAATGTGGCGAGAAAAGTTGTATAATGGGGCAAAACTCACTTAACAAATTTCTTATTTAGCAACATAAATTTTGGCCTCAATTATGGTCATAAATTGAGGACTACCTGTATTCTGTGTGAGAGAAAGAGGGTGAAGAAAGCTCCTCCCTAATAGAAGGTATGCTTGATGTAGATGTAGAGTGCTTCAAGTATAAGTGTAGAACAATAAAGAAATCTGCTTGAAAGAATCATCACTGTCCTTGATTTTTGGACTTGACAAAAACAAAATATTGAAAACTGTCAGAATATATTCATAGGTAGATTTATAGTAAGCGAATTAAGATGAAGCCCTTCAAACCACCTCCTTTCCACAGCTATTACATTGGGTCTGAGCTGTCTCTTTTCATATCAGCTGCACTCTTCTCCCCACCTGCTTCCTGGAAACTCAGACAACCCAGGTGTGGAAGAAAAATGGATTGTTACCAAGGACAAGTGAGATGGCAAACTCCATATATTCCAGGCCTGTCAAACTGGCAGCTCGTGGGCTGCACACGGCCCACGCAGGCCACACCCCACCCTGGCTCCACAAAGGCAAAAAATATTGTGATACATCACGATATGGCCCCCGATGTGAGTGGGTTTAACACCCCTGATATAGTCCATATGGTGAGTTGGGACTGATTCTATAATACCTAACTAATTAGTAGTGCTTTTTCTAGGTTGCCTCTTAGAAATACCTAAAATGGCTTTTTCATATCTGTGACCAAATTCATTATATTATTTTACAGGAAAATCTTAGCTCTAAAATGCCTCAGATTTATCTTGACTTTTTCTTGCTATGTTTAGACAAGGAAGGTCAAAGATCCTTAATGCTGGAAACATTCTCTCCTAATACTTCTTGTTGTTGCTGTTGTTCTCACCTTTCCTTGCCAAAAAACTGCCTGAAATTAGAAATGGATTAGTTTATTGTACTCTTTAACAACAAAAAAATCATTTCAAAATGATTGCCAATTTTAAAAACTTCCTTTCAACCTATGTTATTTGCACCCTTCTCCCTCTGCAGTGCCCACTGAAATAAAAATCAAATAAGTCACACACACAAAACAATATTTTGGGGGTAAAGTAAACCCATACAATAATTCTTACCAAAAAGACTGTGGTAAGAAAGAATTGTAGCATCTGGATTAAAGTAGGAGAATGTGCTGGAAACTGGTTTTTCTCCCTCCCCAAATTCTTTCCATATGTAATTATTTTCTGCCCTTTCTGTGTATGCTGGAAGCGGATGGGCTCTCCCCCACTCCACCCCCTTCCTCACTTATCACCCCATTCCAGGGAAGGCCAGTTTGGCATGTCTTTTGCCCTCTGACTCCAGGATGATTGGGTGTGTAATTAAAAAGGTTTTATCTCAAGGCATGCAGGACTGTAATTCGGGGTGTGAGATCACAGCAATGTCTTATGGGCAACCCAGTCATTTGGGAGGTGTGAGTAAGGTAACAGGGCTCTGTCATTTCCTGAGGCAACTGCATAACATCCATTATTATGAGCTGAGCCTCCTCCCCTTTATATTTGTCCTTCCTGTCTTGGTGACTCCTTAGATAGGAAGTGGTTTTAAACATGTTTTCCCATCAGTTTTTTTTGTTTTCTTTCTTTCTTCATGTCTCTTTGAGCCTCTGCTTCCAAGATAGCAGCCCCACAAGAACAGAATAAATTGCTATTGGCACTGTAGTGTTAAAACTATTCTCAAAGCCTTTTTATTTCAATAGTTCTTTAACATTGGATGCCAAGGATAAAACTCAGGCAGAGCAAGAGGGGAACATTGCCAGAATCAGGCATTTTGCAATTAGAGAGGATTGTTTTGGCTTCAAACAGGGCAGCTCTACTTTGGAAGCCTAAGCACCCCAGTGATATATTATCATTCCTTTTAACTTCTCTATATTTGTGGAATATTGGGACTTGGGTAATTTCAGCAATTTGCCCTAATATAAAACTTTTTTTTTCCAATCCTTCCTCCCCAAATTACCTTAATATTAGATGATGTCAGCTAATGTTAGCACTCTAGTTGAAAGAGGACGTTGTAGGGCAATGGAATGAAATGTCAGGATAAAGAGGAGGGAGGAAGAGAAACATTAAGACAATTATAATTAGAATCTCCTGTTGTTGGAGTACAGTATAGGTAGTCCTCGACTTACCACAGTCCATTCTGTGTTCAAAGCTACAACAGCACTGAAAAAAAGTGACATGACCGTTTTCACATTTATGCCCATTGCAGCATCCCATGGTTATGTGATCAAAATTCAGATCTTTGACAACTGGCTCATATTTATGACAGTGGCAGTGTCCTGGGATCAT
This sequence comes from Pantherophis guttatus, assembly GCF_059756535.1. Taxonomy (NCBI): domain Eukaryota; kingdom Metazoa; phylum Chordata; class Lepidosauria; order Squamata; family Colubridae; genus Pantherophis; species Pantherophis guttatus. The sequence goes on along the minus strand of NC_142066.1, from coordinate 61,847,167 downwards.
GTGAACTCTTTTTTGTGACCTTCTGACAAGCAAAGTCAATGGGAAAGACAGATTTACTTAACGATCATGTTACTAATTTAACAACTACAGTGATTCACTTAACAACTGTGGCAAGAAAGGTCATAAAATGGGGAAAATTTCTCTTAACAAATGTCTCACTTAGCAACAGAAATTTTGGGCTCAATTGTAGTCATAAATCAAGGACTAGTGAAGATCAGTACCTGATTCACTCTGAAAGAGTACTTTACTTAAGGATTCAAAGAGCAGAAATTAGAGTTGACTATAAAATATCAGTGGGGAAAGAAATCTAATATTTTAAAATTACTGAACTTGAGCAATAAAAATAGATGAAAAAAAGAAAAAAATACATTCTACCCTCCAAACAGGAACAGTTCCCTAAATTGGTGCTTCTCAATCCATTACCGTGGATCTCTAAATAATTGTTTTATAATGCAGAGATTGCCACTTACAGAAAAACTCCTTTACCAGATTCCTTTTCTTAAGAGCTGAGAAACTCATTTTTTTTTAGCAAATAAGATGATTACAGCTGAAATTTGAGTATGCTTTCCCATCCTTCCATCTTAAAAGAGCTTTTTAAACTAACCTTTCAATTTAAAAAATCAATTCAACATTAAACATGCATTTACCACCTGAATTATTTTATGTAACTCACAAAATATAATAAAGACAATTCATAGCCTCAACTTGCTGATTACAGGAGATTGAAATTCTGCTTAGAATACAGCATGTGGACTCCCATTTGATAACTGTCCTGAGATCTGCCATAGGAATGAAGATTCAAATGAGAGAGATGAAAGACATTTGGAGGAAATTGAAAGATTGGGAATGAGAGAGAGAGAGAGAAAGACAGAAAGACAGAGAGAGAAAGAGAGAAGGGGGGAACAGAACCAGGAAAAATATATAAATAAAAAACCAATTTCTACAACTTTCTCCCCTTACAGAGCATAAAGATGTTATATATTCAGCTGTTATCTTGCAGACTTTCCTTCCACATATTTTGTTTTTATCTAATCTAATCAATTCCCTATGATTGTTTCTCCTACCTTCTTTGATGAAATATATGGACTGGATTTGAGCCATCATAACTCTATTGGTACCATGGCATTGGTTCCCCTCTCACTTATTGCAGAATTGATAGGACACAGATCATAACTTCCTAATGTTGATTTTTTTTCTGATAAAAAGGACACCCTTTCTCAAACTGAGTTCAACTCCTGTGATTTGCACAATACACTTACCTGCTCTTTTAGATAAAAATACAGAAGTGGGCTATTGTATTACTGCTTTCTAGATGCCTGAGCATGCCTTCTCTGTCAGCACAGGTAGGACAGGCCAATCCTAGTGGGATGAGACATTCCTGCAGATAGCCTGGAACTATGCCATGAAGAGCTTTAAAAGTGATTACCAACATCTTGAATTGCAGCAGACTGGAAGACACTGGAAGCTAATGCAGCTCACAGAGCAGTAGTGTTACATGAGCCATTCTTCGGGCCTCTAGAACTGCCTGTGCTACCACACTCTGCACCCGCTGTAGATTCTGAACGCTCTTCAAGGGTAGCCCCAAGTAGAGAGCATTACAATAGTCCAACCATGAGATGACTATGGCCTGAATGACTGAGCGGAGGGACTCTGAGGCAGAAAAGGTCACAACTGGTGTACAACCCAAAGTTGTGCAAAGGCTTTCTTAGCCACGACTGCCACCTGCTATATATTGTCCCATAAATTTTATATACTGGGTGATTTGGGGCCAGTCATTCTCTCTCAGCTCTACCCATCTCACATGGTTGTGTATGGGAAAAGTAGTAGTAGGAAGAAATATTAGGTATGTTCACTGCCTTTAATTATTTCTAAAAACAATAGAGGTGGGATAAAAACAAACAAAATTCTGCCTATATCAGAACTCTTATTGTGCACAGTCCTATATAGAAACTACTCAAGAAAAGTAGTTTGATCTGAGTATGAACTCATAGTTTCTAACTATGAAGGACAGGAGAAAAGAAGGAACTGTTGTTTGGCAAATACATGTCTGAGATCTGTCTTGAGCTCATCAAAGTGTTCATGCTGGATCATATTTTTTTTGCAGCATCTTATTTGCCAGACTGAGGAGGATGCAAGGCACAGATTAAATACCAAGACCAAGGTTCATCATAAACAATTCAGCATTTTCTTCAGCAAATCATAAACTATTCAGCAATGTATTCAGCAAGTAAAACTAACCAGTAATCACTGTCAATGTTAGCAAGAAATGCAAAGATGAAGGATTTCCTAAACAGAAGGACAAAAGGGGCCAGCAGTACCATTGGGACTCATTATATGTGTGGTTTAAAGTCTAATTAGCATAATATGTCAACTTCAACAAAAGGATACAGAAAAGGCAGCTGTGTCTATCTTTGTCTTGCCTTGAATCAAAATGAGATTAGGTTTGTTGCTTCCACTTTACATTTCTGTAAAATTACTCAGGCTTTGCTTTTTCTTAGTGATAGGCATCTGCAGTTTTTCAAGCATGCATGAGAATAGGAAGAGATTTCAATTTTTATTTGCAGCATGCAGTTTGCTTGGCTGTTTATCTTTTTTATATCTTTGGTATATCTTTTGACAATGCCACCCTTTTCACAAATCTGTCAATTCACTTGTGAAACTTCTGCTTTAAAGATGTTGCCATGAACTCAATCATGCCAAGAGTTGTGCACAACTTTATATATTAATAAATATTCAACCTAACATAGCCTACTGTGATCAGAAGACAGTTCCCTGGTTTCCCTTTTTTTTTTAGCCTTTCCTGGAGAAGTAAGAAATGTATCTAATACTTTGCATATGCAAAGCAAAGATTGTGCTGTTGAAATTCATCTTTTCTCTACATTTTAGGAACTTCAGTAAGCATCCTAAAACCATTAGTAGTGAAAATTGTGTGGAGAACACTTCTTGCTGTGGAGGCGGGGGCGGAGGGAGCATATACTTGATCAGAATGTAAAGCTAATTTTATTTTTTATTTTTTTTATATTATTGTCCATTTAATTTCAGTTTTAGCTTTTTTATATATATCTCCTTGATGCCGTTTAGTGACCAACCATGTTTTTGCAACCTGAACATGGCAGTATGTCCTGGGAGGAACTGGGAGGCAGTAAGAGTATACATATCTCAGTGGGTAAGAAGTTTACAAACAAGGCAAAACGAGTGCCAGAATGCAAATTTTAGACATTTCCAACCAGGGCAGTTGATTTCCCCAAATCCTATGTTAATAAGGGAGAGGATCAGAAAATGAAAGGAAAAGAAAATAATACACTATGGCCTGTTCAGTTGTCCTCAACTTGCTAAGCAAGTCAATTGTAAAGTAACTTACCCCATTTTATGACTTTTTTAGTTACAATTGTTAAGTGAAGCACTGCAGTTGTTAATTTAGTAACATGGCTATTAAGTGAATCTAGTTTCCACTGACTTTGCTTGTCAGATGGTCCTAAAAGGTGCTCACATGACCTGAGGATAATGTAATATCATAAATACATGCCAGTTGCCAAGCGTCCAAATTTTGATCATGTAACCATAGGGGTGCTGCAACAGTCGTAAATGTGAAAACAGTCTTACATCACTTTTTTCAGTGCTGTTGTAACTTTGAACAGTCACTAAACAAGTGGTTATAAATTGAGGATTATCTCTATGTGAAGAACAGAAGAAATGTCTCCATAGGTTTTGTGAGTATAGATCTGTAAAGAGTGCATCTTTATACTCCAATATTGATTTGATGACTACACATCTAACATTATTCTTTATTCTTTAAAGAATAAAGGATTTTTAAAGATGAGCATTCATTTAATATTTTTTTAAGCGTTGCTTATTATTTCTCTTTTTTTTTCATCATGTCTTCCTTTTTAAAGTGACTTTTCTATGATATTTAATCAACATCCTACTCAAACGACCGATCAAGGATTAACTGCCTTTAGTATCATTTTGGAAGTAAAACTATAAAACAATGTATGTTTCCTAGCTTGTTTCATTTCTCAATTTGATTTACTGTCAACTCGAGTTTCCTTTCATTAGCAAACATGCAAGATCAGCTACAAAAGGTCTCCGCATGCTGCCTGAGAATTTCTGGGGGTTAATTTGAGCATCTTAAATTTCCTAAGCTTGTAAAACCCTGTGCTAGCACTGGTCCTCAACCTATTATAAATGTTTGACTCTTTCAGTCTTGGACAATCAGTGTTTTGTGTTCCTCGTTGCCAGTTCAGAGAGAGGAAGTGATGCTCCAGGGTTTTGGCAAAATCAGAAGTGAATCATAAATGCCTTACTATGATGGCATGATTAGAAGAGAAAGTGCCAAGTTAGACTTTCACATTGTTTTGATCCACACATTTCTCCATTTCTTTTCTTAGGAAAACAATACAATAATTTATTTAAGTAGAAATCCAATTTTGAAGTTGTAAAATAAGAGACATTAAAAGCCACAAATGTAACAGTAACATAGAATTTAATTAATTTCTGAGATAAGAATTGGCATTGCCTGAGGCAACAGTCTCTGTTTTTCTTTGGATTAATTCTGACAAGGAAAGTTGAGATTAAGCCTCAGCTGGAACTGGAAAGCCCCAAGTATTTATGAAATACCTGCGGGATTACTAAAACAATGCCAGTTAACATCATCACTGCTCTCTGTGAAGAGATATGGACAGTGGTGGGTTGCTCCCGGTTCTATAGAACCAGTAGTAAAACCGGCGGGAGGCTCCACCCACCCGCCATTATGTCATCATGGGTGACCTGCGCTTGCGCAGAAGTGTGCGTGCTCCCGCTGCAAACCAGTAGTAAAGGTATGTGGAACACACCCATGGATATGGACTACATATCAATGGCTTCAGGACTAGAAAATATCTGTTTTATTTCATTAGTAAAGAAAGGTGATGCCATTTGTCATTGATCAAGAGTTACCAGATGTACAAATTGGCTTTAGAAAGGGGTGCAGCACTCAAGATCATAATGCTGATATTGGATGAATTATGGAAAAAGCATGTGAATATCAAAAGGATCTTTATATGTGCTTTATCAATTACAGAAAAGCTTTTGACTATATAGAACACAATCAGTTATAGACAGATTTGCATGATCTTGGTGTCTCAAACTACCTGATCAGACTCATCAGATTACTGTAAACTGATCAGGAAGTAACAATGAGAACATTTTATGGTGACACAGATTGGTTCAGGATCAGTAAGGGAGCTAGGCAGGAATGTATTTTATCATATTTTTTGTTCAATCCTGTGCTGAAATGATCATGCAGAAATTAGATCTGGAACTGCCTGATGTTGGAATGAAGATTGGGGGAAGATCCATAAATAATTTGAGGTCTGCAGATGATACACTATTGGCTGAAAATAAGGAAAACCTGGAAAAAAATGAACCTGAAAAATGAAAGTGAAAAGGACACTTGATTGAGTCTTAACTTCAGGAAAACAAAGATAGTGACAACAGCTGCAGATGGATATCAGACATTTAAAATCAACAAGGAGGAAATTGAATTAGTTTGAGAATTTATCTTTCTTGGATCCAAAATAGTTCATGATGGCAATTCTGCTCCTGAAATCAAATGCAGGATAATCTTAAATAGCACTGCAATGGTTAACGTGACTAAGATGTGCAAAATTTATATTGATATAAATTCAAAAAGCAAGCTAGATAGAGCAATAGTCTTCCTTATAATTTATTTATTTATTTATTGGTTCGATTTATATGCTGCCCTTCTCCAGAGACTCAGGGCGGCTTACAATGTGTTAAGCAATAGCCTTCATACTTTTGCATATACCTGCTTAGTAGGGCTTTCGGGCTCCCCTAAGCGGTGTTCTTTTTTATACAAAGTCAGCTTATTGCCCCCACAATCCGGGTCCTCATTTTACCTACCTTGGAAGGATGGAAGGTTGAGTCAACCTTGAGCCTGGTGAGATTTGAACTTGCAGTAATTGCAGGCAGCTGGCAACTAAGTGCTACTTAACAGCACTTTAGTCTGCTGCACCACCAAGTCTCTTGGTGCGTGGATGTGAGAGTTGTACACTAAGAATGGTTGATCGAAGAAGAATTGATTCCTTTGAATTATGATGCTGGCATAAATTATTGCATATACCATGGACAGCCAGAATAACTAACAGAGAAGTATTAAACTGTATAAATCCAGACACACCACTAGAAGCTAAAATCATAAGACTGTGTCTAATTTTACTGTTGCCATGTCACGTATGCAAATTCATTGGAGAAAGCAGTAATGTTAGGAATGGTTAGTGGAACAAGAAAAAGGGACAAGTAAAGAACATGCTGGCTTGATAACATCAAATCTGATATAAAGTTGAACATCCAACAATTGAAAGAAGTGTTTTTGACAGAATAGCATGGAGAGCACTTGCCTATTAAGTCACCAAGAATCGGACATAACTAAGTGGTTAAATCAATAACAAATACTGTTTTCCTGATTGTAGTTCAGTGCTTTACAATGGAATTAAAAATATTAAACAATAAAATTACTACATGGTGTCAATACACAAATTTTGGAAGACTGGAATAATATATCAATAACTCCCTATACAATTAGTTAATAGTGTCAGGTCCTTCGTGCTCTCTGAGCTTGGTTGCTTTCTTGCAGATTCTTCATTATCCAACTAACATCATCAATACTAGAAGGGAATGGAGTTTGCTCTCTTTTTTATATACTAGTGGCTTCCCCTGTTAATTTTGGTGGGAATGGTCTTGGTGGTTCCTTGATTAGGCTGTTTACTGTTTACTGTTTATCGTAAACCAAGAAATTTTTAAATGGTGGTGATACACATCATATTCTGAGAATTTAGCAGGTAAATGTTTTAATGTTTTAATAGAGAAATTCTGTAAGGGCTGTCTTTTTCAGGTTCAATTTTCTTGTCTTGAAAGAATATTGATATAAGTTTTTCTTTAATAATGCTTTTATAAAGAAGCAAAAGCAACAATCAAGTTTTCTGGCTTCTGCCAAGATCATTTCTACATTTTTCAATCAGAATAGAGCTGGAAGGAACCTTTGAGGTCTTCTACTCAACCTCCTGATCAAGCAGGAGGCCCTATGCCATTTCAGAAAAATGTCTGTCCAGTCTCTTTTTAAAAGCTTCCAGTGATTGAGCACCCCAAACTTCTGAAGGCAAGCCAATTGATAGTTTTCACTGTCAGGAAATTTCTCCTAAATTCTAGGTTGCTTCTCTCTTTGGTTAGTTTCCAACCGTTGCTTCTTGTTTTGTTTTCTGGTGCTTTAGAAAATAGGTTGATCCCTTCTTCTTTGTGACAGCTCCTCAAATATTGGAACACTGCTATTATATCACCCCTAGGCCTTTTTTTCACTAGACTAGCCAAACCCAGTTACTGCAACCACTCTTCATATGCTTTAGTCTCCAGCCCACTAATCATCTTTGTTACTCTTCTCTGCACTCTTTCCAGAGTCTTAACATCATTTTTATATTGTGCTGCCCAAAACAGGATGCAATATTCCAAGTGTGGCCTTACCAAGGCTTTATAAAGGGGTACTAACACTTCACGTAATCTTGATTCTATCCCTCTGTTAATGCAGCCTAGGATTGCATTGGCTTTTTTGGCGGCGGCTGCACACTGCTGGCTCATATCTAAGCGATTGTCCACTAAGACTCTCACAGTTTTTGTTTTTGAGCTAGGTTTTGTCTAATCTGTACTTGTACCTTTGTTTTTTCTTGCCTAAAACCTTAGTTTTCTCCACATTACATTTCCTTTTGTTGGATAGGGCCGATTGTTGAAGTCTGTCAAGGTCTGTCAAGAAGATTGTTCACTACAAATGACTTTCTCTTTTCTATCCATCCTTTACTTAAAGTCTACACAACTTTCTTATTGATTTTTACCTATTGAAATATTGTCTAAAACTAAATATAGGAGCCTGAGTGGCGTAGGAGGCTAATGCCTCCTAAGGCAGGATTTAACATCCAGCTGCCTGCAATTACTGTGAGTTCAATTCTTACCAGGCTCAAGGTCGACTCAGTCTTCCATCCTTTCTAAGGTGGGTAAATTGAGGACCCAGTTTGTGGGGGCAATAAGCTGACTTTGTATAAATATACAAAAGTATGAAGGCTATTACTTTACGCATTGTAAGCCGCCCTGAGTCTCCAGAGAAGGGCGGCATATAAATCAAATTTTTTAAAAAAGATCTCAATTACATCTTTTTGTTTCCTTCTACTTGATATTTTGCTGAAGAGATTTACAAGTCTTCCCACTTCAGTTTTGCAGCTCTTTCCGTGAAATCTTTACAAGATGTCAGCTGCAAAAATAGACTTTGTCTGATTTGTCAGTGTCCCAGATCATCTTGTCTATTGATGATCATGATATGCATTTTGGCTCAGATCTCAGCATGAGAAGTGAGAGAAAGTTATACTCCAAGGTTTCAGTAGACAAGACAAAGATGTCCAATGTGGGTAAAAAAAACAAGATGGCAGTCACCACTGTGCCATCAAGGCTTTGTTCTTGAAAACAATATTTGGAGAAAGCTGAATTACCCAAAATACCTGAAACAGTGAATTAAATGCAGACTACAAAATATATGCCTCAATAATTGCAGAAAGATTAAAAAGTTTCCTGAATGAATTTATACACTCAGACCAGAATGGATTTTTACCTAAAAGGCAAATTAAGAATAATATGAGAATTATTTTGAACACTTTGGAATATTATGAAATGCATCCTGAAAAACAAATGGTATTGATATTCTTAGATGCACAGAAAGCATTTAATAATGCAAATTGGCAATTTATGTTACTACAATTAAAATTGGACTTTGGGGAGAAATTTGTTAACATGATTGAGGCAATATATTCCAAGCAAAACGCAAAAGTGATGGTTAATGGGGATATGACTGAGAACTTTAACATAAGAAAAGGCACGAGACAAGGATGTCTGATGTCCCCACTATTTATATTAACATTGGAAATACTATATAGAAATATCAGACAAGACTCAGAAATAAAAGGAATGGAAATAAAAACAGAAGAATATAAGCAACAGGCATTTGCAGATGACTTGGTATTTATTTTAGAAGAACCACAAGAATCTGGACCCAAGTTAATAAAAATAATAGCAGAGTATGATGAAGATGCAGGACTGAAAATGAATAAAGAGAAAACTAAAATACTATTTTAAAATGTCACAAAGAAACAAAAAAAAAGAGTTGGTGGAAAAGATAGATATTCAGATAGTTAAGAAAGTTAAATACTTAGGAGTTCAGCTAACAGCAAGATGCGCAACTATAAAAGAAGATAATTATATAAAACTGCTACAACAAATCAAATTAAACTTGAAGAAATTGAAAAACCTGCAGCTATCGTTGATAGGAAGGATAGCTACAATAAAAATGAACATTTTGCCGAGACTGTTATTCTTATTTTAAACAATTCCGATAAAGTTAGAAAAAAAAGTCTTTGAAGAACTAAACAAAATGATATTAAAATATATCTGGCAAGGGAAAAAAAGCAAGAATAAGACTAAAACTGCTACAAGATACTAAACTGAAAGGGCAGGGTTTTTTTTTTGCCAGATTGGTAGTATATTACCAGGCCTCTGCACTTGTCTGGGTGAAAGAATAAGTAACTTTGAGACATAAACAACTATTATCTTTGGAGGGACATGATGAGACAGAATACTATAAAATTTGGAACAAAGTGTACCAATGCTTGGAAAAGAGAAAAGGAGTTAGAACAATGGATTGGAAATGGATACTGGATAATATTTAGGCAGATATGTAAATGAGGACAAGGGATATTTAAATAAGAATAAAATAGTAATGTATGTTAAATAATAATTATATTTGTTGTTATGTTAAAAATATGTATAGATATGACAAGACTGGGATGGTCACACTATGTCCACTGTTTTTAATGTTTGTTTAATAAAAAAAAACCTTAAAAAATAAAACTTATCAGCTAAATGTTGGAAGTGTAATCAGACACCAGGTTCATATTATCATATGTGGTGGGCATACCCAATGGCAAAAAAATACTGGACTAAAATACATACTTGGTTAGAAAAAATAATAAAACAACACATACAGTAGATTTGAAACCAGAAATATTTCTGCTGAGGATACCACCAGAACAGTATAATAAAGGGAATACATATTTAATTCTGCATGTAGTAACAGCAGGAAGAATAGTGTTTGCACAACAATGGAAAAATGATGAGGTTCCAACAGATGAAAATGTAATAAAAAAAAACATTAGAATGTGCTGAGATGGATAGATTGACACTTAAGATAAAAGAAAAGGAAGAAACAGAATACTTTTTAACATAGGATATATTTTACCAATGGTTAACTAACAGAAACAGGTTAGAATTTAAAAAGAATTTAAAGAGATAATAAAAATTTGTATTGAAAATATTGCAAGATGGACAAACTAATTGTATTATTACTTTGTGATTAATATTGATATGTGTATTAAGATTATTAGTATGATTATAGTTATTGTTGTGCCTTTACTCAAAATTAATTATGCCCAGACAACACGCTGTTCAGGTAGACATGGATTTTTTTATGTTTTTAAAGGAAAAATGTACCAATAAAACATATTTAAAAGGGGGGGGCTTGCTCTTTCTTTACATACATGTATCTTCGCAAGCTTGACTATTCTGACCTGTTTCCTGTAGAAATCGCTGCAATTCCATCTCTCCAGCAAGCTTCCTATTCTAGTACAAAACCAGGTGAAAAAAATTAATTTCTTTCATTCCATCTGTCTGATAACATACCGGATCACATATTTTTATTGCAAATTTCTTGATTCACTGGCATAATGTTCCCAGGATTTTATGAATACATTAAGTTTTATGGAAGCTTTCTTTTTCTGGGAAGGAATAGGGGAAGCAGAAGGGACAGCTGGCAGCAGGAGCAGTCCCCACTTCCCCCTCGATCACTTCCTTCCCCCAGAATCCCAGCTTGATGAGATTTAATTGATCCTTGCCTCACAATGGGAACTTGCTTCAAATTGTATTCATCAACAAATTGCAGCAATTAAAAGAGAGGAGTGGGCTATAGATACAAGTGGGGCATGAGCAAATGACAGTAATTTAAGTGTAATTAGACTTTTGGGGAGAAAAGTAAGGAAAGAGAGGAAATTGGCATATTAAAATAATAGCCTTTCACATATCTTTGTAGCTGGGCCAGACTTCAAATTGATCACTAATTGATTACTAATCCTGAAAGTGAGTAGTGATAAAGATGATAGGCCTTCAGAACCTAATTTGTGGCATTCAACTACCTCTTGTTCCATAATTTCTTTTTCAATCTCAAAAATTCATTTTGAATTTCATAAATGACTATAATGAAAAGCACAAACTCATAGCTGTCCAGTAAGGTGGTGAAGAAGGAAGCAAAAAATAAATAAAATAAAGTATAGAAGTAGTGACATTACAATACACATGTTGCCATTTTGGCTGCAATGCAATTAGCAAATACATTGTTTCTTGTTACAAATACATTGTAAAGGGGTTCACCTTTCCAATTGAATAAGTGACCCACCTGTGCAGGAAACTTCATTTAGGGCAAAAAGCCACCGTTTCTTAAGAATTCTTAAGTTTTTTGCTTAGTACATTATCCCTCTACCTCCAAGGGTACAGCTGTAAAGGCAAAGGAAACAGAAGGTTTTTCCCTAGCCTAGGGTCAACAAAATTAGAGTTTGAATTTCTTGAAGCAAAAGTAGATTTCTTAAAAAAAGAAGAAGTTGGAAATGAGATTGCCATTCTTTGCTGCTTTAGCTGGGGCATATCTTCAAGCACAGTCATTCTATTCTTTTTCTATAAACATTGCTTTTCCTGATGAGAAGAGGGGAAGGGGAGAGAATAAAGTGAGAAATGGGGGAAGGAAATGAAACAGAGGTAGGTTATAAAGAAATTGTCTGGACAGGTTGTAAGGTCAAGGCTTTCCCCCAACACTGCAGCAGCTGTCAAGAGCATCTGTTTCTCCACTCTTCCCACATGACCTTATGTGACCTAGTGAGTTGGAAGAACTACAGAAGGAGTCCAGACTTTTGTTTTACCAGCAGCCTCTTTAGACAGACAGCTGGGAAGGCATATGAAGAGGAAGGAGGGGAGGGCAAGGGGGGGGGTTGATGGTGATGGGGATAAAAGCCGGTGGCTGATCCCTGAGTTGAAAGCAGCCGGATGCTAGTGACACTCCCAATTAAACCTCCCATAGTCATTATTCTGAAAGTCTGTGAGGCTCTCAGCCAATGTTGTTGCAGCCTTCATGGGAGGAACAAATTAGTCTTTCACTAATTTTTTTAATATATATTTTAACTTAGACATGAGGCATCTAGGGTAATCAACTCTGTGCTGAACATGTGTAGACTTTTATATTATTATGTTTACTATTTGTTTATTTATTAGATTTTTATCCATATTCATTGTTAGTTAACTCAAAAAGATTATATATATTTAATACCCCTGCTTCCTATTTTCTGTACCCCAACAACCTGGAGGTGGGTTAAGCTGAGAGAGAGTGATTGAGACACCAGCCAAATTGAGTTGTTAATTGATGTGCATGTGTGTGTGTGAGAGAGAGAGAGGGAGGGAGGGAGGGAGAGAAGTCTTTAGTTAATTGACGTTTCAGTAGCAACAACAGTGCAGTTTAGAAGAATCATTTTGTCAGGGCTTCAAGTGTTTAGTTCTCATCTGGATTCATAGATCATACAAAGTCTTAATGTTATTACACCTTAGCATAACGTGTTATGTGAATCCAGTTGATAGGATTTGATGATGTCCGGGCGAGTGGGCAGAGCCTCCCGCCGCTGCTGCTATAGGTTCGAGGGAACCGGGGTGAACCGGTAGAAACTCACCACTGAACTGTAGCAAGAAAGATTATAAAATGGGACAAAATTCACTTAACAACTGTCTCACTTAGCAATATGAATTTGGGGCTCAAGTATGGTCGTATGTTGAGGACTACCTGTACTTGCTTTGTTCGTTAGCTAAAAACAAAACTGTTTTATTTACAATGTGTCAAATACTTCTGCCAGTCCTAATTTCTAAAAGGGAGAGTTTTTACATTCTTCTTGAAGGTTAAAGCTTTTGTCAAATTATTAGCAATTCATTTGAATAAGGCAAAATTAAATACAAGAAACCCCATGTTAGTTAGCCAGTGCAATAGTAATAAAAAAAACCTGTTGCAAGTATCACAAATTCCATCCTACATTGTTCTTAGATGGGAAGTTGAGCCTCAACTTTAATATCCCATATTGTTTGGCCTTCAGATTCCTAAACATCATTGTATTCTTAGATGCCCAAGAAATTTTGTGATTGGGATTTCCTATCCCATATTTAAAAGCATCTGAATATTCAGCTACATGCGCTTCAGAGGAGAGCAAAATATGAAGGCAACAACAGGAAATTAAAAAGAGAGGAACCTGCTGACAGTCAGTCGTCGAATGAAAGAATAGCGTGGCCAGGCTCCCATTGTGGGCATGTAGAATGTAAGAGAAGACACTCTGGTTCAAAGAAAAGGCAGCTGACAGCTACCGAAAGTCTTGGGAAATACCAGAGAGCAGCCACTCCCTTACAGTATTGGTTTGCAAAGGCTAAACTTGAAACAGCAGATTTAATAACTATCTGAACCAAGCCATTATTTTTCTCTTGCAAATGCTCTATGTTAATGAAGCAAGTAGTAGAAGTATATTATCTTGTTTATAAAATGGTTCCTTTATTTAAAATTCTAAGTATTACATTCTCTGCAGAAGGCTCTAATGGTGGAAAAGGTGGAAGAAAAGAGAAAAGGATGACCAACAGCAAGGAAGATAGATTTGTTACATTAGTGTGAATGCACAACTGGAAAAGCTGAATGGCCAGATTAGGGAGATCATTATGGAGAAAATCTATTTTACAATATATGGTTTCTTTGAGTCAACACTGACTTGATGGCACATAATCAATTAATCAACTAATTGTAACATGTGAACCAAAGGAAATACAGTTCTTTGTTTCTAAGCTCAAGTACTCCTGCAGTATGGCCCCAAAACCACCTCCACATTTTTGCCCTTTATTAAACCCAGTTATTTACAACGTACATTAGCCTTATTCCCAGATCAGTTTATATTCAGTCAACCAGGAACCCACTCAAATCTTCTTACTAGCAGCACATGCACATCTACCTGGATTAAAAATTATCATCTTGGTAATAGAAAGTTCCCACCCTATTTTTTCCAAGAAGTGCACAATATCTCACAGCACAAGGATAATTTAGTATTTAGTCTTTTGTTCCTTCCCATTAACCAAGCAGGCTGAAATTTATATTTGGGTGGTGTCCTCTATGCTGCCACGCTTCACAGTGAGTTTTGTAATAGATAGACTTGCTTTTTCAAGCAGCATTTTCTCTGAAACTCTTCTTTGAAAGACTGATATGCAAAGTAGATCATTCAGATATTAGGTTTGCTTTTAGATATAGCTTATGGAGTAGCAGTGTGATTTATTTAGCGAGGGTGTGAGGAGTGTATTTGTGCCTGACAATTGGAAGAGTGATAGGATTGCTTTCCTATATAAAAGAAGAAAAAAAACCCAAAACTATAAGATTAGTTTGTTCAAAAGGAAAACAGGATCCACAGTGCAATTTTATATTGGGCATTTTTTTTTTGTTTTCCATGAATTGCTGAGAATTTTATGAACTTAAGAAAATTTATAGAATTTTGTGTGTATAATGTGTGCATGTGTAATACCTAGTTCATTCAAAGAGAGTTAAAACACAAAACACCAAAATTGTTTTAAAAAGGACAAAGAAGAAAAAACACAAAAAAACATTAAAAAGAAAAAGTGTCTTAAAAAAAGACTAACACATATACAAATAATATCAGCTCTAGTTGAATATGTTGGATTGGCGCAGGGAAAAGAAGACGTGACTCAGCAGAGTTCCGTTCAGCACTTTATTCCGCTCATGCAGAACTGCTGGCTGAGCTGCTGAGCCCTCCTTATATATAGCTCCAGCAAGCTAGCCGGCCAATGACATTCATTTAAACTTCCCGCCGGTGGATTAGCCAATCACCGGTGGATGCCCATATAAGGACACAACACCCCTCCCCTCCTAGTTCTCAGTCTGTCAATCCGTGGCCGACATAGGTCACATAGTCGTGCAGGTAGGCGGGGCGTCTACTAGCCCTACTTGACCTGCACAGTTCAGTTCTTGCTTCGTTGTTGATCCGGACGGGTCGGGCTCCCGCCCTCTCCATTCCCGACGTGGAATTGTCTGGAATTCGGCTGTTGAGTGCACTGAGTCCGGCCTAGCGCTTCCAGCTGGGTTTGTTGGATTGTCCTGCAGGTGGTGGAGTCCCTCTCCCTGGCCGGGATGATGGAGACTCGGCCGCTGAAGTTCGCCTTGGACCCGGGCTGGGCAACTGAACCGTGGTAGGTCCTTGGGTTCTTTCCTCCCTTCTTCGGCTTGCGCTCTGGGCTCCTGGTGGACTGTCGTGGCGGGGCGTCCCTGCGGCTGTGGTTGCGGTTGATGCGGTGTTTGTCACCGGCCAACCTTGCCGGGGTGGCGGTGGTCACTGGCGTCATCAGGGTGGTGTGGGTTTCCCTCGCCTGACAGGTGCAGTTCCCTCTCGCCGCAGAGGTGGCTTTCCTCGTCGGAGTGGTGATGGTCAGCTTGGATGGGGTGGTGTGGGCCTACCTCGTCGGGGTGGTGGCAGTCTACTTCGCCGGGGTGGTGTAGGCCTACCTCATCGGGGTGGTGGCAGTCTACTTCGCCGGAGTGGTGTAGGCCTACCTCGTTGGGGTGGTGGCAGTCTACCTCGCCGGGGTGGTGTAGGCCTACCTCATCATGGTGGTGGAAGTCTACCTCGCTGGGATGGTGCAGGCCTACCTCGTCTGGCTGGTCTTCCTCAACTCCCCTCCACCTTTTCTGGAGCTGGTCGATGTGATGCCTGCAGGTTCGTCCATCATTCAGCTCCACTTCATATGACTTCGGGCCGGTCACTCTCCCGATCTGTCCTTTCAGCCACTTCAGAGGCCCCTGGAGATTTAGTGCGAAGACCGGATCTCCGATACCGAGAGTCCACGGCTGCTGGGAATTGTTTTGTTAGCACTGCGGATTGTACTGGGGGTGTAGCTGATCCAAAGGTGATCGTAGTCTTCTTATCAGGAGCTCTGCCGGGCTCTTTTTTGTGGTGGTGTGCGGAGTGATGTGCTGGGCGAACAGGAACTTATCAATTTTCTCCTGCCAGTCTCCTGCGCCCATTTTTGGCGAATGTGTCTTTGGTGAGTCTCACCATTTTCTTCGCTTGCCTATTTTCTGCTGGCCTGTAAGGGGCGATGAGGGCGTGCCTAATGCCCAGCTCTGCTTAAAAAGCTTCCATGGTCTTGGAAATGAGCAGAGGGCCGTTGTCCGAGACCAGGACGTCTGGAAGGCCGTGCGTGGCGAACAGCCGGCGGAGTGCCCTGATGGTGGACTCCGTTGTGGTAGTGGGCATTGCAATTACTTCCAGCCATTTTGAGAAAGCATCCACCATGATGAGGAGAGACTTGCCATCTATTGGTCCTGTGAAATCGACGTGAATTCTCGACCAGGGGCTGCTGGGCGTCTCCCACTCCATTGGCTGAGCTTGCGGTAGCACCGGTCTCACCTCCTGGCACGGGTCACATCTGGCTATCCATTTCTCAATGTCCTTGTCCAGCCACATCTGGAGGGGTGTGGCTGGGAGGCATCTCCAGTTGGGACGGTGCTTTGATTGGACCATGTAATGGACTTGTAGGTGCTGGGCAGGGACTTGGACTTTCCTTTGGGCAGGGAAAACATGGAAACTTTTAGATTTGGGTTTTCCCAGACATGTCAATATGACATCTGTTAAAAAAATAGAACTTTGAGGAACTTCAAGCCTTGTTTCATTGGGAGTGTTACTTGGAACCCTGACAGATGGTTTACAAAGATAAAAATGTTTGGAGAGTTGTAATAAATAGTTTAAACTAGATTTATATATAACTCCTTTTCTTACATCTTTAATTTATATTGTCTACTATTTATAACTTTTCTGCATTTACCATGTTACTCACCCTGAAGGGGAATAGCTAGATAAGTATGTAGATACTGTATGTAAGTTCTTCTACAACATAGTTGAGCTATAGTTAGTCTTTGGGAATTTGGCGGGGGAGGGGGGATGTTTCAAATCAGAGTTGACTCTGGTGACTTCCTGAAAAGGTTCATTAAATACTTTTGGCAAGATTTCAGAAGTGGTTGCCATAATTGTCTCCTTCCTAGAGCTAAGAAAGTGACTGGCCCAGTGTGACCCAGCAGGCTCTAAGGCAGGACTCATGGTTTCATGGTTGCCAGCCTGGTGCCAAACCACTACACCAAATTGGCTCTCTGGAGTTAATCTAACTCCAAACATAACTGTATGTATTTAGGGC
This sequence comes from Pantherophis guttatus, assembly GCF_059756535.1. Classification (NCBI taxonomy): domain Eukaryota; kingdom Metazoa; phylum Chordata; class Lepidosauria; order Squamata; family Colubridae; genus Pantherophis; species Pantherophis guttatus. The sequence continues at coordinate 61,829,767 of NC_142066.1, read as the reverse complement.
TGCATTTAATTTTGACTGGGTCAATTAATCTCTTTTATTGCTTCACAATAATGTGGAAATTGATTTAAGTAAGTATATTTTGAAAGAAAGGGCACAACATCAAATCCCAATGATATATTATTTATTATGATATGTATTGTATTTTTATTTATTTATTTATTTATTTATTTATTTATTTATTTATTTATTTATTTATTTATTTATTGGTTCGATTTATATGCCGCCCTTTTCCGGAGACTCAGGGTGGCTTATAATGCATTAAGCAATAGCCTTCATACTTTTGTATATACCTGCTTAGTAGGGCTTTCGGGCCCCCCCAAGCGGTGTTCTTTTTTATACAAAGTCAGTTTATTGCCCCCACAATCCGGGTGCTCATTTTACCTACCTCGAAAGGATGGAAGGCTGAGTCAACCTTGAGCCTGGTGAGATTTGAACTTGCAGTAGTTGCAGGCAGCTGGTGTTACTTAACAATGCTTTAGTCTGCTGCACCACGAAGAATCTTAATATTATTATTATTATTATTATTATTATTATTATTATTATTATTATTAACTTTATTCATTAAACATGAAACTCAGTCAACTGAACATTCAAAAATGCATCACAAATACCATTGACTGGTGCTAATGGTTGATATGGGTTGCTGCCAGTGTCCTAGGTATCAACCAAGTAACTTCTTAAGATGTCCAATGTTCCAATTAGCACAGTTTTTTGCAGTTCCGCTGGCAAAAGATACATTTGTTGATGTATCTTATAAAATTCTTGGACATGTACCAAGTGCCCCGATGACAATAGGTATCACTGTTACATGTTTCATCCCTAGCTGTGTAGTTTCGATAACCAATTCGCGATATTTCATGATTCTTTTTCTTCGACTCTGGCATCTTCTGGTACTGCGATGTCAATAAATTGTACGTTTCGGTTTTCGACAACTGTGATATCTGGTGTGGTGTGTTCCAAGTGATGATCTGTCTGTATTTGAAAGTCCCACAAGATCTTCACCTTCTCATTTTCTATAACTTTTTCCACTTTATGTTCCCATGACTTTTTGGATACAGGTAAATCGTATTTTTTACATAATGACCAGTGGATTAATTTAGCAACTCAGTCATGTCTAGCTTTGTAATCAGTTTGTCCGATTTTGCTGCATTCACATATTAAATGTGAAACAGTTTCACCTTTGTTGTTGCAAAGTTGGCAGTTTGGATTGTTGGTGGATTTTTGTATCTTTGCTTTCATGGCATTAGTTAGTAGTGCTTGTTCTTGAGCAGTGAGTATTAAACCTTCCATTTCTTTCTTGATGGTTCCCATCTTAAGCCATGCCCATGTAAAGTTGTCATCACATTTTCCTTCAATGTTTTTCAAGTGCTGTCCATGCAAAGCTTTGGTTTTCCATCTATTTAATCTGTCATCCAGCTGTTATATAAAAATTATATTTATTATTATTATTATTATTGTTGATGATGATAAATATATAGTATCAGTTTAATCTAGTGGGCTAGTCATTCTCTCTTATCTATCTCACCTATCTCTAACCTATCTCACAGACTTGCTAGGAAATAGGAAGAGGAAGGAATATTAATATATTTGCCACTTTGAGTTATTTATAAAAAGAATAAAGCTGGATATAAATAAATAAGTAAAAGTTACAAACAAGTTAAAAAATCTCTTTTTATTTTTTCATTCCATCTTTCCTTAAACCATTTGTCATCTGGGTTCAAATATCTCTGTGCAAAAACCTTCAACATTTACAACATCATTCACATTAATATTAATTCTCTAGTCTTAAAATTATAGTATGTTAAACAGTTAAATATTATAAGCCTCTTCATTTTTCCTCTTAACATGTCTTCTAGTAGAAATACAATAATATTAACATTACACATAGTTATCCTCCTCATTATAATACTAACAATTTACATCTTATTTATACCTCTATCTTAACATATTTTCTATTCTTCTTTAATCTTCTCCTTTTATTTCCAGTTCCCCTTTTTACTCTCTAACCATTGATAGAATACTTCCCATATCAAATAATATTCAGTTTGTTCTTTCTCCTTGTTAGTGTTAATCTGTTCATTTCTAATATTTTCCTAATCACCTTCTCATCAATAGGAATCTCTTCACTTTTCCAATGTTGTGCAAATACAATTCTAGCTGCAGTTAGAACATGGATAATTAAATAAGTATTCTCTTTATTATAACTTTTGGATAAAATCCCCAGCAAAAATATTTCTGGTTTTAATTCAATGTGTTGTTTTGTCATCTTTTCCAACCATGTCCTTATTTTTGTCCAATATTTTTTCACTTCTACACATGTCCACCATATATGATAATAAGATCCAGGTATCTGGTGGCACTTCCAACATTTTGCTGACTTATCTTTAAACATCCTTGCCAACCTCGCCAGTACAAGGTGCCATCTATAAAACATCTTATACAAGTTCTCTTTGTATGCAGTTGACATTGTTAATTTATAATTCTTATCTCACAGTTTCTGCCACTTATCTAATTCTATTGTGTAACCAGAATTTTTCACCCATGCTATCATTGTCTCCTTTACTTGCTCCTCTTCCAAGTTTATACCCAGTAAGTAGCTATATAATTTCTTTATCACGTTGTCTCGCCGTAATGTCATCCACATCCTCCCTCCTCTCTGTAACAAGAACTAATCACATACAGATATTCAGTTTAAAACTAATATATTTATTGAATCGAATTCCAACTAAAAGCTCATTTAAATATCAATTAACTTGTTTTTGTTATTTTTATGCTCTAACTTTTGCCATCCTGTTTACTGCAATTGAAAGCTTGCCTATTTATTTTTTTGTCTTTATTGGTTTGTTCAAAATAAAAGTATTGCCCAATGGCATGTTTTGGATTCTTTGAAGTGTTACCAGAAAAAATAAATTAAAAAATCCCTTCTGCAGCTGTTGGCAGATAAAACTATATAGCACAGCAGGAATGGAAGTAAATCTGATCAAGTAATAGTAAAAGATATAGCTGCAGAAGTTGAAATCTATGCAATTTTATCCTTCATAAGCTCTAAGTTGTCTCAAGATTACATTCTGAATTAATTATTACAGACAAGAATTCTTCCTCTAAAACGAGAACTTTGGTTCATCTTTTTTCCTTAACTCTCCATTAATGCCTTTCCTGCCATTTCCTCATGACCACCTTCAGTTGATATCCTGGAATATGTTTGCAGTTTGTGAAAAAAAATTGCTAGTGCCTTACTCAGAAACTCAAGTCCATTTCCTCTTTGCTCAGGAAGGAAGAACCAATTCTAATTTTCTCACTTAAAAGGAATTCACAAGAGGCAGTGGCTTCAACTGGTAACACATTCTATGGTGCTTTAGAGACCTTGTCACGACAGTATGATAGGTTTTTCTCTCTTTCCCTTTCTAGTCTTTTGTGTTTTTTTTTTGTTGCAGTTATGGGAAAACTGAATCTCTCTGTAATTCCTAAGTAGAAGAAATTATATTCTTCCCTAATGAGGTTTATACAATAGGAAACAAGTAAAATGTTCTCTTAAAAATAATAGTTTAAAAATGGTTTGTCATTGCCTTCTTCCAATAAAGAAGAAAAAGTCAAGAGTTCCATCACTTTTTCCCTCAATTGTTTATTCATCAGTTCTAAGAGGAAAAATTCTGGTTTCAATTGTATATTAATCGTTAAAAGTCCTCCGAATCAGTGTATTATACATCTGATGCAGAAATAAAGTGGACATTTTGGAATACCTCAACCAACATAATGAAAAAAATGCATTGATTTTCTTAGATATAGAGAAAGGCCTTGACAACTTGAAACAGGCCTTCCTATTCAAATTTTGGAAGATATGAATTTTGGAGAGAATTTTATTAAGTGGATAAGAAAGATATATATATTTCACAGAAACCACAAATAGTTGTCAATAAAGATTTAACAAAACACTATGGATACAAAAAAAGCAACAGGACAGGGATGCCTATTGCTCCCTCCTGCTTGTTTTAATTATTGAAAATATTGACTAGAGATATAAGACTTGTTGCAAGAATTGGGGTAAAAATTTAAAATGAAACTTATACAGTAAGTTAAGGGCATATGCTGATGACTTGGTGTTGATCCTGAATAAAACTATCAAGCTTGAGCAGGTACAACTCTCCTTTTAGAAAGGAAACAATAATTGGGTGTTTTATTTACTAGGGCAATTAATTCAAAATATAGATTTCTTACAATACTAAGATTGTCAAGTTTTCACCTAACCCCTGTTTCTGTATCAGGGACATCAATGGGAGTGAGGGGCAAAAAAGCCATGACAGCAGCCATGACCATGTGATCAAAGTTCTACCCCCTTTTTTATGTTCTTTATTTTGCATATGACAAAGGGAGATTGTTGTGGCTTCCATCTTGACTTTTTTGAACCCCCTTGTTAATATTTCTGTTTCTTTTTAGCTCTTTATTTGCAGCTTGGAAAAACTTCTGCTAGCCGGTGGCAGCCTAGCCACTGACATTGCTTTAATTTCCCACCACTCAAACGGACCAATAAGCAGCAGGTATGCTAATGTCCGGCTAAACCCGGACCTGAGTGAAGCCTATGCTCCAAGCTTCACTCTCTATTTACATATTCAACAATTCCAGCCATCAATGCCTTGTTTGTAGTTAAGAATCTAATATTGTTCAGGTAATCCTCAAGATATAATTACAATGGACCCAAAATTTCCATTCCTAAGCAAGATAGTTAGGTGTGCCCCATTTTATAACCTTTTTTGCTTTTTTGGTTATTAAGCAAATCATTGCAGCTGTTAAGTAAATCGTGTTGTTAAGGGAACCTAGCTTCTTCCATTGACTTTGCTTGTCAGAAACCAATTTGGAAAGTTTCAAGTGGTGATCACATGTCACCGGGCCACTACAACTGTCATAAATACATGCCAGTTATCAAGTGCCCAAATTCTGATCACATGACCATGGGTATGCTGCAAAAATCATAAATTTGAAAACAAGTCATAAGTAACTTTTTTCAGTGCCATTGTAACTTCAGTCACTAAATGAATTGTAAGTTGAGAGCTACCTGTATATTGCATATAGCATTTTCATGTCATTTATTTATTACATTTACAGCTCTGTGTATTTAAGGTAACATAAATGTAGCTTACCTTCTCTCTACCTTGTCAAATAACTAGGTCTGAGCTAAGAGATATGCTAACTTCACACAATACTTTTAAACTGAAATGTGGTTACCTTGTTTATGATTTAGCCAGTATGAGTCAATGTTGTTCTATTCATAAAATAGAATTAATTTAGTAAACCATGCCTGTTATGCCAACTGAATGAGTTGTCCAAATACCTAGCCTTCTCTAGTAATCGTACCCAAATTATCCAGGAGTTTGATTTTTGTTCAAGTCCTAGTTCAACATCTTAATCATACATCACACTATCTATGTGTTGCTATTCTGCCAGGCTTGTTTGCTTCATAAAACTCACTTTTATATTTATTTATTTATTTATTTATTTGTTTAAATTTCTATACCGCCCTTCTCCAAATAGGACTCAGGGCGGTGCACAGCCTAAGTAAAAACAAAGCATACAAAATTTAAAAAACAGTATTAAAATAATTAGATATTCTGGCCGTAAATTAAAACAACCCAATTTAAAACCAATTTAAAATTTAGCTCAAGCCAGCCCAGCTGTAGGTAATATGATTACCTACATCAGGATTGAGCCAATTAATTCAATTTTCTGGGTTCAGTCGACATCCAGAACCATAAACAGTTCCTATGGGTTGAAAACACACATTAATCTTTTAAAATGTGGTTGGCTAATTAGTTGTGTTCTGAGAATACAGCCTATGCATTAATACTACACTTCTCCTGGTAAAATACTTTATGACTCTGCCTGTGTAATGCAAGCAATCACTGTTCAAATATGCAACAAGTGGCTTCTGAGGTAACTCTGAAGATGAAGATTTCCTTCCTTGCAAGTGGGAAGACCGCTGGTAATGGCACACGAAACTATAATTAACACGTGCAACTACATTCCTGCATCTTGCTCATCTTTCTCCATGTCTGACAGAGGAGCATCTCTCTCTCTCTCACCACCTCCTGCCGTTCTTACCTGAGCAATTCCATCTGATAGCATCCCACTAATTAAGACTCCTCCTTGACATTGGGGCAAGGAAGTTTCTTTGGCAATGTAGGGTGCCAATTAGGGGTTAGGCTGGGGCAGGGTTAGGAAACAGGGGAAAGGTGGAGATCCAATTGGTTTCTAAGACTCTACCGTGTTTCCACACATAGCTTTGAAATTAGGCTGTGAGTGAGACATTGTGTAGGGATGTCGTAGCAATAGCAGCAGCAGCATGCTTTGTGGCTCCTGATCATTCTCTTGCCAGGAGGTTTTGAAAAAAGCTTTTGCTGTTTCTAATCCAGGAATCTGAAAAATTTGGCTTTGCTGGACTGATGAATTATCAAAGACTTCAAGGAGGAACATAACACTAAGAAAGGATGGTAAGTCCTTTCCATCATCCCTTCCTATTAGTTGCACATTTGCAAAAGAGGTATTTCCTATGACAGTTCTTCTAAATTCATGGTAGATGCAGAGCCTGCTTGTACAAACATCTGTCATTGGAGAGACACAGTTGATAACACTTTGCAGGCAACACCCGCAGCTCATCTCAAGGTCCAAGTTTCAACCACACATACACAAACACTCCCTGAGAGGAGATGATAGTCTGATATAAGGAATCTGAAGGTTGTTGTAAATCACTACCCTCTCAACAGGAAGCCTTATGTTTCTTGCATGTCAAGGGTGCTGGCTGGTTACTATCATTACCAAATTTGGTGCTCAGAGGTACTCTTCCTCTTCACTGCAGCCTTTCCAAAGCTGGTGGCAATCAGATGTGATGAGTTACCAAGTTGCAAAATTCCCAACGATCTGGACAACACCAGGATGACATGCTGCTTTGCTGTTATTTCATATAGGCTATAGTATATTCAAAATTAGTCTTTCAGTCTTCATGATAGAAGCAAATCAAATCAGGAAGTCAACAATTTCTGCCTATCATTTCTAGCCACAGCCCTTTTCTGTTACAGGTCAAGGATGTTGACATTAGATTACAAGAGGAGTATATGTGCATCACTGATATTGGCAACAGAAGTCATTTTAACTATATTTTGAACATGACTTTTGAGATTTTGAGAAATGGAGACTTTCTTATAAGGAAGATTACAAGTCCCAGTTCCAGAAAAATTAAAATTAAATTTCAGATTTTAAATATATTACAAGTCACAAAAGTTGGCTAAAATGGAGCATGTGACATGCACACATTACGTAGCAAGTAGTTTACCTTAGCGGGTCTTGTGAACATATCCAATCTCTCTTCTCCACCTCTTTCTAATAGAAATACCATAATACAATTACATACTAATAATAATAAAACAACAACGATAATAATAATCCACTGGTCATTATGTAAAAGATATGACTTACCTGTATCCAAAAAGTCATGGGAGCACAAAGTGGAAAAAGTTACTGAAAATGAAAAGGTGAAGATCTTGTGGGACTTTTGAATACAGATAGTCATTTGGAACACAACACACCAGACATCAAGGTTGTTGAGGGACGAAGCATAGTGTACAGTTTACTGATATCGCTGTACCAGGAGATGCCAGAGTTGAAGAAAAACAACTGGAAAAAAATCACGAAATATCGCAACCTGGCCATCGAAACTACACGGCTATGGAAGAAACATGTAACCGTGATACCGATTGTCATCGGTGCACTTGGTACCATGACTAAGAATTTTATAAAACACATCAAGAAATTGCAGCTTCCTGCAATAACACCAGTGGAACTGCAAAAAACTGCGCTACTCAGAACATTATATATTTTAAGAAGATACTTGGTTGAAACCTAGGACGCTGGCAGCCACTCGTATCAACCATTAGCACCAGTCAATGGTATTTATGACACATCTTTAAATGTTCAGTTGACTGAGTTTCATGTTTAATGAATAAAAGAAATAATAATAATAATTTATATAATATAATAATAATGTGACAATACATAAATTCTGTAGGAAGCTTTCCAATAGAAAGTTTTCCATAACTGCCATAGCTAAATCCCACCCATCCCCATCTTTCCATTGTTATTAGTCACTATTTTTCAGATCCTGTATCTATCAAAACTTTGGGAGCATCAAAAGCTTCTTCCTCATGGAATTTTTTAAAAAAATCCCTTAAAGCATTTTTTTGAGAACTGTTTTAAAACATTGTTATTACGGGATTTTGCATATGTGGTCTTAAATCTTGAGAGAGAAGTTCAGGAGTCATTACTTTGACAGGTTCTGTTGACAGTTGCAAAACAAAATGGCAGCTCAGAGCTGAAACTCCGAGGCTAGGAGGGAGATGTTTTGACATTTTCAAGAGTGTGGGGGTCAATTAACCATCCACAGACCCCCCTCCCAGCAAGCTGAGGTATTTTTGGCTCAATAGAGCTGTGGATGGAGCCCAAGGATAAAACCCGAGCCGAGCCCGAAGATCAGCTGTTTGTCGGTAAAAAGACTGAGGGTGGTGCGGAGGATGTCAACATCAAAGCCTGGCTGTCACAACCGGGTCAACCACTGAGTCTAATACAGCTGATGAAATGGTTGGCGAGACGGTGGCAACAGCAACTCCGGATAGGGTGTTGATCATGATGCCTGGGCTAATAGGCACTGCATGTAGCAACACAGCGGTGATGATGTCTACGGCACAGGGGGTTACCACAATGGCGAGGGGAATGGCGCTAATGGCAGCGACGGCGACGGCAACACCAGGAGGCTGCAAGGAAGCCCTTGTTGTTAATAGAGGAGAGGGCAATGCTGCAAAGGCTATAAATGTTAGGATCCCTTCAACCTCTAGGGATCTGTTGCACTCCTCTTTCTTGAAACTCTGGGGACTTATTAAACTAATTGAACTAAGTAGCCTGAGCAAGGTGATGGATAGGGACTGAGGATTACAAACTGGAGATGATGACTTACTCTCCCCCTCAACTGTCCCTCTCTCCTTTATCAGATCTAGGTCTATTACGACCACTCAGCGTTAACTTGCAATCTTAGATTGATCTGCAGCTTTATTTACCACCTATTCCCCAAGATTACCCTGATTATTTAACCCTAAATACTTTGTCCAGTGGCTCTGCCTTACTTTTTTTTTATCTAATCCTCGGTCATCGCTGGTATCAGGACTGGAGGAGATACAGACATCGAGAGTCTTGGATTATGGGGAGATAGACCACCTTCTCTTTGTTTGTTTCAAATGGTTTGGTCGCTGTGAGAGGATGACCCTTTGAGACCTCTACCCCCACCTCCTTTGGATGGACTTACTACAACCACAAGACTTCCCATCGTTGTGAGAGGGCGATGATGTTCCGATGTATTGACATTTGTAACATACTGGTCTTCCTTTAACATCTATTTCCTCCCTTATTTTAAATTACCTGTCTTAACCATCTCTAACACTCTTAGAAGAAAATGATCCTTCATCTCCTTCAACTCGTTCCTATCTTTGATGTATTCAACTGCGGAGCTCCTTGCACTGCGAGATTCCCCCCTCTCGCATGTCTGGCCCTCTCAGTTATCAAGGGCCGCCCTTGAGGACGGGTTTTGGAACCCCGAGAGGTGGTTTGCAAAAAACTGACGGCTTTGGGGGTTTTTAGATAAATCTTTAAGTTCTATTTTAAGGGGTTCTGGGAGGGATTGTGGGAATTGATCTGGGGGGGATCCATAAATCCACTGAAAGGGGTAATGGGTCTGATGATCACGGTGGGGAGGATGGGGACAGAAATCTGACAAGGATGCAGGGGGATGAAGCGATGGGCATTAGTATAGTAAGTGGGAGGGGCAGATATGACGGCTGCAGGGGGCCATATTATGATTCAGGAGTGCGCACTCGATGTTTACGAGCGATTGCCCACTCCAACCCCCAAAGCACTGCTCGTTTCCCAGATTGTTCAGAGTCTCAGACCCTGGGTCTACGGCTGATGTTATGTAATGCCAGGTCAGTGGTAAATAAAGCCCCCCTCATTCATGATCTTATTTCAGAGGGGGGTGCTGACCTGGCAGGGATTACGGAGACCTGGTTAGGCCAGGAGGGAGGAGTTCTCCTTGTGGAAATGTGCCTGCCAGGTTTCCATGCATTCCATCAGCCAAGGACTCAGGGAAGGGGTGGGGGAGTGGCAGCAATCATTAGAGAAAGTCTTTGCCCGAGAGAGGCCACTGTTCCTCAGATAGCCGGATGTGAGTCCCTCCTTGTGAAGTGGGGTCGGGGGATTCAGATGGCCTGCTGATTGCGTAACTGGCTCCCTGTCACGTAACAGCGGTCCTGCCTGAGCTGCTCGACATTATAGCCGGGGTGGCGGTGGAAACCCCCAGACTTATTGTTATGGGGGATTTTAACCTGCCATCCGCTGGTGAGATGTCGGAGACGGCTCGGGAGTTCATGGCTTCCATGACGGCCATGGACCTGACCCAGGTAGTTCAAGGCCCCACCCACTTGGGGAATCACACTCTGGACTTGATTTTTGTCTCTGATCAGTGGCTGAATAATCTAAGAATAGGGGATATAGACATCAAGCCCTTGTCATGGTCTGATCATTCTCTCCTTCACATGGACTTTCAAGTCACTTCCACCCACCGCAAGGAGACGGAACCAACCAAATGGTTCCGTCCCAGGCGCCAGATGGACCCTGAAAGGTTCCTGATGGAACTTGGGCCATTTCCTGAGACTCTGGCTCACGACTCGACTGAGGACCTGGTGGTCGCCTGGGACAGGGCGGCTACTGCGGCCTTGGACCGCGTCGTGCCTTTGCGGCCTCTGACCCGATGCCGATCTCGTCTAGCTCCTTGGTTTTCCGAGGAGCTGAGAGAGATGAAGCATCGGAAAAGACGCCTGGAGAGCGATTGGAGGACAAGCCGATCTGAATCTGACCAAACACAGGTGAGATCTTATATTAAGACCTACCTAGTGGCGATAAGAGCGGCGAAGTCTAGCTACTTCTCCGCTCTTATTGCATCTGCAGAGAACCGCCCAGCCGCGCTGTTTAGGGTGACCCGCTCCCTACTTCAGGTGGGGGTATGGGAAGATCCCTTAAAGGGTCGAGCTGAGGATTTTGTACAATTCCTGCATGATAAAGTCGCTCAGATTCAGGAAGGCCTGGACTCCGATTGGGTACATCCAGGGGAGGAGACGGGGGCAGGTCTTGAGAGCGTTATCTGGGAAGAGTTTGACTCTGTGACTCCTGAGGACGTGGACAGGATTCTGGGCAAGCTTAACGCTGCCACATGTTTATTGGACCCGTGTCCCTCCTGGTTGGTACTGGCCTCCCGGGAGGTTACACGAGGCTGGCTCCAGGGGATTATAAATGCTTCTCTGATTAGGGTGTCTTTCCTGCCGCCTTGAAAGAGGCAGTTGTGAAGCCCCTCCTCAAGAAGCCTTCCCTGGACCCGGCTATATTATCAAATTATCCTCCAGTCTCCAATCTTCGCTTTGTTGTGAAGGTTGTTGAGAGTGTGGTGGCGCGACAACTACCCTGATACCTGGATGAAGTTGTCTATCTGGATCCGTTCCAGTCGGGCTTCAGGTCACGATACAGCACGGAAACGGCATGGGTCGTGTTGGTGAATGATCTCTGGAGGGCTCGGGACAGAGGTTGCTCCTCTATCCTGGTCCTATTAGATCTCTCAGTGGCTTTTGATACCATCGACCATGGTATCTTACTGCACCGGCTGGAGGGGTTAGGAATAGGGGGCACCGTGCTTCGGTGGTTCTCCTCCTTCCTCTCTGACCGTTCACAGTTTGTGTTGGCAGAGGGGCAGAGGTTGACCTTGAGGCACCTTATTTGTGGGGTGCCGCAAGGGTCAGTCCTGTCACCCCTTCTGTTCAACATTTATGTAAAACCGCTAGGCGAGATCATCCATGGTTTCGGGGTGAGTGTTCATCAGTATGCTGATGACACACAACTATACATCTCCACCCCAGACCACCCCAATGATGCCCTTGCTGTGAGAGAGAGGGCCCGCAACTTGGGTGTCCTCCTGGATTCACGGCTATCTTTAGAAGATCATTTGACAGCTGTGGCCAGGGGTGCCTTTTATCAGGTTCGCCTGATCCACCAGTTGCGTCCCTTTCTGGATTGGGACGCCTTGCGCATGGTCACTCATGCCCTAGTTACCTCCCGTATGGACTACTGTAATGCTCTCTACATGGGGCTCCCCTTGAAAAGCACCTGGAGGCTCCAACTGGTCCAGAATGTAGCCGCATGGGTGATTACGGGCGCAGCTCGTTACGCCCATGTAACACCTCTCCTACGCGAGCTGCACTGGCTCCCGGTGGTCTTCCGGGTGCAATTCAAGGTGTTAGTTATCACCTTTAAAGCGCTCCATGGCTTAGGACCTAGCTACCTACGAGACCGTCTTTTGCCACCAATAGCCTCCCACCGACCAGTTCGTTCTCACAGGGACTACTCAGGGTACCGTCAGTCAAATCATGCCGACTGGCGACTTCCAGGGGGAGGGCCTTCTCTGTGAGGGCTCCAACCTTTTGGAATGAACTGCCCCCGGAGATACGGAATATCCCTGATCTCCGTGCTTTCCGCCGTGCCCTCAAGACCCTGATGTTCCAACAGGCAGGGCTAAACATATGAACATGTGAATGATTTTTTAAATGTTATCTAATTCTGGGTTTTATTTAATTGACCAAACTAAGTAATAATTTTAATTAGCAATTTTATGATGTTTGTGTGTCTATATTTTTCTTGACTGTACACCGCCTTGAGTCCTACGGGAGAAAGGCGGTATAGAAATATAATAAATAAATAAATAAATAAATAAATTACTGATGAGACAACATTTTTAAAGGGCTTTAGTTTTAAACACTTTTATTTGAACTTTCACTGAAGATCAGAGCATGACAGATAGGATTTTAGAAATTTATTGGATATATTGGATTTTCCAGCATTTGAGTCAGGTTTAACCGTCATGAAATTATATCACAACTTATTTATTTATTTATTTATTACACGTATTTATATGCCGCCATTCTCCCGAAGGACTCAGGGCAGCGTAAGAAACATGTACAATAAAATTCCATTTTAAACCAAATAACTAATTAATAATAAATAATAAAACCCGGAATCAGAGTCAGCCTATTTGCTTGAACAGCCAAGTCTTCAGGTCCCGACGGAAGGAAGGAAGGAAGGAACTGAGCACATTGTAAGCCGCCCTAAGTCTCCGGAGAAGGGCAGCATATAAATCAAAACAAAAAACAAAAAACAACTTATACTTCTGGTTTTATTAATATGTTCACTATGTTTCACGAATATGAAAACGTCCATCTGGACTGCATTGCCTCCAATATGATTGAACGTTCCTCCCTTCAAAAAGAAAACTTGCAGATGGAAGGAAGTATTCCACCCCAGATTTCTCGTTGACATGATACTTTTCTGTAATCAGTGATGGAATATTGTTGGGTTTGGCATGAAGTTTTTTTATAAGAAAGGGAGGAAAAATAATTCACCAATGCCTCCATCTTCAGTTTTTCTTAGTACATTCTACATACAGAATTCCACTTTTAGTTAGATATTACTTCTTCTATTCTGAAGAAGCAGTTTCATTCATGAAACAGGCTGTCCTGCAGCCCCCTTTCCATTACTGCAGGACAACATGGATGTGGGTGGAGGTTGAAGATGGAAGGTAGTTGCTTTTGGATTGTTCCGACCTAAGAAATTAATTAAGAAGAAACTACTTTGTAGTTAATTTTTTCTCCACACAGCTGAACTCAGCATTCCTTCTGCCCTGTGGAAGTTACCTGGGGCTTCCTTTCACCAGGATTAAATATACAGACCAGTTTTGTTTTGTTTTTTTATACCAAAGCCCATAATGCTAGGATTGAAAAGTCACTTAAGTATAGAGCAGAGCATGCTAGACTCATGCAGAATGTTACCAGTTGCAGAGTAACAGCCAGATAACTATTTGCCTCCCATATCTATTTAAAAATAAATAAAATAATACACCCCTTCACACTTAGTCAGAAATGTGAACTGCTAGATATTAATAGCTAATAGCTGCAATTTAAGAAATCTGAGGCTGATGAGATTAACTAATGAATATAGCTTGGCACTTAAAAAAAACCCCAATTTATTTGTTTCCTTATATGGACAGTCTTAGATTTTAAGGCTGTTTTCCAAGATACATCCATCTCCCTACCTGCACTACAAAGCATGTAAAGGCAGCATTTTAGCATTGAACCGATTGCATACCAGAGACTGAACATCTGCACAGGAGGATCATGAGTCAACAGGGCTAATCCTGGGAGTGGTGCCAGAGCAGGCTGGATTTGGAAACCACTTATATAAGTGTTCTGGAGCAGGGTTAAACTCATTGCCCTAAATTCTCTTATGATCCAGCTACTGCTTCCCATCTCACACCCCTTATTTGAGCATTGCAAGGCAGTGCCTGTCTGAACAATCATCTGAAATATACTTTCTCTCCTATATTTGCCCCAAGGAGAAAGCACCTATGCTCTTGGAGGATGCTACCAAGTTCAGAACCAAGCTCTTGACTATTTGACAGCAGATCTTTCAGGCACTCAGTTTTGAAAATTTGAGAATTCTTTTTTAAAAAGTGCTGGGTACATTCTTCCTCCTCCTGAAGCATTATTCTTCATAAATTACCTCTCATTTCCATAGAATATGCTCTCTAGGCAAAACCTACACAAAAATTCCTTTTGGTTAAAAGTCAAACAGAACTGTGAACAAGAGATGCTTTGGGCCGTCCTTAAATTACAAACCCGAAACCACTTCTTAGCTTTTGGTGTGGTGCAGTATCAGAAAGGCAGGTGTAGCAGTTTCTTGAATCATACCCTCAAGAAGTGAAGTACTGTACTATTACTCCCATCTTTATACATGGCATTAGCTCAGTGGTTGAGAGATGCAAGCTATATCCCAAAATGGTTTCAGGATGCTAAATTGGAAAAGTGAGGGAATCACTAACACAAAGGGCTTTATTTGAACTGGAGCTTTCTTAGACTTTAGAACCTGTTTTAATAATGCCACGTTGCAGTCCTTCAGTAAGGAAAAAGGAATACATATATCAAAAAAGAAAACCAAGTAGCTATCACTTCACCGTTGTATAAATCACAATTGCTTTTTCTTACAGAGCTGGAACGAAGGGTCAAATTACTAATTTTTAAATGAATATATCAGTAGCCTTCTTAATGTTTTTTTAAACTTCAAGTTAGGTGTATATAAGGGCATCTCATTTTGAAAATCCATCTCAACAGGTCATTTCTAGCATTTTAAAATTCTTTGGAAAGAGAAGTCTTTTCCTGCACTGTTCCGTTCTCATGTCCACAAATGAAGCCTTTTGAAGCAAATGGAAAAGGTATATATAATTTTGGACAGAATTAAGTATTTTAAAATATACATTCAGGAGTCCTTGCGAGCTTCATTCCAGGAGGAATGTAATGGGAGTATTTGAAAAAGATGTTTATTGAAAGATTTCTCCCACTCAGTAACCATTTCCAAGTTAATGCCATCTTTGATATGTTAAAGCTAAAAAAAAAGGTATAATTTCTACCCTACAAGGATGTTATGCTATTTGGGAGGGTATCAACTTAAAAAAAACCTGCTATAAACTAAGCAATAATTTCAGCTGAAGCCAAATAACTATCCAGCAAGAATTTGATTGAAGGAGAGAATTGGAGCCAGTGGTTAAACTGCCACTGCAGACTGCAAAAAAATGTACAAGATATGCCCAATTTAAAATGAATAAGCATAACTGTTTATCCATCAGCAAAACAACTCTTATTTTTGATAATATAAAAACACTTAATCTAAATTATGAATTAATGTTATCTTCACTATAAACCTAAATGTTTTTGCAAAATGCATCTGGAAAGTGATGTTTCTACCAATTGCATTAGTAGAATTGCATCAATCTACTAGATGGTACATTTCTTTTGGTTTCAAAACTGATCATATAAAATTTTACTTGATCTGACTGATGGAAGCTAAAACTACTGGGAGCACAACTGTATCCAAGGACGTTGCTCCCTTTGCCCTTCAGCCTAGATATGAGTTGCCTGACTGGAATGATCATGTGCTTAGAAAAACATTATACTTATGTTCAATTTTGTATACTGAAGCAAAGGAAATGTAAAGATAAATGGAAAAAGTTTTCAAAAAACTCACAGCATAAAATCACACTGAAAAGAATTTATTAATCATATGCAGTTGCATTTTATTCCTGTAACAATCTTTGCTTTTTTAAATTACTCTTTACTGTGTAAGAGGAACTTAGGCATTGAAAAATTCATTTGGAAGTTCTACCTCAATTCAAACTCTTGTCAAAGTATAAGCCAAGTGCCAAATCTAGTCTTCTGGTAGTTGTACTTGGAAGTGGGAAGTATTATCAGAAAAGAAACACCTGCAATTTTACAGCTACTCATGGTCCTCTCATTATATGAACCATTCTGTCTCTTTACCTTTCTCTCCAAACATAATATTCAAAGCCAATTCATACTCTCAGGCAAAGCTATATCCAATATTTTATTTCTAAAATGAACTATGCCAAAGCTTTAGTCTACCTGGGAATAAGGAATACTCTGCTCTTAAGGAGATGTAGGAGTTGGCTGTTTCATTTTTTAAAAAACAAATAAAGACTGCCATAATTAGAACAAGTGAACAATTCAAGAAAATATAAACAGTTGCAGCTGCCTTTTCCTCATTCTTCTTGTTCATGTAATCCGCAAATGCTGAGAAAAGTAAGTGATGATATCTATAGTGCCTTGAGGTCCAAGCAGGGCTTTGCTGTAGGTGAAATGCTACTGGTCCTTCCAGAAAATACCATCTGATGCTTGCTTTTTCCCAGAGAAGCTAGTAGCCCCTCCACACTCCAGTTGCCTGACTAATATATTGAAGATGAGAAAAATGCTTTACCTAAATCCACAAACAATCTGTTTAATAATTTAAGTTATGCTTTCTGTAAAAAACAAAAGTCTTTGAAAAGAGCCCAAGAAGATATTTTTAAAGGTAAAATTAAGTATGAAAGGATTGCTGAACTCATAGAGCACAACCCACTACTTTGAAAAAAGTTTCTTCCTTCCCAGTCTGGACAAATGCTCATTCTCTTTAGGGTAACAGGAAAGCAGACGTGATAAATGTTTAGATATTCAACAACTCATTAGTCCAATAATTAAAAACCACCAAGGAAGAAACTGAAGACTTGGTTCATTAGTTGCCATGAATCATGCTTGTAATGATTACTAACTTTTGTCCAGGTGGAAACATTGTTTCTCAGCATTTCTTCTTACCATTGCGAAGGAGTTTTTTGCGTTTGAGAATCATTTCATACAGTTTTTCCAGGGCTGGCTGGAGGCCTAGTCCACTAATGGCACTGCAACCTTGGATGTGGCTCAACGTTGAAGTGTACAGTTCAGGTAAGCCAAGGTGCTTCTCTACCTCAGCTACAGAGAGTGCGTGGGCCACATCCTGTTTATTGGCCAGCACAAGCACAGGGATTCCCTGATTGTCCGAAGAGTGGGCAATTCTGTGCAATTCAACTCGAGCCTCTTCCAAACGTTCAACCTCTGCTGAGTCCACTACAAAAACAACCCCATCTGTTCGGCGCATGTACGATTTCCAGAGAGGACGCAATTTTTCCTGGCCACCCACATCCCATACTTGGAAAGTGATGATGCGAGAGGTTCCCAGTGGCACCCGGATCTTCTCCATGTTGAAGCCCTTAGTAGGTGCACTCTTGATAAACTCCTGAAACTTCAGACGGTAAAGCAGAGATGTTTTGCCAGCTGCATCTAATCCAACTACGACCACATGGAGAGCCTGCAAGTGAGGCAGGAAAGGAGGCACAGGTGCCAACTGATTCCCCATAATCATTGAATTGATACTGAATCTTGAAAAGCACCAATAGATGATCACTGCTCAGGCAGCTAAGAAATTGTGACAATAAGAAGAGTTAGAGTTAATACTTAATTTAAACCCATGAAAGCATACAGTATTTGTATTGAGCTAGCTATGTATGGATCATGTCTAAAGATATAATTTTAATCTTCATCATCCTAGTGTTTATCATATATGCAAGGTCCATTATTTTGGATATTAAGAATAAAACTGAGGTAGTTTTTCTTCAGGGCATGTATCATGTATGAGGATATTCATCAGATAACCAAAATAAATCTAAATTAACAGAACTCTCAAATACCATAAGCCAAACTTTACATTGACCTGACATATAATAAAGAAGCCACCTACAGAATAGCTATTGTGGCATTCCTTTGCAACAAAAAGAAGATGCTGAGATTCCACAGATTCTGTTGAAAATTCTTGGTCAAGACTATTCCTAAAGTAAGATCCTTCTTTACAATCCACATGAATCTTCTGATCTCCAAAGCTTCTACCTTTTCTTTGAGTTGGCCTAAAAAATTATTAGCCTAAAACAAAATTTAGAATGTCTATGGCTAACATGATTAATCTTTATTTTTTGCATTATAAGATTTTTCCCATTTATTCAAAATATATACATACAATTTTTCCACAAACAAAATGTGTTCTTGTACCTTAAATTCTAACAAATGGAGGTTAAATCCATTCTGATCAAATGGAATGGGACTTATGAAAAATGTTACTACTATATAAAATTTCATGGATTTAATTTAATCCAAACAGGCTTTAGTGTATGTAGTAAAATGTAATTAGGGTACCAGAAAGTATTTTTGCTTTATTATTCTAAAGTACAAACAATGTCTCCAATCCACATAAAGGCCAAAAGATAGATAATGATCAGCCAGAATTAAGTAATATCCCCTCCCCAATTTTGGTTAACTCATAACCTGAAAACAGGAATCTATTTTTGTCAAGAAGAATTTTCCAGTCAACCTTCAAACTATTGATTACAAACATGCACAAAATTTACTATAAAACAAGGCTGTATCATGCTTTCTAATATGATAGCCACTGCATTATTGCTCTTAAGAGGAATCAGGGACACTTATATATAGGAGGAAAGGATATTTATATATAATCAGAAGAATAAATTTTCCCTTCTTTCCTAAATCCAGCTGGACTGGGACATTATAATCAAAATTTAGATATGTATGTTATATGCCTCTCAGCTAAAATCTACTCCCTTGGACTCCCTCACTAACTATACAAAGAAAGAGCAAGGTTTGCACCCAAAAGCAAGCTAGAAAGCAGACAGACTGTAGGCTTCAAACCTAGTCCTGTCAACTGCAAGCTACGACAGTAGCCTTTTTAAAATTAAGACTACAATTTAAAAACGTGGACCGGCAAACTTTCAGCCCATAAATGCATCAGAGAAGGAGCCCGCACACAAAGTTACTCCCTGGAGCTTTTTATTTTTTGCTTTCTTCCTACAATTAAAAAAAGAGGTGGGGGTGTCTTTTTGTTGCTTTAATTATAAACTACTTTAAAGAGACCTGGTCGCAAATCGCACGGAGCAGCTTCTAACAGGCAGGTAGGCGACGAGAGAAGGCGCAAGCGATCCAGATCCTTTATCTCTCAGCTGCCCATTTCTTTTAGAGAATCTGAACAGTAGAAAAGATGCCCGCCTTAGAGTCATCGCCCTGGATTTAGGTAACAACCACCTAGCGAGTGGAAGCGTGGTTCGTAATCAATCCCCGGAGAGAGGGAAACAACTCCTCATACATTCCGTTGAGTTTTTAATTTACAACACTCTTTTGATTTCTAACATCAGATTAATTTAGTAATGAAAAGACACGCCGAGATACAGACCAAACTCAGATCTGCCTAACGAGAACTTTACCTCCATCGGGGATCCAAGCCGACAACTGAACACCCGCAGTCAGCAAAAACCCAGCCGGCACTGTAGAAACTCCTCACGCGCCCAACCGCCAGCTACTGAAGGAGAAGCTGCGGTCGCGAGGAACAGAAGGCGGGGCTTCTTCGGCACCAGTCAGCGCCTGCCTGGAGCGTGGATGCTGCAAAGGGGCGGAACCGTGCTGGAGGCGCGAGCAGGAGAGGGCCAACTAAAGGCTCGCGAGAGTTCCCGCTCCACTCCGCTCGGTCCAGGGCTTGTTTGAGAGAGATGCGAGGGTTGAGCGCATCCTTGCGGCGTAATTTACTTTTAGTTCTCAAATCTGTACCTTAACCCGGGGTTATGTGAAAGAGCAAAATAAAGCCACAGCGTGTCCCCGGGCAGGTGTGCAAAATTGATCCCCCCAATCAGTCGTATAGTTTATTATTATAATTCACTGCCCGTTTTACTTCAAAGTGAAAAGTCGTCCTGGAGCAGTCCCGATTCGCTTGTGAAAGGCATGAAAATCAGGGTGGAAACAACACTCCAGAATAGAAGCAAGCGGCTTCCTCCCTGGGAAATCGCTCTCCCAAATCCGAAATTTGGGGACCAGCTATTCAAAGGAATTCCGAGTTGCTGGCCGCCTGCCTTGTGTTCGCAAACGTTCAGCCGTAAACCACGGCTTACAGCCTAATGGGTTGGGTTGGGTTGGTATAAACGCTACACTAGAAGAGTCTACGGGGCTGTTTTTGTATGAAGTAGTTCATAAACGAAGATCTGCACTTTTCTACTTCGCAACGAATCGTCATCGGAGGCACTCAAGACTTCCATAATAACTCTCACCGCCATTGGGAAAGAGGCTCGCAAGCCTCCTTCAACCGATCAGAATCATGATCCAGTGTCCATGTGCTTAGCGTAATACCTTACTCTCCTGAGCAACCGTAGTCACTACTTCTTTCCCCAGCAAAGTGAGACGAAAATTTAAAGGTCCTTACTAGACCCGTGCTTTGAACTGGCAGTAATGCCACACTGTGCGCAACTCTTGTTAACTCCACAGTAAAGACTTACAAAGCGGAACCTTCGGAAGGGGAGCTTGCCTTGCCGAAAACCGCTAGCTCGCTCCTCGAACTTGATCGGGACTTTTAAAATTTCCATTGTTTCCATAATGCTCCTCTCCGCTTCCCTCCCAGCTTTAAAAGTACAAGAAAAACCGGACTCTTGGTTTTCACTGCTCTCTGGTGGCCAATTGTGCTACGTGCAGGAAGGAGCGGCTGGCGTCTCTTGAGTTGCCCGGCATCAGAGCATTGTGAGTTTTCACCTGCCGGACCTCTGTCACTGCAACCAAGGCTGTGGTTTCTTCTCGCCAAGCCTCAGACTAGCACGTTGCAGAATGGCTGCCTACCACTGGGAAGCGCGCCGTAGGCAGATAATAATGGAGCACCGGCTGCGGCTGATGCAGGTGGTCGGAGTGGGGAAAAGTCCTGCACAGATAAAGGGGCACTTACCGCCGGGGTGGGGGTTGGGGCGGCGGCCAGGATGATTAGGTGGACTCGAGTAAAATGGAGGGGCCGAATAACTTCCTGGTCATTGGAGGCCTTGTCTGTTTTTAAACGTGGTGATCTTCAAACTCCCGAAGTTTGTAGGATAAGTTCTGGAAGGCGCTAAGATAGGTGATGCATCATAATACATTTCTTTATCTTTAAAGCGGAACAAACCTAAGCAAGAGGGCCTCCATGGAAATTGCCTTGCCTTAAGAGTTGGTATTTCTGGTCCAGGCTTTTACTGCATTTTGTAATCCTCTTGACTAAAAGAGTTCCAGAAAAGAACAGCTTCCCTATTTTTTCTGTCATTTATGCTGTCATAAAGTAGACTTTTTTTTAAAAAAAGGACAAAATCTGCATAAACTGTTTTGACTGATGAGACTTGCTCACTAGACCTTCCCCCACCTCCCAGAGAACTGTGCTTGAGTTGGTGTTTTCTACCTCTCTTTGGGTGGCATGAAAGAAAACCAGCCTGACATTTGTAACTCCCTGCAGATTCCTTCTACCTCTATTGCTTTGTTTTCTGTCACCATCATTACTAAATTAGTGAGAAAGCCTGACTAATTTTATATACCTTAACAATATAGAAATACTTTAGTAGTTATACAGATGACTGAGGCAATGGATGAAACTAAGACAACATCCTGGGAATGCGGCAGAAAAAAATGTTGGTGGGATATATTTGCATCTTGGTTAGGTGTAAGTAGGGAAAGACTTGGGTCAGCTTGTCTTCTGACCTACACTAGTATTTGTTCCTGGCTGCATTGGTGTGGAAAGGGTTTTTAGTGACTTATCTTGTGATTCTAGGGATGTGACAAACCCTAGAAAAGCAAAGCAAAGTAAATGTGCTTTGCTTATTAGCAGATCTGGCATTTTGTTTTCCTGGCATTTTTGGATGTGGGCTGGGAAAGCACCGGATGTTTAACCTGAAGGTAGAGGGGCTTAAAGAAAAGTTGGGTGCCAAGCACTAAAGAAAAACATAATCAGAAACCAGAGCCTGACTAGGTAGCTCAGTGGCTAAGACACTGAGCTTGTCAATCAAAAAGGTTGGCACTTTCCTTTTCAAATCTCTAGTACAGGTCTGCGTCAGCAGTGGGTTGGACTAGATGACCTCCAAGGTACCTTCCAACTCTGTTACTGTTACCATATGGTAAAGAAATTAGGACCAGAGAAAGGAAGAATAGTGAAATGCATGGGATACAGAAAACAGAATAATTTCAGAAAAAATGGTATCTGTTCTTCTAAAACTATCTATAAAAATAAAGGGGGGGGGGAAAGAAAAATATAGATTAAATTAACCAGCAACAGAACAACAGAGGTGTGAGAAAATGGGAACAGAAGGCTTCCAAGAGATGGGAAAGGTTGGAGGAGCCAAAAGGCAGGCTAGGAGGTGTGTACCATTTCAATATAAAGCAACCTTATCAAAAAATGGGCAACTTTAAAAAAAATAATTAGTTACATTTGGATTTGATCATTTGAGTAGCATTATTAACCTGTGGGATTGATTGTATCTTCATAAATAGCTCTCATAACCAACTTTAGAAATGTCACTTATTGATTGAGGTTGTTCACTATCTTATCTACCTCTCCGCTCTCTTCATAATGCTCTCCATTACCCCATTCTATGTGAGATGTTTTATTTACAGCATCCCAGATTTTCATTTTTAAATTAAAGGAATCAGATAGGACATGGAGCTTGGCAGACCTGGGCAAGGGGCCAAAAAGTTTTAAGAGAGCAACCACAAATAGGTAATCAAAATTGTCATTCTAATATTTTTGATTAGCAACTCCCTGTGGGCAATTCCTTCCTAAGCACCAGGAAGGCTGCTGTTAAGATTTCATTATCTGAATTTGAACAGACATTTGCTAAGAAATGCAATTTCTCAATTCTCATGCATGTGGGGTTTTTTTATTTTTGGGATGGACATAGGAGAACAGAATCTCAGAAGAAAGTCAGCAACAAGTTTCAAAGGAGAGTACCCAAAATTCCACTGTCCTTTTGTGCCCCAACATGACGCCTCAGAATTTGCCGCAAAAAGGTAAAGGATTTAAAATATGTCACAGAAGAGAAGAGATTGTTTTTCAGATAAATACAAAAGAAAGTGCTTACTCTTTCCTTCAGAAAATAATACCCAAGGAATTTAAAGAATGTTTTGAACTGCCATGGAGTTGTAGATATGGTAGACAATAACACCCATCCTCCCCAACAAAGATAATTGATGGTATGCTTGTTTGGGATGATATGGGTTCTATCCAGTGGTGGGTTGCCTCCGGTTCGGACCGGCCCTATAGAACCAGTAGTAAAACCGGTGGGAGGCTCCGCCACCGACCCCAACGTCATCAGAATGCTTCTGTGCATACGGCCTGAACCGGTAGTAAAGGTAAGTAGAACCCACCCCTGGTTCTATCCCACTCCATCTGGAGAATGGGGAAGGCTGGAATAGATTTTCAGTATACAGTAAAGATAGGCAATTTTTTTGGGCTAGAGGTAGTTTTGGAATGTTGAAAACTTGTGATGGTGACATTCAAAATATAGTTTTCCAATTATGCATTGTATCATCCCGATGGGACTGAATGAGTTGCATTATTATATTTTTCAGCACAGTATGCTAGTATTGACAATTTAAGTCAGATTATCTATAATTGATTTAATCCACATCCCAAGAAAGTTTCACAAGAGAAAATCTTCCCACTTATTTTTTTTTAAGAATTTACCTCAATAAAATAAATGAGCTGAATTGTACAGTAATAGTTACAAAGTCTGAGGTAATGCTAAATAACAGGTCAAATTGCTATAGAATCTGTTCCACCAGTAAAATACATTTTTAGTATAGTGTAGGACTAGTGGAAAAACAAAATAATAATTTTTAGAATATGGTAATAAGTTGATTTTAGTAGAAGCTTTAAAAGAAGCTAAAAGTTAGAAAGCTAGTTGGTTAACATTTGTACCCGTTTCATTTGTATGGGGCAATATAGAAAATAGCTACATTTGAAGCGTGTGAGTTGCCCTCTATGAGCTACTTCTCCAAGTTATAAGAGGCTATTCAAAATTGTTACTTTGATAGCTCTTTAAGATAATAACAAATGAATTTCTTACATAAAAGCTAAATTAATTTCCATAGAGACTGTGAATTGTTTGTAAATCGTATCAACCACTTTCACTGGAGGCTTCTGCATAAAATTTTCAAAGGCAGCAGGTTAGCCAGCAACTTTTTCCAAAACAAGGGGCCATATTATATGGTTTTATTATATTATGAATCAGTCACTCTGTGAGATTTATACCAACAGCCTGAACATTGACACATTGCAGGAAAGGAAGTGTTTGATTAACCCAAATACAACAGTGAGATACCTGTGCATCTGGTTTAAGTAATATAGTGCTTCTGGATGTTGTGGATTCCAGCTCCTGCTGGAGAAGTGCCAGCAGTGCCGACATCAAAAAGTGGTAGAATTGTAATTTAAAACTTCTAATGAGGTACCTTCTCTACTTCTTCAATTAAGCATTGCAAAATAAACTCTTAAATATTGTTCTCCAGATGATCTGGACTAGCATTCCCAGAAACCCCAGACAAACAGGGATTATAGAAGTCATATTTCAAAACAATTGGAATTACCATTTTAGTTCTACCTTGTATATTTTATATTGGTAACACAAAAATTAGTATTTTAATTCAAAATTATGAGAGCAAGATTGACTTAACTTATTTCCCATCAGCAAAGTGAAAAGTCAGGCTTCGTTCACAGAGCTCAGTTAAATATAACAAATAATCCTGCTATTTAAGTTTACACAATACAATATTTTAACGTATCATGTTTAGTGAATCCAGTATGAGGTCATGTAATGGAGTACAGGAAATTTAGTTAATTAGATAAAACCTTAGATAAGTTGCCATGTGAACAGCTTTACCAAGTACATCACACATCTTTTTCAGAAAGAGAACTTTATTTTTTGGATACTGAAAGATGATGCTGGTCCACTATGCACTGATTTGTTGTTTGTGCCTTCAAGTCAGTCTTCATTCTTGGCAACTGCCTGGACTAGTCCATGCAGTTTTCTTGGCAACATTTTTGAAAGTGGTTTGTCACCTTGCTAAGTCTGAGAGGAAGTGACTGGCCCAAGGTTACCCAGCTCTCGTCATGCCTAAGGCAAGACTCGAAGTCACAATCTCTTGGTTTCTATACCTTAACCACTACACAAAACTGGTTCTGATAAATATGTTCAAATAGTTTGTGCTGACCTTACAAGATGTGAAAGGAACCCTCTTATAACATCATCATGCAACGGATAGGTAAAGTAAAAAGGATGGCAGAGTTCCATAAAACAATTCTGCTTAGATAATGACTAGACTCTTTTCTCAGAGAGATGCTACAAATTAAATCTGCCTAAAATTACATTCTCTGGGCTTTAGATAAACTTTCCCCACTCCTACCTGCACCTCCAATTATCATTACTATATTTGCAATGTGGTTACCTATATATGAAAGAAGTAATCATAGAATGATCTATGAAACTGCCTGTACCACTTGAATAAATTCACTCCTTATTTGCAGAGATCATACAGGATCGTTGCCTATGCCAGACAGAGCATGTTCCAAGTCAAAGCGGTAAACTACTCAAAAGATATACGGTAAGACGACAGAGGTAAAGGATGGGTTTTTCTTCCCTGCGTGGAAAATCTGCTGCTGGAGACCTATTTATCCCCAGATCTGAAATGGGGCCCATTTCAGTCT
The DNA here is from genome assembly GCF_059756535.1 of Pantherophis guttatus. Lineage (NCBI taxonomy): Eukaryota > Metazoa > Chordata > Lepidosauria > Squamata > Colubridae > Pantherophis > Pantherophis guttatus. The sequence goes on along the minus strand of NC_142066.1, from coordinate 61,803,691 downwards.
AGTTTAGGAATGCTGCAATTTTTTTAAAAAGTGCTATTGGACAACCTAGATATTCAGCTTTATGACCCTTTATTTCTCATATAAAGGGAACATGTCTGCTTCCTTGCTGTCCATCTGCTTTGGGATTTTTCTTTCTAAAATAGTGCCCACAACCTTCCTGACCCATTTCATAGCAGAACCCTGGCTGAAGTTTTAAATGCACCTTGAAGCCTTGAGAAGTCAAGGTAATGGGAACAAAAGGCATGTTGTTGCCAAAGTCAATTTGACCACACAAATAGCAATAGCTATAGCAACAGCAATAGCATAAACTTTACAGCACTCTCTGGGCCATTTATAATGACAACATATTGCCACAAACAATCTGGATCCTCATTTTACCAACCTCAGAAGGATAGAAGGTTTGAGCCCCGTCAGGACTGAACTCCAAGCTGTGGGGAATACTACATTTTATCTACTGTGCCACCAGGTAGGTAATGCTGTAAAGCTCAATGGATTTTTCTGCATTGAAACCTTAGGATATTAATGCAACTAGTTGTGAAACACTGTTCTCCTTTATCTCCTTTGTTCTTTTCTATAAGGCTTCTGGCGTTCTCTGTGGCTTGGTTCTTAGTGTTTCTATGGCCCATTGTCTTTTTGTTCCTCTGACTGGCATTCCTTTTCCATCTTCATATTTGTTCTTCCAACATGTTCTAACTATAACGTATGGGTTTGGATAGGATGGGGTGCAGTGTTAGATTAGGGATTAATGGGCTATATTTTCTCTTCTAGTCTTTAGACTACATACAACAGTGGTAACAACAATACAGCTGAAAACTGCATGGAGAAATGTTGTTCTGTAACTGCTGCAGGACAAAATGCCACATGTCTGAGCTGAAAAGTCTGCCAGAGCGTACAGTGAAGATTAATCTTTCGGGAATTCTTCTAATAAAAGTTCTCTGGAGTCACAGATACACAGTGCCTGCCTTTGTGTGAAACTTTGCTATGACATCTCCCCACTTTTCTGCCTGAAACTTCTAGACACTGCCCAAACTTGCCTGTTATCTGTTTTGGGGAACAGGTTTGAAAAAGACTGGGAAAGAATCTGGAAGGACAGATTTAAATTGTCATGCTAGGCCCTTTAGCACTGCTGAGACATTGCTATTCTGAAATTTCTCATGAAACTAAAACAGAAATTTCAGAACAGAAATTAAAAACAGAAGCAGGCTGTGTTATCCAGAAAAATCCTTCGCTATTTCTTGGCTTTCACCAAGAAATCCAGATGAACGTATTTTGTAATGGCTTCTTTTTTGCAAACTCTCTTCTGCCCACTTTATTGTGTCTGGTTGACTGAGGCCATGGGATTAGTGCTTAATATTTTTTTTAAAAAGTACTAAGCACTCACCTCATAGTCTTGGTCAATGGTTTTTAATTTGCCCGTTATCAATTCCAATTTCAGAGAAGCTAAAAGGAAGGAGTCCAAGTACATATTGTCTTATTTGTCTCATGATTATTTGTAGCAAAATAGCTTTATTCAGAAAAAGAATGAAGAGGAAATCAGATCATCCTGAACAAGAAAGTAAACTACTATTGGTCTCTAATCTATTAGCTATAATAATAATAAAAAGAGAAGTGCAGTCAGGAAAGATTCATTAGATCCCAATAAAACACTTCTTTTTCAACCTATCTGATATTTACTTTATACTGCAGTACTAAATAGTCTGAATATCAAATGAAACCAAACTTGAAAGAATTTAGGAAGTATTGTACAAGTATCTTTTTTAAAAGATGGGTAAATAACTGCCTTTTCCAATGACCAGTTTTTCTTACTCCTACCATATATTATTACCAGGCAGCATTGCACAATTTGCTTCAAACCTACCTAATTTTAAAGGCCAGCAGTTCTATCAAGGCATAATCATTTTTTACAGATCATTTTTTGTATGTGAACTGTCATACTGGTCCAAGAGAAAATATCTTCAGGATTTTATTCATCTCTTAGCTCCAATAGGAGTAAATATTTTAATGTTTTCTTTGCTTTTTTGTATTCTATGCTTTTAAAAGTTAATAAAATTTAAGAAAAAAAACCAAGAAAATAAGACTATAGTAGAAATAGATTTAGAAAAGCAGCATTTGAACAGAGGAATTATTTTGGCTTCAAAAGCCTTTTCTTTTTCCTACTTATAAAAGAGTTGAATTAATGAACAGGGGAAAATCTAATGAGAGAAGTACAACCTTAATTCAGTGGTAATGCCTCCTTCAAAAAGTTCAGATTTTCCTCCTCCTACATCGGTATGGGAGAAGATAGTTCTGGGAAAAGGAGAACTCATCAGATCAGTTCCCAGCCCTCCATAAAGTCTATAGTAGTAAGTTTCATTGTGTTTACAGATCCCAGTTCCAGGCAGTAACCTCCAAAAGAAATAAATGGTATTGGCAAATTCAGCAGCCACTTGGTGATCCATGCAGCCTAAGCCCATTCAAATTCCAATATGAAGCATAACTGTCTCATGTTAGCATGTTCTTCTTGCATTCCATTTTCTGCACTTAGGTGCCATTCTGCTGGTTTTTTAGAATATTGCTAGTCCATTAGCATCATTATATGCTATCTTAAAAGGAATGTGGTACCATAGCCATCTTCCTGTTTTGTAGAACTGGCAATAAAGAACCAAAACTTCAGTTTCTTCCCACACTACAAATCCCCAGAGGCATGAAAATCATGCTACTGCAATTTCACTGAAGGGGACTGAAGACACAGCCAAAAGAAGTTCCTCCAGGACTCTACTGTAACCATGAGAGACTTGAGAATCAAGACAGTAGGACACCGTCTCTGCAATCCACATATTGATACTTTTCAAAGGAGAGTTGCTCCGAATGAGAGAGATAGGAACAAGTCAATGTACCTCTGGTGGAAGAGAAAAATAGGAATTTGGTAATAATAAAATGTTTACAAATACGATACCTCCTTGTCACTTCTACCAATAATTTATATCCCAGACTTTATTCTCAATGGTATATTTTGGAAGGTAAGGGACAGTCAAAGAATGTAAAATTAACAACAGATCTGGAAGCTTATTAGTCGTTATTGAGAGAACCAATATATGGTTTTTAAAAAGAAGGGATATAATTCCTAGGAGCACAATAGAAACTACATTAATTACATTCATTAGTGATATGATGAAATGATTAAACAATCTTTTTTTAATTAATAGATTAAATTAATAAATTAATAAAAATAAATTAATAAAGATTAATCTCTTGATTAAAAGTATGCTCCTCATTTGAGCAGGATGAAATATTCGGCCTACAGGCTAAACCAACCATCCAACCATTACGATTTTAGGTTAAAAGATACAACTACTGGACCAAGAGTTAGCTATCATAAGGGGAGAACAAAAGAATCAAACTTACTGTATATGCAGAAGAACATTGTGAACCTTTATTTTGATCCATGTGCAAATTTTGCTGAAATAATGAAGGGGAAATTCAGAGTTGTTATGTGGCACATGCAAAATCATACTTTAATTAATTTTTTATTTTAGTACTCCTTTATGGTGTGTATTGAATTAGACTAGTTTCTCTAGATTTTACAGATGAAGTGTGTCTATTCCATATTAGTGGAAAGTTTTTGGTCAATGGCACCCAGAAATTTGTATGTTCAAGCCCTAGCACCCATAAATGAAAGTATCTTGGGGAAAATAACCAGAAAAATCCTTAAGGATTGATCTGCACAACCAGGTTGCCTTACGGCAAGGATAGATCATTAATATCTCTTAAGAGCAGGAATACATATCATCCTCAACCAAACCTTAGCCACCATTTCATGCTGGGTTGCTGGACTATGGAATGGTGAAAGGCTGGACTTTTTAGTCTGTGTATGTGTGTATAGACACCCATAAACATATTCACAGACAAGTTTACCAGTGGAAATGTGAAAAGCTAGGCATTTTTAAACAATTCACAGATGGAATGTTTAAAGGTGAACCTTTTTTTTAACCATGTGAACTTGACTAGAGTTTGCTAGTTTCCTCTTATATCCCAAGGGACGGAAATAAATGTGAATTGGTGATGCTTGCATGAGTTCTTACAAGCTCATTGATGGCACTGAAATAGTGGAGTTCTCTTACCTTTTATCGGGTGAAATGGACAGGAGTTTTTCCTTTTAGTTCAAGTATTAAGAATAATGATAAAACCATGTTTGTTTCCTTACTGGACCCATGAAGGCACAAGAACTGAAGTTCAAGTACTGTACAAGAGTTGAAGTGAAATGTATCACTTCAATGAAATGAAATCCATATGTCCTTAAACACCCACCAAAAGGAAAAAAAGTGATGTGCCTGTTTTTCTAGCAATAGGGGCAAGAAACGAAGTGAGGTAATCCCGCAATTGGGACCAATGCTTCAGTAAGAAAATATAAATCCATCAAGGTGAACAAAGAGGAAGAAGGGATTAAAATGTGAAAAGATTTTTTTTTAATGATGGCATGATTTCCAGCCAATTTATACATAGGAGTCAAGTAGCTTAATGCTGCCATGCTGGGGATGAGGAGGAACACAACTATAGATTCTGGAGAACTCCAGGTATATCTGTCTTAACAGTTGATTTTGTTGCAGCTAAGGATTATTATTTTGTTTACTAAGCATGGATTTGGCATTATGTCAGAATGTTATAACAGTAATTTTTAGTCAAATTATGTATTTTTAAAATACAGTTGGATTTCAAATTCATCTGAAATTCTGTTGGTTATGTTAAATTACTGCAGTGGGGATAATCAATTCTGTATTGCCAAAATTAATCAGGGAAAATTAGTATTATGGATGATCTTCTAGAATTAGGTCTTTTCTCCTTTGAAATAAATCTAAAAGAGAAAAAGAACTTCTTCCTTCAAATATTTTAAAAGCATCTCCATTAGTTCTGCAACATACAAATCTATTAACTAATTGATTTAAAAGCTAGATATGTAATTGTCAAAACAAAATTTCCCTTTTGATACCATTATTTTAAAATGAATCAGCTAACTCCAGGATCATTTCTTAGAGATATACTTACTAAGTGTTGGTATCCATGATTGTACTAGAGACACTGTAAAGGATCTAAAAATATATCAGAAAGAGAAAGTTACTGCAAAGTGTATTCATGTTTGTGTTCAGACAAATTAGTAAAACCCTTCAAGTCCTCACCTGGGCACTCTGCAAAGGCCTGATATCCAACTGAGTCATCACAGTTTTTTTCCCAATCACTACCGTTTTATGCAAGACTTCAATGCCAAGCTGAGCCACATACACAGGATAAAAATTGTTGTTTGTCACATTTAATATGTTCTAAAGAGAAGGAGGATAGATGGTCAGGAAAAAGTGGTAAATTGGTACACTGTCTGCATTCATAAAAGGGCTGAACTTTTGCCCTTAAGAGACTCCTACTCTGCCTCTGTTGCTACTACTTTTTAAGATATAATACAAAACATGAAGAAACATTGTATGGTTTTCAGGTCTGTGCCAAGTTTCAGATTTAATTCAAAATTGCACAGGTGCTTAAACAGAGTCCACATCTGCAGATCTCTTCCAAAGATCATACAAGCACCTTTTTGAAATCTTATCTGACGTGCAAGTGCAGTGGTTCCTGTCTTAAACAGTACAGCATCTCTATAGTAGATGGCCATTTACTCTTATGGGGATGAGTGGTTGAACGCAAAAGGAAAGAAGACAATGATTGTGTGACAGTGATCTGGACAAGTAGCAAGTTGGTCCTGGATGAAGGTTTTTCTATGTATATTATTCACTAAATTTAGCTCTATCTTTTTAAAAACTGTAGGAGCCAGCTCTACTAGCATACAAGACTCTATTCAGAACATGGAATTAACATGTTTTATATTTGGTGTATGCCACAATATGTGACAGTATTCCAAGCTGTGGATGTTGGCAGGTGATTTTATAAAAACTTGTGCATTCCCCGCTTCTTTTAGGTACAGAGCAACATTAACCAAACAAAATTAAGAACAGCTTCCTTTTGATCAATTTCATCTTGTCCGTGAGATGAAGGCTTATAGAAGACTATTTGCTTGGTCCTTCCCATGTTCTTCAGCACATTCATTTGCATGCAGCATTTCTACACATGAAATAATATTGTGCTTATTTCTTGGTAGCATAATGCTGCTTTGAATGTCTGCAACATACATTTTTATGTTTGGGTGTAGTATGCTGCTAAGCTGCTGTAAAAGTTGTGCTGATGATACGAGTCTATGCAGAGGTTATGACAATGAGAGATGGAGGGAGGAAAGAAAGCTTTATGGGAACTGCAATTTCATCTTTGCATACTTGCTCTGGTATTCCCTTGGATTTATAATCCTCCCCCAACCAATGTGTGCATTATGACCAAGTGCTAGAGTAATGCTGGCTTTGCTGCATGAAAGAACAGCAACCATTGATCTTCACAGCTCCTCCATCTCTCTCTCTCTCTTTCTCTCCAGCACCCCCACCTTCTCTCTCCCACCCTTTTTCTGTCACATATTCACTTAGTGACCATTTTGCTTCTGATTTAAAGAATGGATTGTGGTTGCTAAACAAGGAGAGAGTATATATTGTATACTTATTGCACAACTTAACATATTGAACAAAGAATATGACATTGATAATTGAAAATACTTAGTAAGATTGATCTGCCAATATAACAGATGATATGTACTATATTTTATTCCATATATAAAAATAATTAAGATCAATTTCTTTCTTCTTTCCCAAAAGAAAAATATGAATTTAATGAGCTGATTTTTTCTTTCCTAAAAAAATTCTGATTCTGGTATTTTCATCAGGTACAGGCAATTTAAAAGCTCTTCAGATGTTTTAGGCTACAGTTTTCTATACCTAATCAACAGGTTATGCTAGCCTAGGTTGATGGGTGCCATAGTCTGCAATATCTGAAGAGCATCATCTTGGTGATAAAAATTAAATTGGCTGTCAACCCTGAGGCATTTTCAATGAATGAATACATGTCTAGGCATTCTGGAACATTATCTTAGACTCCATATATGGAATACTCAAAATATTTACTTTTTAGAAAAGTACTGCTGTTTAAGTACTTGTTAGAAAAGTACTGCTGAAAAAAATAAATTGAATTACTGCTTGTTAACACTGAAGGGTTCCACCCCCCCGTTTTGATTATGAGCAAATGTTTAGATTTTCCTTTTGTCAGAAGATTTGTTAGCAATGATCTAAGAGTTCAACAAATATTAAGGTCCTTGTTCATGCCCTAGCCCAGGGGTCAGCAACCTGGGGCTCCAGAGCCGCATGGGGCTCTTTGGGCCCTCTGTTGTGGCTCCCTGTCAGGTGATCCCACCATTGGCTAGCCCCGCCCTTCGCCCTCCCCTCCCAGTCACCCCTCGCCTGGCCTGAGAAGGTAAGGGCGACAGTGGGGGATGGAGAAGCGGCCAGGACAGAGACAGAGAGATACAGAGAGAGGGGGAGAGACAGAGAGAGATACAGAGAGAGGGGGGAGGGAGGGAGAGAGAGATATGTCAAAAAGATTTTCTGGTTCCCGGTGTTTTTTAACAACTGGTTCTCTGCCCTAATGACCGGCTGGGTAGGCATAGCTGGGGTGGTGGTCATGTGACTGGTGGAAGTGAGTGACATTGAGTTGGCCACGCCCATCCAGGTTTTGTGGCTCCCGGTATTTTCTTTTCTGTGGGAAATAGGTCCAAACGGCTCTTTGAGTATTTAAGGTTGCAGACTCCTGCCCTAGCCTTTCTGAGTAGGAAACAAATCCTTGATGTGTTATTAACCAGGTATTTATTTTATTGTGCCTTGAAATAGATCTTCTAGAATGGTACCATCAAGAGCCACACAAGTCCCTTTTTTAAAAAAAAAAAAAGTTAGTGTATCATGTGTAATTCTTGGATCATATATGCTGGATTCAGACATTGCACTAGGTCATTTATTTCATTCTAGTTTTAAAATCTTCTCCTAGAGAAGATCAAACCATAATGTGTTAACCAGTGACAATATTTTGAAGATGAAACTTATGATAAAAAGAGACTGACTAAACTTTATTCCTTTTAATCTCATTTAGTTATCTATTCTTTTGTTTTAAAAGATTTAAGATTTAATTTGGGAGCAAAGTTTATCCCAACAACTATTCTACCCAACACCCTATTCACCAAGCTTTCTTGAAAAATGAGCAACTACATGTTATAGAAACTGGACAAAAGAGAAGCTTCCAGATCGGAACTGACATGTTTTTCGGCTTGTGGCCCTGCAATATTATCTCTCTGCTTCCTATAGCCAGCACACAAATTATATTCAATCTCAGATGAATTTTAAAAAAGATTCATAAGATGAATTTGGCCTATGTCTCTCTCCAACTCACTCTTCTGTCACTCTGTTCCTTGAACTTACAGTCATATTTAGGATGATGCTGGAAGTAGAATTGTCAAAAGAGATGGTGGAGGCATTGAGGCCTGAGGGGACCACCGCAATTGAACGTGGGAACAGGAAGTACATCATGAGGCAAGTTGTCAGCAGGCAAATGGCTACTGTGAGAAATACATACAGCTTCCTGCCAAAACAGATCACAGGCAGTTAGTGATAGCAGAATTTCCTTCCACCTCAACATACACAGCAATCTCTGATAGCAGTGCTTAACAAATGGGGATAATAACTCCACTAGGATGAAGCAGAGGAAGAAAATTAGGAGAAATTAGTTTAGCAGAAAAAGATTGTGCTTACGTCCGTCTAGGCTTCAGCCGCTGATCTCCATATGGAATGAGGGCCACTAACTGTTGCTCCTGCTCTAGAAAGAGGACAATAGAAGAGAGAAAAATGAAGGAATAGTCTGGAAAAGCAAATCTTTAGGAAAATTCAAAACTGCCAGAACTGCTGGAATCTGTCAATTTAATAAAAGCTTCCCTATGTGCAAAACATGATGTATGGGTCTGGCTATTTTCATTGCAAAGCTACATGAGAATTGCCTGTCTGTCTGTAGCAATTTTAATCAGGCCAAGGCAGCTCTATAGACTAGTACAACTAAGCCCAGTTAATGAATCTCTTGGTTAAACAATACAGAAAACAGGAGGGGGCCTGGTTTGGCTCTGAATGTAGATCAACAAGGCCAGGTCACTGCTGCAAAACAAGTCTTGAAAATACTTACCTCTGGGGATTCTTCCAGTGCCTTGGCAAGTAGGACAAGTGACAAAACCTCGATTGGTGTGATTACCACAAGGAACACAAGACACTTCAGAAGCATCTGCTCCATTAATGCTGGCATAACGGGATGCTTCATTCTCAGCATATGAATTTTTCTGTATAATCGATTTGCTTTCTTCTGTCTCCTTTCTGGTAAACAGGTTCTTGACCCACAAGACGGCTTTATCCATTGTACATAAACACTGACTCTCTGGTGCAAACAAGCAGCATTAACAAATCAGAGCACAAAAAGGACTTTTGATTATAAAGCAACACTTCACTCCTGAGTTTAAGACTCAGACAATCTTGAAAAGCATATTTAAAACCAGTGATTTCTACATAAATACCTTTCCCTTCTAAAGCTTCCCCGCATTCCAGGAATTCATTGCATCCAGGTATGTGATGTTGAATTGCCTATAATGCTACTGCTTTATGGTCTTAAGCTCAGCTAACTGTGAAATTTTATTAATACATAAGCAATATCCTCCCCAAGTTTATCAATCTGTAGAATAGTAAAATTGATGCAATTAGTTCATCTAATTCAGTCCTGTGAGTGGCACACACGTTTTAAGTTCAAATAAATATTCATTTCAAGAGCAGGAACACTTGAAAAATTGAGAACTGTTTACTAAGTACGCCATTGTTTTTCATGTAATTAATTGAATAGATTTATATCTTGTCGTTTATACAGGGGCTCAAGGCAGGAAATATAGTGTTCCCTCCTATTTTTCCCACATCAACCCTGTGAGGTAGGTTGCGCTGAGGGAAAGTGCCAGACCCAAAGTTATCCAGTGGCTTTCTGGGTTGAACATTGGTTGTATCAATGAGAACTTTCAATACCTTGAAAAGAAATGAAGAAACACTTGAATCATTTTGACCTTTTTAAAAAGTGAGTATTCATTTCCAGTCTTAAGACTAGTCTCAGATTTTTTATACATTAATGGGGAAAAAGAGATCCAATCTGGCATTGTAGTTACGGCATTAGCATAGAAATAAGGAGACCATGAATTCTAGTTCTGCGTTAAGGACATAAAACCAGCTGAGTGACCTTGGGCCTGTCACACACTCTTAAAAAGGAATCGAAAATCACTTCCCAAATCTTATTAAGAAAGCTGTAGTTCTCAAGAGTCAACATGGACTTGAAGATGCCCACACCCAGAGATTCAAAGTTGAGGAGTGAGGAGAGTTGAGTTTTCCAGAAAAGGTTCTTTTATCATTATGCTTTAAAAAAAATACTATGTAGATTGTGATCTAAGTATTGTTGTTTTTAAGACTCTACTTCTTTCAACAGTTAGAAGACAGGGACCCAGCTTTTGGAAAAAAAATTCTTGGGTGGAACTTAAGTGGGCATGACATTTACCTGACAGAAGAGAAAGACAGATCTAAGGATCACTCCCAAAAATTCCAGCAGGGCTAAGTATCAGGAGTACTAAGACAATTTGTAGCATTTGCTAAGGATAAAGATTCCCAGCAATTGTCAAGATACTCAAATTTGCTCTATGAAGATTGGTTACTTAATTAACACCATACGTTGCAGAAGCAAGGTTGATAAGAGAATGAAAAAAGAAAGAAAAGGGGTATTGTAATGCACGTAATACTTTAAAAATTTCTCCAAATTTTTAGAAAAAAATCTTCTGAATGGGATAACATTCTGCCTGCATTTAAAAAAATGGGAAACTGCTATTATAGGAGAAGAAAACTTGGAGGTAAGCATGGCTCCAACAATTTTTTTCTAGCTCAAATGCAAAAATCTGAATAAAGTTTTTCATGGCCTTCCATCTTAAACAACTCTGAGCAGCTCACAACAATAAAAACTTAGCTAAGTAGATAATTTGTCTTTGAATTAGTCTTCTATAAATATTTTATAAAGCACAGTAAATAATTGATTCTGTTTATCATTTGTAACTACACTTGAAACAACTCAGTTTTATATTTAAAATAAAACAGCTATTGTATACACTGAAACACAGCTCACATTTTTCAAAACGGTTTAGAAAGTCAGACTGCATATTTAATAAGAGCTCGAAACAAAATACTGTTTTGTACCTTTAACATATATGATATCTTCAAAATATTAGCAGACAATAATATTGTAAAAAGCTTCAACTACTGATTCCATCAAATTGCTGAAGAAAGGGCAGAAGGGGGCAGCTGACAAAGAACTGTGCCTACCAATGATAGGATGGAAAAAACAAACAAGGAACCAAAGTTGTTTTTACATAATGTATTGCTAAGTTTTTTTCCATTAAGCCAATGTTTAGGTTTTGCACAACAGACCTAATTATAAATTAATCGTGAGAATTATATATGCACAGCATTCTAGGATCCATAAGCTGCAAAGCTTATGCTTTAATATGAGTTCTTGTTCATGTCTGAGAAATATTGCTAAAAACAGTAGCCGATCGATTGCCATCTTGGACCTAACTTTGCCTTCTCATTCTGCTATGCAATCTGAAAAGAGTACAAATTAATGAATTTGCTTCACAAGGAACATCACCCTCATTGGTTGCTTCCAAGCAAATAGGAAATTCACTCAAGTTCTCTTGTTCTCCCAACGGGGCATTTTTCTGGTTAGCATAATGGTGTTAAATGTCAAATTACTTTGCTGCAAAACAACGGGTATTAAAAATCACTCATCTAAAAGAAGTGGGGCATGAAGTCAGAGAGAAATAAAGTGTTTTTGAATCCTCATAACGGCCCAGCAAAAGGTTTCAGAAAAACAGAAAGACAGACAGAAAGGGTAAAAAAGTGGAAGAAAATAAAAACGAAAGCAAAGAAGCGGAAGATAAATCGGTGAAGGGGCGGGTGGAGAGAAAACAGTGCAGTATGGTTTCAAGGGGCAGGACAGTCATATGTGGATCGTTAGAAAGGTTTCTGGAGAACTTAAGGAGAATATGTGCTCACCGTATCCCGCCGAGGCCAGAGACAGGCGCTAAATCTTTAGGACTCCTCAGCACACATGAAACAGAAAACAATAATAAAAAAATACTACAATGGTGCCAGCCTTCGTCCCTTCACACGACTCCCACCCTCCTGCAAGAGGTGGGAAATAAGCAGCTCCACCCTCAATAGTCACTTCCCTTCTTTTTCAGTCGTTCTATTAAGGTGCATTTTTCTCCCCGAGACGCAGCAGATTCAGATCCGCATTTTTTTTCCGGGAATGGGAGGTACCAAAGTTAAACACTGACTGAAAAAATGAACCTTGTGACTTACAACGTGATTCTTTACGCTTATTTATTCGACACTGAAAGTGCTCTTGGAAATATTCCAAAGTAAATATCGTTGCGGATTGGAGCCTTGCAACAGATCAATCCGTTTCAAAATTGCAATGAGGTGAAGCCCGTTAAAAACAGTAGCTGTTCCTCCCCCCCCCCAAAAAAGAGCTCCCAAACTCGTAGCTTAACCAACCTAACCCTTCCATCCGCTGCAAGCCCATGCCAAAGTCCGCTGTACATGCGCGGCATAAACGAGTCGCGTTAAATAAAAGGAACGGCTTACGCTCACGTGTTTGAATGTCTACCTTCCGCGTTTTACAGTAGTTTTTGTCCTTGGAAGGGTGTGAAAGGAAGTGCTTGTGTAATTTTGACACTCCACTGAATGGAGGTTGTGCTTCCATCGGTTAGCATTTCTCTCCATTTATTAAGAGATCTTTATGAAGTGTGTAAATTCGCTCCGCTTTCTCTGTTCCGAGACGCTGGTTCAATTTCACTTTAAATTCAGAATGTAAATACGCTCTCTGGATTTTATGTGGTTTTTCAATGTGTTTGGTAAATTTCCTCGTTCCAGAGTCTACTGCAAGTGTTTTCATCTGCGCGATTGCAGGGTTTTTTTAGACGAAATTGGAAGGTAAATATAGCTGGAATTTCTCTCGCAATTTACTTTCTATTCAGCGTTTGGCCTCAGGCAGGGCAAAAGGGCAGTAGTTATCTCCTCAAAACCATTGATGTTCCTTAATGTTTTCGGGGTCCGACATGAGCCAAAATAAATTGACCCACTTTGGGCACACCAAGTTAGGGTCTCAAAATAATGCTCTTGATGTTCCCAGCACCATTGATTTAAAATGATCACATTAGAATTATCAGTTGATTTAAATGATCACATTAGAATTATCATTTGGTTCCACAGGACTTGCACTCACAGTCCTGAATAAATTTAATTTAGCTTTTTTTTCCTGCTCGAAGTCCTCTCACTTGGAAGCCCATTTGTTGCAAATGCAAGTGGGAATACTAGGCTGCCTCTCCCTCCTAATTCCAAATGCTATTAGGAAGGTGGATTTAGCCTGTACTTAATTTCTGATCTTCAAACTAGTCTCCCCCAGGGAATTACACTATAGATCAGGGGTCTCCAACCTTGGCAATTTTACAACTTGTCGACTTCAACTCCCAGAATTCTTCAGCCAGCGCATGACTTCATGACTCACAAGTCGTAAAGTTGCCAAGGTTGGAGACTCCTGCTGTAGATCAGACCTTAAATAAGATTACTGGTATTTTTATGCTATGTTTCTGAATTTATACAAATACCGGATAGTCTCAGAAATTTGTTTTAAAGATTAATTGGTAACGTGGATGCAACTTTGATTTGGCAAAGAAATTATAATTGAGAAATCAATTAATTCCTTATTCTTTGTATACCGTAAAAGCCCCTGCTTTTTAAATAAAACATAACACAGTTCAACACCTCCCCCGCCCCCGATTTTGAATGTTTGACTTCTTTCTAAAATATCCACTCTGCAGCCCACACTCAGAATTTCACTATCTGCACAAGTTATATGTTATGTCATGTTATATACGTGACAAAAGGTAACTGGTGTCAACATCTCTAAAGAGCAAGAGAAATGTCTTTCACACGCTCAGGAGATCTTTGGACCTACACAACTGGTATAAAGAATAATAAATGCCTTGCTGTGTAAGTGTTGCTATCCCAGCATGAAAATGTATTTTATATGTTTGCTTTTACTAGAAGTTTCTTTTGCAATCTGACTTTACCCATTATTTTAAAATCAAAGAACAAATTTTCACAAAGGCAAACCTAATGCACATTTTTAATATTTATTTTTCAACTCAAAGACCATGGTGCTTAATCTAAGCAATAAACAATATCTTATTATCAGTATTGTTTAAATTATCAATCATGCAACTTCTCATAAAACATACAAAGCCAATAGAAGAAAATTTCACCTTTTATGAAACATAAGAAGAAAGCTCGCTTCATCAGGGCCAACAAGAAGTTAGTTGATTGAAGTAATTCAAAGTAAAGTCATTTAAAAAATATGAAGATCTACCTAGTAATTTAAAGGTTTTCCCCATCAGCCCAAGAGAAGTTGCAAATCTAAACTCTTTCATTCAGAAATATTCAATTTGCATACATATTTTATTAAATAAGCAATACATAGCACAAGCAGCTTGTCCTCAGCTCCTCAATCTGCCTCCTTAGGAAACTTTTCTCATTTCAATCTCTTGCATTCATTAACTATTTCCTACCAAAATCACAGAAAAGCTATACTTGTGTACATCCCATTACTGTTTGCATGCTTTATGAACAGACATTCCTTTCATCCTATATGAAAAAAATCAAAGGAACACCTGAGAGTCAAATCAAAATGTGTAAACCATTTAGGATCAAATCCTTACAGTATTTATTTCAGGAGGATATGGGCAGAAATTCCCCCCAGATTCTTGAGTCCTCTGTTTTGATTAATGGAGACATAGGAAGTTATTTTCCTTAAATATCATTCATCTGTATTTTTGTCTTTTTCTTTTATATATTAAGCAAAATTTTCTATCAGGTATTTAATTAATCTATCAGTATGTAATTAAGCTGAAGTTGTTAAAATATTGCTTTTTTAAGGACTTCAAACTGGTCTAACACCAGGTAGAGAAATCAGGAATACTGCTTGTGAGAGCAGTATTTACTCCTATCAAACACTGCTGGCTGGTAAAAGTTTACAAAAATAATTTTTTAACACTCAGATTTGTCTTGATCATCTACCCTTCAAATAGCTTGAGCAGTCACTATCACTATTTTTTCTCTAAAGAATTATGCAGTATAAACAGCTACACCTTTAGTATTTTTAATCATATAACCAATTGTTCTCCTTCTAACAAGGAAATAACCAGAAAATAATGGAATTGTGGGGTTTTCATGGACATAGTTTTCAGATAATGTCAGTGTCTTGCAAGACACACAACATTAAATGTGTGATAAAAGTATTCCTTAACCAGAAGAGAAGTAAAATAGAGAACAAACAGCCTACTTTGGCTGCTAACTCCAATTATATTTCTGGAGCATAATCACTTCTTTTCTCCTATCTATAATCTGATATTCACTATTTTGGGGAAAAAACGTTTTAAAATAAAAGATACTCTAATGCCTGAGCTGTAGGATAATAGAGATGGTAGGAATTATAATGTACTGAAAAATAAAAGTGAAGCCATCTTGGCTCTGCTTAGGACAGAAGGGAGCTAGAAGCTGCTGGTGCCAGTTGCTGTTAAGTTTTTTAATGCACAAGTGAAAAAGGTTCAGTATGGGTTCCCATACCAATCACCCTGATTTTGCTGCAGCAACTCAGTGACAACAAGATTCATGTCACATTTATGTTTCTGTAACAGATGGAGATTAAAGTGTCTGTCACAGAAGCCCATTTCGTGTAGATGAGTCAGAAATGAAGCCATATGATTTTCACTGGTTACAGAAACAGCCTGGAAGGATGAAAAGTACAGAAATATCAATATAAAGAGGAAACAAACACATAAATGCAAAGTTGCATAAAACAAACATTTATGTACACCTCAGATACTCAGATAAGAATTCTCAAACTAAAGTCATCCCAGGAAAATTTAAATTGGAATAATTTCTACTATACTCAGTATTATTTTCCTTATTTGTAATAATTCACTGTATCACCCAGTTCTCAAGCTTATCTTTGCATTCACAAAAACTAACAACCTGTTTTTTAGATTGCTGTATCCTTATCTGTAAGGATTAATTGTGAAACTACAAAACGTACACACTCCTGTCCTTGCTCTTCCATATTTATTTTTAAAATGTGTAAGGCCAGGTACTTTAAACAGTATGACTTGGTAGCATGCAGCACCAATAATTAAAAAGATGACCAAGCACATAATAAAACAACCAGAAGGGGGTTCTCACTCAAATGGCATCTAATGCATCAGGGAATAGCCATGTCTTAACAACTCTTTTTTCCAAAGAGCAGAGGCAGCCATAGAAAGGGCATGTTTCCTGGGTCTCATAAGGTGACAAGATGATCTATTTACCTGATCCATGGAGGCTTGCCCAACAAATAATGCCTTGTAAGCTGAGGCGGCCACTGATAAGGCTCCTTTCACCAGGCCACCAGCAAGGCTATTTCCCGGGCTATGTCTGCAAATCAAATTGGAGTTTAAAACATAGAAATATAGGGAAAGGGCTTTTTCCATATCAGATTACTGATCCAACCAGTACAGTATAACCTACTCCAACTACCAATAGTTTCCAATCCAATGACTCAATATCTTCAGTGAGCATGCCAGAAACTAAAATTAGCATTTTTTGTATCCAAAGAGTAGTGAGTGATAGTGAGTAGTGAAATTGTTCTCTTAAAACTATTTGTCTGCTCTAGTTTCTTTTGCTTGAGTGGTGGCTTCCTGCTTCAGTAGTGCAGTTTTTTTTTTAAAAGCCTCAATTAATTTGTTCAACTGTAAGATTAAAACAACATTTCTGAAAAATGAAGAAACAAAAGGCTAATTGACACATCAAAAATCTCACTAAAAAATCATTATTCACATCATGATGAAATCTGTTTTGTTTTTTTTACCTAGAGGATTCAGGATACATTGATGGGTTATTGATATTTTCTGGAGATGAAACTTCAGAACCATATCTCTGTAGTTCTACAAGAAAGTGAAAATAAAAGTACATGAGAGTAAGAACAGAAAAAAAAAAGAGAAAAGAATCCATCTTTGTGCTCCAGAAGGAACAGAGAATATTCCTACAAACCAAATTTGTAAAATTTACTGGATTTACTTAATAAAAACAATATGTACATATGTATACTTCAGATATACATAAATCTCTGGAGAGCAGCAGTCTATAAAGTGAAGATTTCAGTTAGAAACTCCTGCTTACTGTCTATCATGTAGAACATTGCAATACAATACCTTCTCTCATTTGGACAGGAACCAACAGGGCTTCCTCTCTAGTGGGAAAAGATGCTTCTTGGGAACTTTCAGAAAGAGCCCGGAATCTATTAGAGAAAAACAAACAGATATTCATAATAGTGTACCAAAACTCCATAGAATGAAAATTGGGGATACTGGTCTATGCTACACATTCAGTTAGTTCTGTTATAATATAATATAGTAAAATTCCAGATGGCTTTATCATTTGGATTTGTGTGTACATTTTGGCTTGGTATGTACACTCAGAAATCAACACTTCTCTTTGAGAGGCTATTTATAATTATAGGAAATACTGAAATTCTAAGGTTCTGGATTATTCTTGGTTTACTTGGTACCTTATTAGCTGTGGTTCCCCACTCTGAGGGTTCAGTGACATTTCATCAAGAGTCTGAGAGGTAATCAACGTATTACTAGTGCTATTCACTGGTGTGTAGCTTTCTTCGGGATTTGCTGGAGCCATGGTAACATTTTCTAAATTTGACTGAGAGAGTGCTGAACTGTACATTGACTCGCCCAGAGGACGACTAGTATCAAAACATTCTGGAAGGACAATGATATAATCTTCAGAAAGAGAAGATGCCCGACTGCTGAATTCATCCTGCATATCATTGTCAGCTTCTCCATTTGATTCTTCACCATCTTGCACTAGGAGGTCTTCTAGAAGACAGGGAATAATGTTTCAGTATAAATGTCAACATTGCAATCCTTTCCACAATGCCTTCATCATTCTCTTTTGTAAATATACCTAAATCACAACCCTCTTAAACTAAAAACTTATTCCCCACCATCCAAATCATAGGTAGTCCTCAGTCACCTGCATTTCAAATATGTATCTTGGAGAGGAACAGAAACCATGAATGTGTGTGTGGGGGGGGTGCCATCAAGCCAGCTTTTGACTTCTGTTCAATGAACTAATCCCTCCAGTTTTCTTAACAAAGTTTTTCAGAAGTGGTTTGCTATTGTTCCTTCTAATGGCTGAAAGAAAGTGACTGGTCCAAGGTCACCAACTGGCTTCATGCTAAGGTAAGTTTATGACTCCTGGTCTCTTGGTTTCCAGCCTGATGCCTTAATTACTACACCAAACTCTCATAAACTGAGTAATTTAGTGAAATCTTTAACAGTAAATTTCATTATTATGTTACTCTGTTCATCTGATCCAATTTGGGAACTTCCTCATTAAGCCAGTTACTTACATTCATTAACGCTTCAGAAAAGCAAAGACTAACCATCAAGCCTTACCAAATTCAGGAGTTGGTACTCTGCCCTGTAATTCATCTGATACAGAAACAGGGTTAATGGAATCATTGTTCTCTGGGCTACAGTGGGCAATATCGGATAGTGTTTGCAGAGAATCTAAATCAACAATAACAAAAAAAGAAGAAATAATCAATGACGCTGGAGGTATTTTCTGAATACGGTATATTTTTAACAAGATATTTGAAAGCACTCACTGTGAGAAGACTTCTTTTTTTGTGGGGGCTGATGGTCAGGTGCAGCATCTAAGGTGAGAGAACGAATGACTGTTTCACATACAAACTGAGTTCCACTCATGTCTTCCTCTCCTTCTTCTTGGTTTCCTGAATTTTCAGCTTTCCCTTTGCTGACTTGAGCATCTGTAGGATGAGATTAAATATCCTTGTCAGTATTTACCAAACATTTCAGAATAGAGAAAGCTATCATAGATACCAAGTTTGCATTTAATCTCTGGTAGTCATTTTTATCTAATTCATTTTACCTAATGAATGTAAATACTTCAAGCAGTGAAATACATCAAGAGGAAGCCTGATACCATTCAAGCTACAGAGTTGCAAGAACAGGGTTTTCACAAAACATCAATTTTCAAGAGCCCGATTTGGAGGAGATTTCAGAACCTGCATATTGCAGCTTTTATATAATCATCAGAAATACTTAAATTTCTAAGTCTATAAAATTTAGATTTTATAGTATTTGAATATAGGACTAGTAAGAAAGACTTATGTTGAGCCAAGTATATTCTGTTTATCAAGGGATGAAGGATATCTTACAACAGGGGCTATATTGTAAGAAAGAAGCTGAAGATATAAAATACAAAACTAGGCAAATCTGTTGATTATCATGGTCTATAACGCAGCTTTGACTAAGTGCGTACAACCTTGCAATCATTTGTCACTAAAACTATCTGGTAAATTTTCCAAATTCTAAAGTTAGCAGCTTTGCAGCAAAATAGATCATCAATAATAAAACCAATTAAAATGGTTGGTAACTTCAGTTCTTAGTTGAGACTTCTGGCTTCTACTTGATAAGGAAACCCAGTGAAAGAACAGAGAATTCTTAGGGCCATCACAGTACTTCTCATTGCTTACCAGACAGTAATTTATATGTGATTCTCTCATTCTCTTCTTGTTTCTGATCTAACACAGTTGTTTTTGGCAAAGAACTGCAGTCATGGATTTTGTATGGGCTTGGACCTTGTATGGAATCTGGAAAAGCAAGATAAGGATGATACAACATACCCCCCCCCTTTTTTTTTTGTATTTCTGAAACTATTTTTATAGATTCTTTCCATTGCCTCATCTGTAGGAAAGAAAAGTGATGGACTGGTCAGCAGGTACGGACTAAATATATCTGGAACCAAATAGAAAGAAATAAAAGATTCCCAATAGTTGAGAGAAATGTATCGGCACACGATTAGCTGAGCATCACAGATCATACGGAATTGAAAGGTTCACAAATTTATCCTGTTCAGTTCCATTGCCATTTACAATCAGGGATAATGTGCTAAATACATCCTAATAAGTTGGCCTAGAGTATCAAAGGTTGCAGATGCTGACCCAACTATATTTACCTTGAGGAAACTAATAAGGAGGGGACTAAGCCTTACAAATTAAAATCTCATTACAGTTCCATACTGTGAGAAACCTCAGAATCTTTCACAATAAGCAAATAGCACATTGCTTGCTTAATAGAGCAGGCAAAACACAGTAATTGCAAGAAATAGCAGCAGATCCAGAAGATTCCAGGAGTTGGCAAGGAATTCCCTACTGAAAAAGTATGAGCCTTGCCAGGTATCCAATAATGCCAATTAGACATACTCTATTGAGAAAGCAGGATGAGAATGTATTTGCCACAACTTACCAACAGGAGTATTACGAGGGACCTGCTCCAATTCTTGCACTATGTTAATGTCCAGTAATTCAAAGGAGAGCAAATCCTAATGGGAAGAAAACAAAAGCGAACAATTTAATGACAAAGAAAATGGGAATAATTTTTTTTCTCTGAACCCATTTTGAATTTTGGTCTGTACCAGACATTTCACCTGGGCTGTGAGAAGATCAAGTGATGGGATGTAAAACTCTCTAGCACTGAGGATTCTTTTCATCTTTGATGAAGCAACTCGGTTGGCCAAGCTTACTTCCCCCTTAAATTCTGAAGCTCTTTCCTATAGAGAAAAGAAGTAATACTGAAGGATGCTCCAAGGTGATTTTGAGGCAAACTATTTTACTCAGGCATTTCACTGTATTGTTTATACTGCAGTACATCTTCCATACTACCTTGATCTCCACATTTCCATTTTGTTATTCTATATATAAAAAAGACTGAATCTAATTAAAATATTTGGTATAGAAAATCTGGAATTCTATTTTGTTTAATGCTTCTTCAGCTAAACAAAAATGCAAAATAAACTTGCAAAGTTTAATTCACTACATCTTTGTATTTTCTAAAAAAACAAGTGACACTAGTACACTTTCTCCCATTGTTTTGCGCATTCAGAAGTTAAATATTATTTTGCTTAAAAATAATATATCCCTTATATTATTGAGCTGAGAAATAGATAGAAAAACCACCTTGCAATTAATTTAGAATGAAGTTAATAGGATAAATAGATTAGGATGCTTTCAGGAGCCTATTTTTGCTTGGGAAACTATCTCATGCAGACTACTCCATTGATGCTGGTAAGATTTGTAACAGTCCTGCAAATGTTTTGGATGACAACTCTCATAATCTTCAATCCATGTAGAGTGATTATCAGGCTTTCTATGGTATCTAAGTAAGATCTTTTTTTCTCAATTATACCTGAAAACATTAGGGGTTTGTAATTGTTAAAACAAATTAATTAACAGCCCAAAGGATAATTAGTTGATGGATTCTAAGAATTTAAATTATTTGAATCAGGAGAGAATATGCACATTAAAGAAGAGGGGCCATTGAGTGGAGACAATACAGATGTAAGAGAGAGAGAGAGAGAGAGAGAGAGAGAGAGAGAGAGAGAGAGAGAGAGAGAGAGAGAGAGAGAGAGGCAGAGATAAAAAAAATATTGAAAGGAAAAAAACCAGAGTCTTAAATAGACTCAGGTATGAGGGCCTTACCTCTTCTTTGTAAAGAGACATACTATTCTGGCAAAAGCTAGGCATCAATCTGCCATGGTCAGGCAAATTGGAAATTGTGTTAGAAGAGGAGTCAACCACAATACTGCACCAGATCCGCGGTCCAAATTGTTCCCCTTTATGTGATAACCTCCAGTGGGATGTATAGGTTCCTTCCGTTGCCGGGGCTTCAAACTCCACTGAGACAAACCCCTCTTCCCCAGGAAGTAGGTAAGGCACAATCACATCTTTTTTTCCAGAAGACATCAGAGTTATATTTCCCCACATGAATTTTAGCTGAAATATGAAGAGAAGGGAAAGTTATTTTACGGTAACACCAAAACATGCAAGTTTCTCATATTGGTCATGAATGAATGTTTTTAGGCCTTATGAGCTACAAGACTTTCATTAAGTAAATATTGGTAAATGGAGATTCAAACTTCCATTCTGAGTTGTGCTTTGTTCCAAAATTACTGTGAAGAAGACATCAGAATCTTGCATTTAAGTATCTGGGACTATGACATAGAAGCCCACCTCTCAAGAATCTCTAGGGCTGCAGAGAGAAAGTTATTAGATAATCTTGGAGACAAGTGATGATGAAACAGACTAATAACACTTAAAGAGACAAATCAAAATTTACTGAATGTATACAGTTCTGAGATCTGGGCATCTCCGATTCATTAAAATGAATCCTTCAGTTCCCATTTACTTAGCAACCAGAGCAACACAGAACCATAGCTTCTGCTTTTAACAGTGTAGCCAAAACTCCAAAGTGGATGGATGGAAGTTTAAAATAAACCTTTGTATAAATAAGTAAATTACAGTCCTGAGATCCATTATTTACTGGAATAATAGAAAACAAAGTATTAGCACGACTCAACCCAAAACATGCAACAAAGTACTTCTGCACTTTACAAAGTACCATCCCAATATTGATGCAGAAAGAGCTAAAGGATGAACAAAGGGAGCAGGCTCAGTGCCAAAGCTAGACTTTAGCATGTATTTTTATAAATTAAACATTGAAAAACACCTTGGTATCTGAGCTCCATGCCATATTGCCTGTGTTCCTCATACGCCAATGCTTCATGAAGATAATCTTTGGTGGGAGATGACTTCCATCTGGTAAATTCTCATCTACAAAGGCAGCACTCAATGTGGAGACAACTGGGCATCGCTGCAGAGAACTGTAAAACGGAGGAAACCAGAGACAAATTAGTAAAGTTTCAAATCTGCAGGTTCATTAGCCATTCTAAGTAGGTATTCTAGGAGCAGTAGCCCAACACACCTAGCTATCTAGAAAGCTGATCTAAAACATATCAGGAATTATGAACTTACATACTACTGAAACTTTCATTCCTGTAACCTTTAACTGGGCAAAACAGACCATGGTAGGGTAACCATTTTTGAACCAAGGTACCTCAACCGGCTAACCTACAAGAAAGCTAACCAAAATTGCGATATCCAGGAGGAGACAAGACAAAGTTGTCCTCTGTCCTTTGTGTTTTATTTTGGTTCACTATACAGGCTGGATAGACTGATCCCCACCACTGGCTGTCGGAATGCGGTTAGTCATGGTAAAGCCAGCAGGAAATCAAAGTCATTCCCTTGGTCATTCTGTTTCTCTGTTAAGGAAGTATATCTGAAATGATGACCCAATGAATCACAATTTATCTAATAGTCTTTAAAAACTATATTTTTAGAGAAGTAGGAAGTTGAAGATACTGAAAATATCAGTATCTTCATGCACAAATCATGAGCTGGCTAGAAAAGGACCTCATAGTCCACTAAAAGCCAAAACAGAATATGCAGAATGTGCTTTCCAAACATAACCCAAATCTAGGCTTGCTTACAGAAGTGTACTGGATTGTAGCCTCTCAGATTTTGCAGCTGCCAAATCCGTGTGGTCAAGAGCATGACCTGAGTTCCATAGATTAAATTTTTGATGCAATTTAAATTGCTTCTTGAGTTCCCGTGCTTCAGCTTTACGCTGCTTCTTTTCTCCTCGTAAACGCTGTTTTTCTGCTTTCAGGAAATGTTTGTCCATTTGCTTCTGGAATCTGAACAATTGGAAATAAGGTATTAATTTTGCCTCTCTCTCTTAAAAATATGTGGAGATGGATGTCTCCTAAATTAGCCGGGCAATCCATGGTTAGAGGACCATTGGCAATAAACAAGCATCCTTTTCATGACATCCAAATACTATTGTTGGTTGCCATCTTTTCAGCAGTAAAAGTCATTTAAGGAATCTGCAAGCTTTTTTTCTAGGCTTAATAAAACAAAGCAAAACAAATACAGCACTTCTGCTATCCCCAAAACAAAGCCCTAACCTATCAGAAATTCTGGCCTTTGTCCATTTCAGTAAGGCATCTACAACCATCATCCAGTTCTCCCTGAACAACATGGCATTCCCTTGTTGCTAAAATGTTAGTCTGCTTCTTTTCAACCTAGGCTTAAATCAGATTCTAATTTTGTCCAATATCAAGATAGTCTTTACCATTTCAATAGAACTAATCTACTAGAGGTGAAAGGAAGACATGGAGACAAATCAAATGTTGAATTTCTCATGTTGATATGAATTTAGCTATATCTTTGATTCCTCCATGAGCTTTCTTTACTGTATGTTATATTCATTATCAGAAGTACTCTAAATATAAACAATTCAATGGGTCTCACAATGGAAGCAAGGAAGTTCGTTGTTTACCTGACTTGTTCTGAGGTGACAAGAGATGATGACAGCTGTCCGAGACTCTGTGTGTCTGAAATATGCCAAGTGGGCCTCCTCAGTTTTAGAAAGACATGGTTAGGGTCATGGAAATATAACCCTGCTTCACACAATTCACAGATGTTATAGGTTGGGCAAACACTGAGAAAATAAGAAAGGTGATGTGGTGAATTACTGATTTGTTTCCTCTATTAACTGTTTAGTTATCTGCTAAAATACTTTCCCAGCTGTGCTGATGTATTGAGATATATCAGTGTATTTATAAGTACAAAATATTTGGATGAAATTTTAGGGGAAGATATAAAAGCAGAACTATGAGCCAGGGAAGCTTCTGTAAGGAAAATAAACCCTTAGATTTATTTTTCTCAAATGTTTGAAAAACTGAATAGGGAGAGGATTTATAAGCTTTAAAAAGTGTTAATAAGTAGTTAATTTTCTCTGCAGAACACTTTGTGTGGACATATATTCCAGCTGGCAGGATCAAGGAAAAGAACCGTTTCCGCTATAGCCTCAGCCCTTTATACTCCCACACTTCTGCCCTTCTGGAAGTGTATAAAAACCTGGTTTTGCCAGTTGGTTTGAGGCCTTGTGGGGACATGCACCACTGAAGACTGATGAGGTAAAAGAATATCATCCCTGTGCTGTCCATCTCCTTGGTTCTAAATTTCTATATAGTGTTTTAAATTTTAATTATTTTTGTATTTATCTTTTTATTGTCTGTAAACTGCCCAGAGTTGCTTTATCGATAAGAGGGGCAGCAAATTTATTTATTTATTTATTGTATTTCTATACGGTCTTTCTCCCGTAGGACTCAAGGCGGTATACAGTCAAGAAAAATATAGACACACAAACATCATAAAATTGCTGATTAAAATTATTACTTAGTTTGGTCAATTAAATAAAAACCCAGAATTAGATAACATTTAAAAATCATTCACATGTTCATATGTTTAGCCCCGCCTGTTGGAACATCAGGGTCTTGAGGGCACGGAGATCAGGGATATTCCGTATCTCCGCGGGCAGTTCATTCCAAAGGATTGGAGCCCTCACAGAGAAGGCCCTCCCCCTGGGAGTCGCCAGTCGACATAATTTGACTGACAGTACCCTGAGTAGTCCCTCCCTGTGAGAACGAACTGGTCGGTGGGAGGCTATTGGTGGCAAAAGACGGTCTCGTAGGTACCCAGGTCCTAAGCCATGGAGCGCTTTAAAGGTGATAACTAACACCTTGAATCACACCCGGAAGACCACCGGGAGCCAGTGCAGCTCGCGTAGGAGAGGTGTTACATGGGCGAAACGAGCTGCGCCCATAATCACCCGCGCGGCTACGTTCTGGACCAGTTGGAGCCTCCGGGTGCTTTTCAAGGGGAGGCCCATGTAGAGAGCATTACAGTAGTCCATACGGGAGGTAACTAGGGCATGAGTGACCGTGCGCAAGGAGTCCCGATCCAGAAAGGGACGCAACTGGCAGATCAGGCGAACCTGATAAAAGGCACCCCTGGCCACGGCCGTCAAATGATCTTCTAAAGATAGCCGTGAATCCAGGAGGACACCCAAGTTGCAGGCCCTCTCTGTGGGGAGCAAAATCTCATCCCCTATTGTCAGTGATGGTACCAGCTGACTATACCGGGACGCCGGAAGCCACAGCCACTCGGTCTTGGAGGGGTTGAGTCTGAGCTTGTTTCTCCCCATCCAGATCCGCACGGCCTCCAGGCAATGGAACATCACAGCAAGGGCATCATTGGGGTGGTCTGGGGTGGAGATGTATAGCTGTGTGTCATCAACATACTGATGAACACTCACCCCGAAACCACGGATGATCTCGCCTAGCGGTTTTACATAAATGTTGAACAGAAGGGGTGAGAGGACTGACCCTTGCGGCACCCCACAAATAAGGTGCCTCGAGGTCGACCTCTGCCCCCCTGCCAACACAAACTGCGAACGGTCAGAGAGGAAGGAGGAGAACCACCGAAGCACGGTGCCCCCTATTCCTAACCCCTCCAGTCGGTGCAGTAAGATACCATGGTCAATGGTATCAAAAGCCGCTGAGAGATCTAATAGGACCAGGATAGAGGAGCAACCTCTGTCCCGAGCCCTCCAGAGATCATCCACCAACGCGACCAATGCCATTTCCGTGCTATATCGCGACCTGAAGCCCGACTGGAACAGATCCAGATAAGACAACTTCATCCAGGTATCGGGGTAGTTGTCGCGCCACCACACTCTCAACAACCTTCGCAACAAAGCAAAGATTGGAGACTGGACGATAATTTGATAATATAGCCGGGTCCAGGGAAGGCTTCTTGAGGAGGGGCTTCACAACTGCCTCTTTCAAGGCGGCGGGAAAGACACCCTCACTCAGAGAAGCATTTATAATCCCCTGGAGCCAGCCTCGTGTAACCTCCCGGGAGGCCAGTACCAACCAGGAGGGACACGAGTCCAATAAACATGTGGCAGCGTTAAGCTTGCCCAGAATCCTGTCCACGTCCTCAGGAGTCACAGAGTCAAACTCTTCCCAGATAACGCTCTCAAGACCTGCCCCCGTCTCCTCCCCTGGATCTACCCAATTGGAGTCCAGGCCTTCCTGAATCTGAGCGACTTTATCATGCAGGAATTGTACAAAATCCTCAGCTCGACCCTTTAAGGGATCTTCCTGTACCCCCAGCTGAAGTAGGGAGCGGGTCACCCTAAACAGCGCGGCTGGGCGGTTCTCTGCAGATGCAATAAGAGCGGAGAAGTAGCTAGACTTCGCCGCTCTTATCGCCACTAGGTAGGTCTTAATATAAGATCTCACCTGTGTTCAGTCAGATTCAGATCGGCTTGTCCTCCAATCACTCTCCAGGCGTCTTTTCCGACGCTTCATCTCTCTCATCTCCTCGGAAAACCAAGGAGCTAGACGAGATCGGCATCGGGTCAGAGGCCGCAAAGGCACGACGCGGTCCAAGGCCGCAGTAGCCGCCCTGTCCCAGGCGACCACCAGGTCCTCAGTCGAGTCGTGAGCCAGAGTCTCAGGAAATGGCCCAAGCTCCATCAGGAACCTTTCGGGGTCTATCAGGCGCCTGGGATGGAACCATTTGTTTGGTTCCGTCTCCCTGCGGTGGGTGGAAGTGACTTGAAAGTCCATGTGAAGGAGAATGATCAGACCATGACAAGGGCTTGATGTCTATATCCCCTATTCTTAGATCATTCAGCCACTGATCAGAGACAAAAATCAAGTCCAGAGTGTGATTCCCCAAGTGGGTGGGGCCTTGAACTACCTGGGTCAGGTCCATGGCTGTCATGGAAGCCATGAACTCCCGAGCCGTCTCCGACATCTCACCAGCGGATGGCAGGTTAAAATCCCCCATAACAATAAGTCTGGGGGTTTCCACCGCCACCCCGGCTATAATGTCGAGCAGCTCAGGCAGGACTGCTGTTACGTGGCAGGGAGCCATGTACGCAATCAGTAGGCCCATCTGAATCCCCCGGCCCCACTTCACAAGGAGGGACTCACATCCGGCTATCTGAGGAACAGTGGCCTCCCTCGGGCAAAGACTTTCTCTAATGATTGCTGCCACTCCCCCACCCCTTCCCTGAGTCCTTGGCTGATGGAATGCACGGAAACCTGGCGGGCACATTTCCACAAGGAGAACTCCTCCCTCCTGGCCTAACCAGGTCTCCGTAATCCCTGCCAGGTCAGCACCCCCCTCTGAAATAAGATCATGAATGAGGGGGGCTTTATTTACCACTGACCTGGCATTACATAACATCAGCCGTAGAGACCAGGGTCTGAGACTCTGAACAACCCGAGAAACGAGCAGTGCTTTGGAGGTCGGAGTGGGCAATCGCTCGTAAACGAGTGCGCACTCCCAAAACATAATATGGCCCCCTGCAGCGGTCATATCTGCCCCTCCCACTTACTATACTAATGCCCATCGCTTCATCCCCCTGCATCCTTGTCAGATTTCTGTCCCAATCCTCCCCACCATGATTATCAGACCCATTACCCCTTTCAGTGGATTTATGGATCCCCCCAGATCCATTCCCACAATCCCTCCCAGAACCCCTTAAAATAGAACTTAAAGATTTATCTAAAAACCCCCAAAGCCGTCAGTTTTTTGCAAACCACCTCTCAGGGTTCCAAAACCCGTCCTCAAGAATAAATTATAAATTATAATAAATTATCTGTTAGAAAACTCCTGTAAGTAAAACCTTCTTGCCAAAACAGGGAAGTAATAAGAAATCAGAATAGGAAGAAAGAATGGCTAATATTCCTGAAAGTGTTTAAAACTTTTTTTTTCTTTTTAGAGAGCCTTTAGGGTCGGGTAAATTCTGGTAGTTTCTGAAGAAGTGCAGCTGCAGTAAACAAATGTTATTGAGTTTCATATTGTGTCCTAAGCTATTTTCTGTATAAACAAAATATAAACTGCTCAATTTATATGTAATTAGAGCATTAGTCTCAGTAAATAAATCACAAATACAAATGAAAACAGCTCCTTTTGCCAATGTAGCATCACACAATATTTATTGCCCAATTTCTCTTTTGTTTTTGCTAAAGAAGAAAAATGGAACATAGGTAAAGTATAACATTTTTTTAAAGCAGAAATTTTATTGAAAGGAAGAATGTGAAAATTACTGATGTTCCTCTCCCAACTATTCAAAAAATATCACTAACTTTACCTTTGATTCCATGAGATATTCCATGTTTTCACTTTGGCTACATAATGATTAGACTATTTTTGTTTAAATCACTTATATACATCACAAACAACAGTCACTAGAAAACCTCAGACTACTGATTTCTAACCTCCTGGAAAACCATGGAAATTTGCATTTTAATCCCCTGGCCTGTGTCCTACCTGCACTGGTAGCGAATCCCCACTATGGGCTTTTGACAATTATTACAGGAGAGCAGCCAGTCATGGGAATTGCCTTGCACCAAGGAACTTGCAGGAGTTTGGTGTCTTGAAGTATTCATGGACCTTGGAAGCTGGTTGGTAAGAAGCAGCTTGTCATTCAACTTCTGTTCCAGCATTTTAACAGTGTCTTGAACAACTTGCTCCCGGAACTGAAAAAGGAAAGGCAGAGAGAAAGAAAAGCATCCTGAACAAGTGTCCATTGGCTTTCTGTTTCTTGCTTTGATCTCCATTCCCAGAATTGATGCATGCTCTCAACTAGAATGGACAGGCAGTAAGTTGGTTTGAAGAAAAATAGTACTGCATACAATATACACTTTAATAATTTGGTGTATAATGGACAACCACCCGTACATGCCTTCAGTTATCATATACTAACCATGAGAGGTGAATGTATTGATTCTTCCTACCTCCTAACCACACTACACTAAGCTGCACAAAACTGCCCTCTTAAATCAACTAGGAAATTTGGGTTTAGCCAATTTGGATCAAATATAAATTTGTGTGTGAAGCTCTATCCATGATGAATAATATCCTTTTCTTTACCTGTAAAGAAAGAGGTATTATTCTCCAACTCTGTTTGAATCATCTCCCAATGCCTTTTCTGAGGCCTCTTGCATAACAAGACAAATAGAAAAGAAACCACATTCACCTTTTCCAAGTAGCTTGTAAACCACTCAGGTGGGACCTCACTGAGAAGGCGCTCACTCTAGAGATTAAAAACAAACAAACATAGCAGCAAAACTTAACATACAACTTCCTTGTACCTATTCATATTGAACTTGGCAAGACTGAGAGAATAAATAAAGGCACTCTTCAGACTTTGCCATATTGTTTGTTGGTTGGTATTTTTATTTAAAAATAAGGCCAGGCTTGCCACTAGAAATAATGTCATTGTTCTGGCAGAACAGAATGTAATCTAGACTTTGGTATTCAAGGGGATGCTTGGAGGTTTGCAGATATGTTCAGTCAGCCCAAAATTTTAAAAGCCCAAAGCAAAACCTCTCCTATTACTTCTAATAGCCAAGAACACTGGTCAAGTTCATAAAAATCTGAGGATCTTTTAGCATTATTTAACACAGCATTATTTAAACAGTATTATATCTTTGAATACATATAGTGGATTACTAACTGGTTAATTAAATGTAGCTGAATATTTTGATAATACATTTTGCTAGTGGTTTTAGAAAATAGCTTATGATTTCTTCAACTTTTTACTACTTTAAAACTTTTAGCAAAATATATGATATCCTGGGGGGAGCAAGGAGGAGCAATGAATTCAGTTAATAATTTGTAAGAAACAAATCTTCTTTCAAACAAGTCTGAAATGTGAAGAATGTATTCCAAAAACCAGGAAAATATTTACTCTTCAGAAAAAAAGCATAGAGTCCACTCAATACCTAAAGATAAAGGTTGATTAAAATAGAATGACACATTGCTACACAATATAATGCAATTAAAATCGGAACCTTTGCAAGTTGAGATAGAAAGACCCAAAAAGAAAAACATGGCGTTAATGGATAGTTGACAGGATAGTTCCAGATGCCAGAAAACACATCTTTTTACTTCTACCTGTATCCTTTTATTCTTTCTTTTAATATCTTTGTCTTTTATCAGAGTTTGAGCAATTGGAGCCTTCTTTTTAACTTCTGGAACAAACGGTTCCTCAGATCTCCCAAAGACCAGTCCTGAAGACATGCCTGAAGGAACTCTTAATTCATAGACATTTATCTGAAGCCGACTGCCTTGTTTCATTGCAATCTGGGGGGAAAAAAAACCCTTTCAGTAAAGTTACTTGTACATCGTCATTCTAATGAACCATATGCCATTTAAAAAAAAATCCTATCTTTCTAAAGTAACACATTTATTGATAATTGAAATTTTTTAAAATTAGCATTGTGACAGGTTGAAGTGCCTAGCAGAAGGAAAGCAGATGGTCTGCACTAAGGTAATAGTTTTCTCAGGACAAGACCATAAACACCAAGACAAAATGGGAAAATGCTAGAAGTACTTTTATAGTGGAATATATACAGTATGTCTTAGATGTAGAATATAAAAGACAGGAAAAGCTGAAAAAAGGATTTTTTAAAATTGCAAAATTGACTACTGATCAAGTCAGATGGATGCTGCATTAAACTCAACATATATGGAGCTTTTCCTAATTTCTAAGGCCCAAAAAGATAAAACTAATTTCCTCTTTTATGTAATTATTTCTATATCCCCTTTGCTTTTAATTTCCTAGAGATTTTCTTAATGGTCTTCTCATAACCAGCAACTGGGATACTAAGTGGTTTTGCCAAAATTCCTTATGTGACTTCTCCATCTGTGACATGAGAGCTAGTACCCTTCATAACTAGACAGATATCCATCATCCAGGAATTAGACCAGAAAAGAGAATCTAAACTCTTCTAAATCTAAAGTTAGGAATCAAACCTTTGAGAATGAAAATAGTGACAATAATCTTTCACACAGAGTTAAGTTACAAGGACACAACCACAACTTTTATTAAAAATCAGAAACGTTGCAAAATAAAAAAGACTAGGTGCTTAAATCTAATATAGAAACTAACAGAATAACTATAAGAATGTGGAGAAAGTAACATAAAAACTGAAGCTCTTATATGTATTCTGACCCAACTGAAGAGGAAGGTAATTCAGAAGTAATTTGCTACTGTCCAGAGAATAACTCTTTATGGCAAAATAGACAAACAGTATTGACTAAAAAGAACTTCAGTATCTTGGAATTGAACTAGAATGGACTAGTTTAAATGATTTTATTGGTTGAGATAAAATAGAATAATAAAATCTCAGACCCATCAAGAAATCTAAAAGGCTTGATTTATACTGCTGTAAAAATAACTCCCCAAAGCTAATCTAATCCATTACCTTAACAGCCTCTTGATATTCCTCTAAAGAGAGAAACAAACTGTGGTTAATATTATCATGTCCAGAATTGCATTTGTAAATAAATTACTATATTTTAATCACATTTGGGCCCAATATAATTTCACTGCTTTGGTAATTCCTTCTTATTCCTTGATACAGATTTCATCCCCTATCTCCAAATCCAATTGAAGTTTAGTAAAGAAAAATTAATATACCCTGCAGGACTTGCTAGTTTTATTATGGTGTACAATCCATGTCATTAATTTTAGCTCTTAAAATGTAATGGAATTCTATATTCAAACTATTTAAAAGAAAAAAAAACCCAAGAAGAATCACATATCCTGGGTAGTATGAGCAAGCCAGATTTTAGTTCTGAATTAATTTTGAGAAAATTTAAATCAGCATTGAACTTAATAAACTTTACATAAATAGGAAGTGACTGAATAAAAAGCTGAAGACTTCATTAGGTTCAGCCTTCTCCTTAAAAGACTACTAAACAAGCTGCAGATACAAAGCCTCATTCTAACGTAGAAATAGACAAATGCTGGTTAACTAGATAATCGCTGAATACAGTTTTTACAGGGGAAAAACAAGGCATGTATGTTGTTTACAAAAGTATACTTCAGTACTATTTTCTATGTGTCCCTTATTTAGATTGCTGCCTTTATTCACACTACAACAGCAGGACTCCTCAACAGATTCAATGAGTCAGCCAAAGGCAATTTACCTGCAGTGTTGATGGATACCTGTGAAAAGAAACCAAATCGTGAAAGGAGGCTTTTAATTGCTGCCTATAATATTCATAGGATTTTTCATGCGATCTTTACAAAACAGTAGATTAGCTTCTCATAGCTTCTCATCATTCATAGTTATTACAGACATTTATTTCTTTATTAAACAGACCTTTCCCCCCATCCTGCTTTCCTACTAAGAAACTACATACTTCGAGGTAAAATCAACGCCATACAAATTAAGACTGTAGAAAAAAGTTATTTCAACAAATATTGCTGGTTACACCATATTCAAATGTAGTCATTTTCTCTCCCCCAGCCCAAATACGCTGCCATCTCACTGTTATGCATTATCATTTTGAAGATGACTGGTATAGGTACATCACAGAGCCTACCAGCCCATCTCAACTTGATGTTCCCTGGATACCCCAGCTAGAGTTCTATGTTGGGTGGGAATTTTTGAAATTGTAATATAATTGTTGGATGCTTATCCTATGGTTGGGTAGGTAATATACAGAAAACTATGTTCTGTAACTTTAACTGCTACAAGATGACTAGTTGTCTGTGCTAAGCAGACATAAAAGAAGGCAGGAAGTTCATTCACTTCTGCTCCTGCTATTGGAAGGTTGAACTGCTGTGTCTGTGTTACTGAAGAGAACTGGAATTGTAAGCAAACTATGTTTTTGTGTTGAACCATGATTATTTGAAGAAGTGTTATCTTTGTTTTGAGAAGCCAAGTTTGTTTTTTTTACTACAAGTAAAGACTGTTTATTTTTCTTTAAACGTTCAGAGACTGTGAGTATCTGTGTGTTTTGCTAAGCAACATATCTATTCGCTGTCTGGTCCATTGCACCACTTTGCAGAGGGCAGTTTTACCCTCAACAATAACTCGTATCAGGAGGAAGCTTTCTGTACAACTAAAGAATAAATCACTCCTCCTGACAAAAATATTTTTTGTCAGACCTATTTCTCAAGAGTGGACAAATTTGGAGCAAAACGCATGTACATTTTTCTTCTTTTAGACATACATTATTGGTCTTTTCATAATTTCAAGAGCAAAATATTTTTAAAGGATTGTTATCGGGGGAAGGGGGCAGGATTCAAGAATTGTCCTTATTTCTGTTATAAAGACGTAATTCGTTAACCCTTGACTTATAACTCTTTGTTCAGTGACTATTCAAAATTATAATGGCACTGAACAAAGGGACTTAACAGCTCCTGCCCAAAGTTCCAACCATTGCAGCACTGCCAGTCACATAATAAAAACCTGCACTGCAAGGATCACATCCATATGATTTACAGATTCACTGCCACGCCCACCCCAACATGGGAGAAGGAAATAGCTGTAGAGAAAGGTATTTCACAGGCACAATGGGGCAGGAAAAAGGCTCACATCTCAGGAAGGGCAGGAGCAAGGAGGCGGTTTATCCGCTGGTGTGCCTAGCTGGCTGAGGTCTTCTGGCCATGGTAGGCTTCTGTCCATTGGTAGGCCTAACAAGCCAAGGCTTCCAGATATGGTGGTAGAATAAAGCGGCCCAGGCCTCTCAAGAGTGGAAGGGGGAAGGGAGGAAGTCTGTGAGTCTGTGGGCCTAGCTAACTGTAGCCTTGTGACCCGCAGATTTCCATATATTGGTAGGTGCCAGAATTCCCAAGGCCTTTATCACCCCTTGAGGCATTCCTGCATGGTCACTTAATACTTAATAGAGCTGGGGTTATGATCATTGAGGCAGTTACTTGGATGTCTTGCTTTATGACCATAACTTATGAAAAAAATTCTGAGCTTGTGGTCATGTCAAAGACATCTGATTATTATTTTTTAAAAAAATATCTTTTCAATCCTCAAGTGGTAAGCCTCTGGAGAGATGTCAGAAAAATTAGATAACCTGTGAAACTAACTATTACACAATACAGACCAAATATTAACTGGAAGGTATTTTGCAAGGAGAAAAAAAGCTTCTTTATAAAAAAATATATAAAGTTCTTTTTAGTGCTCTATTCTTTCGAAAGTACAAGGATACACTTTTCATTTTTAAAATAAATCCTTCATAGGAAGATAGAAGTGCAGTACCTCATCATGGTCCTCATCTAGGTATTTGATCTGGATATTCTTCAGTTCAAATGAGACTTTCACCTATAACAGAAATTAACTGTAGTGAAATGGCTCATCTCCATGATGACAGAGAAACAGGCAGCAATGATTAATCCTTTTTATTGATATTTCAAAAGTGTAAATGAAACCAAGATCAATTCTATTCCTCTTTGTCAAATACAAGCTATATATATTTTGTACTTAAAAGAATCAAAGCTTTGTATCCCAGTCATTAAGTCTATAAGCTGTTTAGAATATTTTGCATATACCTATCTTATCTATTAATCAAAAGCTGACTTTGGCAATCTTAGTTTTACCTCCCTTACCCAATAGAGTTGAGTTTTCAACCACATTGCAGACTAGTAAAAATAAATCAAGTAAATAATTTATTCTAACAGATACACTACATTCAATAAAAAATTCTGGGGAACTTGAGAATAAACCTAAAATTTTTAATATAGTACAGGAGTTTCTTCCAGTAAAAAAATATAGTATTTTTTTGTGGAAAAAATGAGTATACACAAATATACTAGCAAGTTAAATATTTCCACACAAAGGGCAAAGCAACTTTATGTCAATATTGAATTAAACCACTTGCAGCAAAAACATGCAAGTTCATGTCCGTTTTTAAATACTGCCTACAGCTGCTCTAAATTTACATTTAATCTTGATTGAAATAATAGTTTCAATTTCTTTTAATGTTTAATGGTCCAAAAACACCTCAGATCTGCTTTCTGCAAGCATACAAAAAGCAACTTGGAGGTGCAAGCAATTATCTTGTTTGATCCTGAACAGAAATTCAATCCCATCCACTTTCGGTTATGAAGCACAGATTGGTGAGTGAACAAATAACTTGAGCAAGAACTGTTCACTTACAAAG
The DNA here is from genome assembly GCF_059756535.1 of Pantherophis guttatus. Taxonomy (NCBI): domain Eukaryota; kingdom Metazoa; phylum Chordata; class Lepidosauria; order Squamata; family Colubridae; genus Pantherophis; species Pantherophis guttatus. The sequence goes on along the minus strand of NC_142066.1, from coordinate 61,767,826 downwards.
AACATTAAAAAATGAAGAGAACACTATTGGGAGCTCGGATATATTTTCGATGATCATCTGGTAGCCTATACCAATTATTAGATTAGTGTTTAGATTTGATTTACTAGAATGTTGTTATTCCTTGTCACTAATCTTGCACTTATACAACTCTGCATAAATTGAGGGAGAAGGTTGAAGCTGTAAAAGATGTTAATGTTATACTAGTTTGACTACTGCATAGCTGGGATATTATAGACATGGCAGCAATAAAACAGCCAAATTGCCTTCAACCTTTTCCATTCTATGGAATTAATGAAGACTGGGGACTTTAATGCAATTGCATTAATCAGATTTGTCAAATTTGCTAATCAAAGGATGGGAAGAAAGCTGAGATCATTCCATGAATGACTAATACTCTTAACATTTTACAGAAACAATCTTCTCAAATTTTATTAATTGTTGGTTTACCACTTCAATTACAATAGGAATTCTAAATATATATTAGAATTAAACAACAAAGATAGAAACAAGTAACAAATAATTAAACCTTATTAACCGTCACACTGGAAAAATGGATGACCATCTGAAACATATGTCCAAAAGTGGGTTCTAGGGCCTGCTGAACTACCCTGTTCTAGGGCCTGCTGAAAAAGCCAGATGTTGGTGAAAACTTAAAACTTAAGTGATTTGAAGACAGCAAAGGGAAATATTAAAACTGTTATTGATCAGTGAATCATAATTAGCAAAGACCGAACTCACCATGGCTTCCAAATCAGCCCATGTGGTTTTAGATGATACAAGGAAGTTCAAAGTGTTACCTTGGAAGGTCACACTGAAATTTACCTGGGGATCCATTCTGTGAATCTGTGGAAAGAAAATGAAAACATCAATTAAAAAACAATGTAGTTGTTCCAAACTTAACTTCTTTTTGAGAGGAACCAAGCTGTCACAATATTTTTATATAATTCAAAGAACCAAAAACCTGGGGTTAGGGCCACCTGGATTTTTCTCTCCCTCTCCCCATCCTTCTGAATATTCTCCTAAACTGTGCTTGCTTGCATATGAGAAAGATAAGAAAACAATGATGAAATTAAGTAACTTTCATCATGTTTTCTCTCTGCTAATTGATATTCATGGATACACTGTGCTTTGGTTAAGTCAGATGCAGAGTTCTGTACTTTGTTAGGTCAGGTTTACCTAACCAAATACACCAAGATTAAAATACCCAGAATCATGTATACAAAGTCAAGGTTAATATGGATTAATCATTATGTTTAACCATATGTTCCATACTAAGAATATGGAATCAATAAAAATCCAAATTGGGTCCAAAAACACCTTTATGATTCTCTGCCCAATAATTTTTTATAGACAATAATAGGCAAACATAAAGGCTAACTTATTGTGAGATACTAAAATTTTGTAAAGGGGTAAAATACAATTTTAAAAATTGAGGCAGAGGGATATAATTTTCAATTAGATTCAATTAAATATCCCTAGATAATAGGGATATTATTTACAATTAGATTTAAAGTAGACAAAATAGTTTATAGTTTTGAACATTGTGAGACTGATACAGAACTGTGTACAAACATGAATATATAACTGCAAAAACTAAGGAACTTTGTTTTTTTATAGCTACAAGATTATTGTATGCACAAATCAAAAAGATTTGGCATTATCCACAATGGAGGAATAGCTGGTGAAGATAATGGATAATACAAATCAAGACTGGGAACACTAGAACTTTGCACATATTCATAAGTCTGTTGTAAATACAATCATATTTGCAGTTTGCAATGCTTCCCAGCCCATGACCAGAATGTACATGTTAACTTGCTCTTAGGACAAAACATGTTTCTATATTTGTTTCTTCATTAATCTACTCATACTCCTTTTTTGGTAGCTCTTCAGAATGGCACTGCTCTGAGGAAAATACCTATGAAGTGGAAATGTGATTTCCCACCATTTTGAGGTAGAAAAGCAAGTATTCTTTAGGCATACTTTTATAACTGTTAGGACTTTCAACAGAAAAGCAGGTCTACAAAAGGTATCCACAGTTATAAAAAATAATCACAGTCATTGGTCTAGAATAGATTATTGAAATCACTTCTCCCCACACAGCCGTAGCAGGACAGCCCTGCTTTTAAATTCTATCGAGCTTTATTGTAGGGCATGCCCCATAAACATCAGCATGTTATATTACTTATAGAACAGTTTTGAAAGAAAAAAAGATATTCTGGAATATTTGAAAGTTCCATACCCTTACAGGAACTTAAAAGTGGCTTATCTGAAATAGAGAGTTTTGGCTACATAATAACTTCACAAACATTCCAGACAAGCACCATGGGACAACTACCATCTTGAAAATCCTTGGAACAGGAAATTGCATATCATGGGATCTACCGGAAAGTCACCATCTTAACTGGCCTACTTGCTACAGTACAAGGTATCTAGTTAGTAGGTTATTCGCCGGGATTAACCGCAGTAATTAATAAAACTACGAAAGCACAGGGGTTGCTACCTTAACGCTGCAATTATGTGCTTACGTATATGGAGGTAAAAGCAACAACATTGACGAATATATGTAGTAAGCATACAAAGCATTTATATTAATATCGCACATTTACTCGAAGGAGAGACTAAGGGCGTTTCCATTTTGGCTTCGCATTAAAATCGAAACGGCCAACTTGGAAAGCCTTAAGGAACAGTTTATTATAATGCAGGAGCCCGAAAAAGTTGCCTGCTGTTGAAGCAACTACCGAAAACGGGTCATTCGCTCTTCACAGGGACGGGGGAAGAGCCGACTTAGTAACACGGCGTTTCCCGAGCACAAAAGCTTTGCGGTGTCCGCTTCTTCTCCAGGACGGAGCTTACTCTTCGCTTACCAAACGCTCAGCAAACCCCCATCCGTCGGCGTCCGCCACCTGGCGCCCTCCAGCTGCACTAAAGCGCCGCAGCCCATGGACGTGGGGGGTGAAGCCGAGGCGGCTATTCTACTACCCCGCACGACTGGAGGACGCCTCTCGGGGGAGGCAGCTCCTTTAAAGAGAAGGGCAGGGAGGCAGCGGGACGGAACTTACTGGACTGCCCAGCAGGTCCTGGACGTCTGACGAGTGGACCTCGGTAAAGACCAAGGTTCCACGCTCAGCGTTCGCCATCCCCTCCCCCCACGCTATGACGCAAGGATACCGCTGGTTTGTCGACCAACTCTTGCAACCGCTGCTGCTTAATGCGCCTGGGCCTCGGGTCCTTTATACTATTGGCTCCCCGCGAGGAGAGAGGCGGATCCTGCAAAAGAACAACAATAACAAGTAAGGAGATGGACGCGTCTCATTTCCAGGGGAAGGGATTTCCGGATCCAGAGCGTGGTAGAAGCCATTTTTTACGTGTCTTCTGTTTTGCAACCAGCCAATGAAAAACCAAGCATTTGACTGCAGTAGAAAGGTCGCGGCAAATACAAAAATCGTCCGAATTCACATTGGATGCTGTGTGAACGTCTTCCTTATCGGGAAGAAATTATCATCGTCTTTCCGAGATTATGAAGGAAACACCATTGCAACCATTTATTTATCAAACTTGTATGCCGCCTTATCACATCGAGAAAGATTTTAGGCGGCTTACACACACACACATATATATGTATGTATGTATACATATATATACATATACATATATATCTATATACACACACACACACATGTATATCTATATATATATAAACTAAAGCTATAACGAGAGCCACTTTGTCGGCTGAGATAAAGTGACTGGCCAAGGTTACTGGCTTCATGTCTGTGATGCCTTAATCCAGGGGCCTCCAATTTTGGCAACTTTAAGACTTGTGGACTTCAACTCCCAGAATTCCTCAGCCAGCAAAGATTAAGGTCTAGTGCCTTAATCACTAGACCAAACTGACTCTCCATCGCTTTTTAGCTAGCTTTAATTGCATTTGAATAAAAACACATGGTTCGGTTGTCAGAAATTAGCGATGAGAATCCTTTCGTACTCGAGCAGCGAGGACTGTTTCCTCCCCCTTCCCCCCTCCCGCCTTTCTGGCGTTACCAATTGGTGGGGCTGGGAATGTTGCAGTCATGGGATCCGGAAGCTACGTGGTGATTGGTTACCAGGCGGTTGTCTCCTCCCCCACCGTATATCAAGGGGAGGAAGGCGCGAAAAAAAAAACAGCGGCAGACCAAAGGAATAAGAGTCACTTTTTAGGGGCGGCAAGAGCTCGGAGGTCGTGCAAAACTCAAGCGAAGGCAGCGTTTAGGTGAGTAATACCTATCTAGCAGTGACGCCAGACGATAGCTGGAGTTTAGATGCGCATTTTTTTTTAAATCTCGGAGATTTTAATCAAGAGGCACTTACTAGTATTATCACTAAAGGAGTTCGGGGGAGATGATGCAAGCATCTAGTTCAGAGGTCTTCAAACAGCCAGTTATGCTGGCTGGAGAATTCTGAGAGTTGAAGTCCACAAGTCTTAAAGCTGCCGAATTTGAAGACCTCTGATCTAGTTCATATGATAAAAGACTGGAATAAGTATCTCCCTTATGTCTATGTCTGCTGACAAAGACATAAATTGTCTTTGTCAGCAGCTAACCTTTCTTTCGGCAGAGTCTGTGTAAGCGAACTCTCTTCCGTTTTTGTTACTATACTCGCTGTATAACCAGGGAAAGGAGAGGGATAAAGTAACATTGTTATTATCTACGTGTGACAGAAAAATCTTTGATTAAAGTTTAATACTTAAAACAAGGCATTTGTTTCCTGTCCATAAAAAAAAGGATTTACCTACAAAATGTAACAACTGGAGGTGGATAGAAAAAGAATGGTCACCAGTAATGCCTACTTATAACTTGATTTCATGAAATTATTTTGGATAGTTTGTGAAATTAGATAGAGATAATGCTGAAAAATACTTGGGCAACAAATCAACAATATTATTAACTAAAGTTTATCAAAAGTTTATTAGAGACATTGTGAGAAAATTGTGTGTGACTCAGCTGAGTCACTTATAAATGAAGAAGGAAAATTCTTAGCAACAGCACTTAGACTTATATACCGCTTCATAGTGCTTTCCAGCCCTCTAAATGGTTTACAGAGTCAGCATATTGCCCACAACAATCTGGGTCCTAATTTTACCAACCTTGGAAGGCTGAGTCAACCTTGAGCCTGATGAGAAACAGAAGTAGCCTGCAGTACTGCACTCTAACCACTGCGCCACCGCGGCTCTTATAATAATGTTCAGGATTCTGTGTTACCACAGATTAGATTACAGAGAAAACTAATTTGGTGTAGTGGTTGAAATGTTAGATTAGAAATGAGAGATTGTTTTAGTCCTGTCTTAAGTAAGAAAGCTGCCTGGGTGACTTTGGGCCAGCCACTCTCAGCCCCACAGAGTTTTTGTTGAGAAAGTAGAAGGAGCCCAAATACTTTTTAGCATTATCTCTAGCTAATTTCACTGACTATCTGAAATATTTGTCACCTTGAGTTATTTACAACATAATGAAAGAAGCATATAAAAAAAATAAAAAGCCTGCTGGGTGATCTTAGACCATTCACTTTTGCTTTGTTGGTTTGAAACACTGGCATGCCAACTCTGTCAAGGAGCTGCTAAGAAGTTGACCCCTAAATTTGAGAGAGACACTATCTTTGCAAAGGGGCTTCTTTGCCACAAATAATTCAGGCAAAGCAAAAAAAAAAAAAATCAAGGAGCTCAAATTCTTTTTATTGATCCAAAACAAATATGTCATATGTCATACATCAGAAAGCAAATGGTTAAATGATAAAAGTCATGTGAGATTTGAATAATAGAAAACATTGATTCTAAATAATTAGATTCAAAAAGTGGCAAATTTGTGGTTTATACTAGTGGTCACCAACTGGTGGTCCACGGACCACCGGTAGTCTGCGAGAAAATTTTGGCAGTCCGCAAAAAAATTATTTGCATTTTTTATATTGCACTAAATTAGGGGTCCTCAAACTATGGCCTCTGGGACAGATACGTGCAATGAACGCTTATGTTTATTTATTTATTATTATTATTTATTAATCAAATTTCTATACCGCCCTACTCCCGAAGGACTCAGGGCGGTGAACAGCCAAGATAAAATACAGATAATACAAATATTAAAAAAATCCCTTAAAATTATTAAATATTTTGGCCGAAACACAGATTACAACATCCAATTTATAAACTCACACGAATTAAAAATTTAAAAGAGGAGAGTTAGGCCTGCTGAAATAAAAAAGTTTTGAGAGCACGACGAAACGTGCACAGGTCCGGGATCCTCCATATCTCTGGGGGGAGCTCGTTCCAGATGGTAGGTGCCCCCACACAGAGAAGGCTCTCCCCCTGGGGACCGCCAGTCGACACTGTTTGGCCGACGGCACCCTGAGAAGCCCCTCTCTATGGGAGCGTACTGGTCGGTGAGAGGCTATTAGTAGCAGAAGGCAGTCTCGTAAATACCCCGGTCCGATGCCATAGAGCACTCTAAAGGTGGTAACCAAAACCTTGAAGCGCACCCGGAAGACCACCGGGAGCCAGTGCAGCTCGCGCAGGAGGGTGGTCACATGGGAGCACCACGTCGCTCCCATAACCACCCGCGCGGCCACATTCTGGACCAGCTGGAGCCTCCAGGGGCTCCTCAAGGGGAGCCCCATGTAGAGAGCATTGCAGTAGTCCAGGCGGGAAGTAACGAGAACATGAGTGACCGTATTTAACGAGTCCCGATCCAGAAAGGGACGCAACTGGCGAATCAGGCGGACCTGATAAAAAGTCCCCCTGGCCACGGCCGTCATATGCTCTTCCAAAGACAGCCATGAGTCCAGGAGGACACCCAAGTTGCAAACCCTCTCCATGGGGGCCAATGACTCGCCCCCAATAGTCAGTGATGGCACCAACTGACTATATCGGGATGTCGGAAACCACAGCCACTCAGTCTTGGATGGGTTGAGCCTGAGTCTGTTTCTCCCCATCCAGATCCGCACGGCCTCCAGACACCGGGACATCACTTCAAGAGCATCATTGGGGTGGTCCGGGGTGGAGATGTACAGCTGAGTGTCGTCAGCATACTAATGGTACTTCACCCCGAAATCACGGATGATCTCACCCAGCGGCTTCACATAAATGTTGAACAGAAGGGGCGAGAGGACCGACCCTTGTGGCACCCGACATACAAGGGGCCTCGGGGTCGACCTCTGCCCCCCTGTCAACACGGACTGCAACCGGTCAGAGAGAAAGGAGGAGAACCACCGTAGGACGGTACCCCCCACCCCTAACTCCTCTAGCCGGTGCAGCATGATACCATGGTCGATGGTATCAAAAGCCGCTGAGAGGTCTAATAGGACTAGGACAGAGGAACAACCCCTGTCCCGAGCCCTTCAGAGATCATCAACCAACGCGACCAATGCCGTTTCCGTGCTGTACCCAGGCCTGAAGTCCGACTGGAACGGATCCAGATACGACGATTCATCCAGGTACTGGGGGAGCTGTCGCGTTACCACACTCTCAACAACCTTCGCAACGAAGCGAAGGTTGGAGACTGGACGATAATTTGCCAACACTGCTGGGACCAGGGAAGGCTTCTTGAGGAGAGGCCTCACCACCGCCTCTTTCAAGGTGGCAGGGAAGACACCCTCACTCAAAGAAGCATTTATAATCCCCTGGAGCCAGCCTCATGTAACCTCCCGAGAGGCCAGCACCAACCAGGAGGAACACGGGTCCAGTAAACATGTGGCTGCACTCAGTCTGCCCAGTATCCTGTCCACGACTTTGGGCATCACAGAATCAAACTCTTCCCAGATAATACTCACAAGATCTGCCTCTGTCCTCCCCACTGAATCTACCCAGTCAGAGTCCAGGTGTTCCCGAATCTGAGCGATTTTGTCATACAGATACTGTACAAAATCCTCGGCTCTACCCTCCAAGGGGTCCTCCTGCGCTTCCTGGTGGAGCAGGGAGCGGGTCACCCTAAACAGGGCGGCCGGGCAATTATCTGATGACGCAATAAGAGCGGCAAAATAGTTATACTTCGCCGCTTTTATCGCCACCAGGTAGGTCTTAATATGAGACCTTACCAGTGTTCAGTCAGATTCAGAATGGCTGGCCCTCCAACCACTCTCCAGGTGTCTTTTCTGGCGCTTCATCTCCCTCAGCTCCTCAGTGAACCAAGGCGAGATCGGCGCCGGAGGCCACAAAGGCACGACCCGATCCAAAGCTCCAATGGCCGCCCTATCCCAGGTGGCCACCAGCTCCTCAGTCGAGCCGTGTGCCAGAGCCTCAGGAAATGGCCCAAGCTCCGTCTGGAACCTATCTGGATCCATCAGGCGCCTGGGGCGGTACCACCTCAATGGTTCCGCCTCCCTGTGGCGGGGTGTGGCGGTTCGAAGGTCAAAGCGAAGGAGGGAGTGATCTGACCATGACAAGAGCTCGATCACTATATCCCCTATCTCAAGATCACTCAACCATTGACAAAAACCAGGTCTAGCGTGTTTCCCCCCGTGTGAGTAGGTCCATGAACTAACTGGGTCAGGTCCATGGCCGTCATGGAAGCCATGAACTCCCGAGCCACCTCAGACGCCTCACCGACGGATGGCAGGTTAAAATCCCCCATGACCATAAGCCTGGGGGTGTCAACCGCCACCACGGCTATAACGTTGAGCAGCTCGGGCAGGGCTGCCGTCACGTGGCAGGGAGCCAGGTACGTAACCAGCACGCCCATCTGCACCCCATAACCCCACTTCACAAGGAGGGACTCACATCCAGCCGTCTGAGGAACAGTGGTGTCCCTCGGACCAAGACCTTCTCTAATAACAACCGCCACCCCCCCCCGCCCCTGTGTCCTCGGCTGATGGAATGCACGGAAACCAGGTGGGCACATCTCAACGAGGGGGACCCCCCCCGCCTCCTGGCCCAGCCAGGTCTCCATAATACCCGCCAGGTCCGCTCCCCCCTCCTGAACAAGATCACAAATGAGGGGGGCTTTATTTACCACGGACCGGGCGTTGCACAGCATCAGCCGAAGGCCCAGGGCCTGAGGGTCTGTGCAACCTGGGGAACGAGAGGAGCATTGGAGGCCGGAGCGCGCCACCGCTTGGAGCCAGCGGGCGCGTTCTCCCATAACCTGATGTGGCCCCCTGCTCCCGCCATATCTGCCCCTCCCACCCACAGTACTGATGTAATGTCCATCCAGCACAAGCTCTAACCCCCCTCCTTGACCCTGGTTCCCGCATCTCTTGTGCCGCGCTCTTCAGCCGGCACTGGCCTCCTCCCCGACAGGTTCTCCCCCAAACCCACAGAGCCCACCCGCTCCCAGAAACCTTTAAAACCTTATCTAAAAATTTCCCCAAAAAACCCCACAACCCCCTCCTCGCTGCATGCCACCTCTCGGGATTTCAAAATCCGTCATCAAGGTAGGCCCTCGATAGTGAGGAGGGCCAAACCTGCGAGAGGGGGAGTCTCGCAGCGCATGCAGGTCAGCAGCCGTAAACATCGCACAAAACAGAGGTGGAGAGTCAACTGGTCAGGGCTTCACCAGATTGTCCAATAATACTGGGTCAAAGTAGATCTTCATATCAGGAGCTGATTCACTGCCCTCTCACGGCAGTGAAAGGGGCCAGTGGCATCCCCCCACGTCCGGAGGATAGTTATCCCAGTCACCCTCTCACAGTGACTGGGCCAGATGACACCAACAATAAAGTCACAATAGTCCATCTTTTCATCTGGCGGATGACAAACAGCCCCCTCAGCACCTGCACACCGTTTTGCCCAGTTCTCCTCTAGTTTGGGGTCGCACAAGAAGCCAACAGTTTGTAAAGTTATTAAAGACAATGATGATAATTCCACAGGCACAAGTTCTTCCCTGGGGAGAGAGTAGGGATAGCAGACAAAGAACCCAGTCCAAGTCCAAGGGTGGGTGGCCAACAAAGGCCAACACCCACCCATACCTGGGGGAAGAAGGGGGGGAGGAGAAGCCACCCGAGGCAACCAATAGAGCCCTGGTCAGCCTCCCGCCTCTCCTGCCCCAAATCTCCCCAAATCCCCAGTCTCAGCTCTGATGATAAAGACCCCGGATAATAGGGGTCATAGTCCCCAAAAAAAAAAAAAAGCAGATGGTAATCCTGAGGGCAAGGCTTCCGTATTCCCCCCAGCCATCTACTGCAAGCTCTTTCCTAGCCGGATGATCTGTGGCAGCCATTGCCTTCCGCCGCCGGCGGCTCGCAACCGGCACCCTGGGCTCCCCCAGGACCTCCGAAAAACATCCGGAGAGCGTCCCAGAGATCCCTGAGGGGCGAGGGGGATGAAGGGCACCTCCAAGCCCCCGCCGCCGCACAGAAACGCCGAACGCTCCGGCCTCCACTTCTTCTGGTGCTGACAAGCCGGAAACAGCTGTTTCAGCAGGCCGTTGCCCCATCTCCCGCGGTGGCTTCAAACAGCGAGTCCCGCCCTGCCGTGATATTCCGGAGGGCGAAAAAGCCCTCAGCAGGCAGGGCGGGCATTCCCCTTCTTGGGACTGGAGCCGGAGATAGTTAAAACGGCTCCCGAAGACCCCGACACCAGCAACCTCTCCATCTTCTCAGGGCAGCTCAGTCGACCGCTGCCATTTTGGGACACGCCGGAAGATTAGTCTTGTTGCAGAGAGTCTCCCCCTTTGGGGTCTTTTTGTGTGGGTCAGAGGGGGACAGAAATTCTGACTTGGGGTCTGCTTTGGCCTCCTGGTGCGGGGCTTTGGGCAAAGGCTGGAGGGAAGTGCCACTGGTGGCAAAGACCCGGAGGGCCTTATTCCAGTATGACTGCATCATGGCCTGAAACTGGCTGACCATCTCAACCCGCTGAGCCTCCAAGCATCGCTATCTGGCCTTGCACTCCTGCAGGTCTTTCCTCTACTTGGAAAGTCTATGCTCGTAATCCTCAGTAAGGTGCTTCTGGTGAGCCTCCTTCTCGTCAGGTCCAATTTGAACTGAGCTGTTTTGCCAACTCTTTCTCGTGGTGGCTGCTTAGCTCCAACAACTGCTTCCTGTTGGGACCCTAAGGAGCTCTGGCAGGCAAGCAAGGAGTGGCTGGGAGGTCAGGGGCGAGTAGAAGCTGGTGAGGTGCCCCTCAACATGAGTGATATTGAGTTGGCCACGCCCACCCAGTCACATGACCATCTAGCCATGTCCACCCAGGTGGTCATTAGGCAGATCATATTAGTGGATCGCAGGATTTAAAATTATGAATTTAGTGGTCCCTGAGGTCCGAAAGGTTGCTGACCACTGGCTTATACTACTCTTTTCTAATTGGATATGTATCTTTCTTAAAACTTAAAAATTATATTCAAGGATTTTTAGAATAAGCTCTCTATTGTTTAATGTTAAAGAGACAAGTTCGTGCAAACCAAAAGAAATTGCCTTGTCGAGGAAAAAGGCATATGTTTTCTGAAGTTAGAATATAGTATACCTTTATTGTCATTGTACATCATGTATACAATGAAATTGGTTCAATTTCAATTTGTACAAGGAAATAGAGGCCTCTACCGTGTTAAAATTGCTAATACTATCTTTTATAACAATAATAATGAAGCCTAAAATACCAGGTAACATCCTCAACCCAAGAAGCAGGCAATGACAAACCACTTCAACATCTTTTCAAGAAATCTGCAGGTACTAGTCCAGATAATCTCCAGGTGTCAACAGTGATTTAAAGGCATACACACCAACATAGCATTATAGATGCTTATTGAAATCTGGGCAGTTCGTGTTTCTTTGGTCTTGCTAGCTATGTGGGAATTGATATATCTTGTGAGGTTTATACAGATTCAAACCTATTTTTCTAATCTTTCACTGCTTCTTGATTTTTCTAGATATAAAACATTTTATTTAATTTGCAAACAGAAGAATCTGAGACATCCAAAATAATGTTCCCTAATATTGTGCAGTTTTAATTGCCTAATTCAGAGACTACAAAAATACAAAATAGAAAAAAGACAAGTATCTTCCTCTTTTATCCAAGGAGGGGAAAATAATAGCTTAATAACAAATCATAACAAATCACTCTTTTGCTTAGAAACATAGATTTTGGGCTTGGTTTTGGTTGTTAGTCAATGACTACTTATAATCTTTCTTCTACCCATAGTTAATCTCTTATGTAAAGTAAAGAAAGCCAGTGAATCTTTGTCAGCAAACTTCCAGTAATGGAAACCAAGTGTAGCTATTTTTTTCTTTTAACTCTAATCAAACAAGCATCTTATAAACCTCTTAAGTTTATAATTTTAATAATTATGAATGGAAATACAAATATTACGGTAGTTCCTTTATTGCTATTTATCCCAGTGTCAGTATGGGCGTTCCAAACAACGGGAATGGTTAGGGGGCAAGCAAAAGCCAAAGGAGTGAAATTGATTAGTCTTGTCAGTTTTGACCTGGATATTCAGGTGCCAAGATGAACATTTCAAAGGCTGGTGGGCAAAACAAAAATAGAGTTGTGGTCATGTGATTTTCCATTTAGCAATTGTTTCACTTAATATTCACTTAATATGAATATTAAGAGATACCAGCCTTAATTGGGGTTGCTAAAGAAGTACCTGTACTATATTTCAGAATGCTACACAAAATTAACATTTTTTTTTTTGTTTTCAAGGTGTCTAACTAGCTATGGATTCGCAAGTTACAAGTGTTAGTGAAGTTCATGAACTGCTGGTAGCTTTGCAGAAAAATTTGGAGTGTCCAATCTGGTATGGAAAAAAACCTGTTTGAATATCAAGATTTTATTAAAAATGTATAATATCTAACAAACTCTGATCTCACATGTCTGGATATCGGATAAACAACATAGGGAAGGCTGTTCCAGAAATATAAATTATACACAGTTTTATTTTGTCTATCTATAGTATAATATGTTTAGAAAGTTTCAGGACATTAGAAAAGAATACAACTTTACTACATATATAAGATGCAGGTGTGAGAAAGAGTTACTTCAGGCCTTTATTGCTGGGAGGAAAATATGACTATGACCTGGGTGATTTTTTAAAAAATTCTCCTTGATTTCTGAGACTTGGCAGCATAATCAAAGAGGAACAGTACAATTAGTTATATTTCCTGCCGTCACTAAAGTTTCTTGGAGTACTACATAGAGTTTCATTTTTCTGGGGGCAAAATAAGTGGTTTTGCATACAATAGTTATTCTGGTAGATAGATAAATAATATGAATAATAACCATTTGGATAATCTGCATTATATAAATAATGGAAATTTCTAAAATATTTGACATAATGTTTAACAATACAGGTAGACCTTACTTAGTGAATGGACTTGGGCAGTGACTGTTCAAAGTTATGACAGTGGTGAAAAAGTAACTTTGAAGCAACGCCTAGATTTATGACTTGCAAGATCTCTTTCACAGTCACTTGTTCGCATTGTCCTATGCCTGGTCTATTTGTTTTTCCTTCCTTGCAGAGAGGAGAGTTTGCTTAAACAAGCAATGTCTTCCTGAGCTGCTTTTCTCACTAGTTCAAGGCTTCCCCAAAAGATGGTAAACACAAGTTAATAAGCCAGTTCTATGACCTTAATTAGATTGTTTGCAGCTGCTTCTTGTAACTGATAAGAGTTTAATTGCTTTCAAAATTTCAGCAGTTATTTGCTACCAAAGTGGCTCAGAACTAAGAACTATGGGCGCACAAGACAAACAGCTGACAATAGCACATTCTTTTTTATTGTGTTCCTGCTTACTCTTTTGTAATGCCTTCCTTTCCACTGATTGTAAAGACAAATGTTAATTCCCTACTTGCTAATTAGCGGGGGTGGGGTGGGGTGGAAGAAAGCCTAAGCAAAATCATTACTTTTGTCACCATCACTGAATTTCCAGTTACTGACTACATCACTTAATGAGTTGTAGTCCTAATTGTGATCTCTAAACAAGGACTACCTGTATAATACAAATGTTTAATATTGATATAAAAAAGTTGATGTGAATGATTCTAAGTTAGCAATCACACACACTATTAAAATATTATTGCATTAATACACGGTACAGCTTACTTTTACAGAATAACTTAATGCAATTATTTTTGCAATGTAACATCAATGGTACTTGGAAGCTTCATTTCTTTTTGTAATTACAAAGTAGTAGTCTTTAGATGGAGCTCTGCAGCATATTTTTGAGCTAGGTTTTCTTGTGGAATTTTTGTGGAACTTATGCAATATGTTCAGTATTCTGTCTCTTTCGCTAAATTGTTCTTTTTATTTCCATTAGCTTTATTGTTTTATATTATTTGAGACATTTTGGATGTTCACAATGTAGCCTAAAGTAAAATCATAAATATATATGCATATAATGATTATAAAATGAGCACTGTACTAAAACAACCATATAGCTAACAGTTCATAAAATATATAAAACCAATCAGTATCAGTAGTTACTGGGAAAAAGTAACCATTTTTGATTTGGTTGTTAAAGGGACAATAATGGAAAACCTAGGCTTCTGTCCTTAGGAGGCATTTAATGGCTAAAATGATACAATCACATTGTTATTGATTTACTACCACCCACTTTGAAATTTTCATTAATTCAACATAATTAGAGAAATAAAATTTCTACTCTTCCTCAAAGTTACTGATATTCCAATCCAGACGAAATTCAAAATGCTATGAGATACTATAACTGTATATTGATGTGAAAAACCTGGGAGAAATCTTTGATGGGACCATATAACATTAAAGTTTAGTAGTCTAATACAATAATATCAATAACATGTTTATTGATATATGTAAAACATTAATATATTTAATAAGCAAGGCCCTTCATTAACTGCTATCTTGTAGGGAGAATGAGACTGTGTTTCTCATTCATGCTAATTGCTGTAGCATTAGAAATATATACAGTTAATCCTCAATTTATAACCACAATTATGCCCTAAATTGTTGTTCCTTAGCAAGACAGTTGTTGAGTTTTGCTTCATTTTACCACTTTACCATTTTACCACTTTCCTTGCCACAGTTAAGTGAATCGCTGCAGTTGTTAAATTAGTAACACAGTTGTTAAGTGAATCTGGCTCCCCCATTTACTTTGCTTGTAAGAGGGTCACAAGATGTGATCACATGCCTCCAGGACTCTGCAACGTATAAATATATGCCAGTTGCCAAGCATCTGAATTTTGATCACATGATCATGGGGATGCTGCAATGGTCATAAATGTAAAAAACGGTCATAACTCACTTTTTTCAGTGCTGTTGAACTTTGAAGTGTCGCTAAACAAAAGGTTGTAAGTTGAGGAGTACCTGTATTTTCAGAAGGGACATTTATGACAGGTAATCATAGACAAAAGATCAGACTAAGTACAATTTACTAGAGAAGAAAATGGCAAACCCACTCCTGAGGGGAGAGACCTCTAGCTCAATTTGCATGCAATAACTTACTTGGAAAAAACAGAGGACCAGTTCATATGCAGTGTTACTCGTGATGTAACTGGATTAAAGCCAAAAGAATATACAACTGCTGAAAGTTCAGCACTGCAAGTAAATGTATACAGTATACAGTATCGTGAACTAAAGCAAACTTTAAAGGATGCTTTAAATCAGTCTCATGCACTGAACAGAGTTTGACCTTAATGGCCTGAGTGACTCTTTCTAGTCCTTTGATTTTATACACAGTGTTAATTAACCTAGACCAAAATTCATCCTAGTTCTATTTTTTATATGTGGCAGTGACTAATTGAAAGCATTCAGGAAGGTCACAAAACAGACCTTGGAACCATAGCTGTTTTCTCCTTTTGTTTCTTTGCAACTAATATCTTATCTGGTTTTAATTCAAGAGGATAAAATATACCTTCATTGTTGAAGTCATTTCTAACCTCTAGGCAAATTGTCCCATAGCCTCAGGCAATGGACAGTTTTCCTAAAATAGTAGTGGATTTCAACCAGGAGCCACACGTTGAAAGATCCTTAGTGGATTTCTGCACATAGCAGAAGGTTGGACTACAGAAGATGATTTATAAAGTATCTTAACTCTGATACTCTATGATTTTAAGTAAAAAACTCAAATGCTATAATCTGTTCTCATAAGATTTGATTATTTTTATTTATACTGTTCTGCATAATTTCTCATTCAATATTTTTGAGGCATGTTTTGACAAAACAAATTGTACATCATATTCAGTGCTGGGATTCAAATAATTTAACATCCAGTTCTCTGCTCTAATGACTGCTGGGTGGGCATGTGACTGGGTGGGTGTGGCCAACTCAATGTCACTCACATCAAGGGGTGCCTCGCCAGGCCTTTCCTCGCCCCTCCCCTCCCAGCCAGTCCTCGTCTCGTCTTGCATGTTATGGTGAGAGTGGAAACTTTTTCAAAGTCATCTGCTCCTTGATACTAGCCAATAAGGTGAGATTTTGCTATCAGAAGACCTGCTGTACATTTCCAAGTATTGTTTATCACCATTTTCTTGGTAAGATTGAATGGAGAGATTTATAAAGAATAAGAAAGTTGAAAGGGACCTTAGAGGTTTTCTAGTCCAATCCCGGCTCAAGCATGAGACCCTATACTATTATGGACAAATTTCTTCTTAAAAACTTCCAGTGATGGTATACCTACAACTTCTGAAGGCATCCCATTCCTCTGATTAATTGTACTCACTGCCAGGAAATTTTTTCTTACTTCTAGGTTGGATCTGTCTGATAAGTTTCCATCTCACAGATCCGTCTCACAGTTACTTCCAGTTGAGCCAGGCACTATCAATTCTATACCTGTGCATTTGTTTTGTTTTTTTCTTGCCTAAGTGTAAAATCTTACTTTACTCTCCATTAAATTGAGTTTTTGGTGAGAAATGATGTTCTACAGTGGCATTCATAATGATTTTTGCAAAATGCACTAAAGCTTGAAGAATACATCTCTGCTTATACTGATGAAGATTATTCTTTTTGAACATTAAAACATATAGTCAAGCAATCCATTTTAAATGAAAAGACATTTGAAAGACATTTTCAAAGCAGTCAATGGATGTCTTACCATTCTTTCTCTTCTCTTTTAATTAAATCTTTCTGCTTTATTTTTTTTCTTGGGCCTTATTGCAATATTCCAAAACTTTCACAGATTCTTCACAAAGAACCATTCCTAATTTAACTAGAATACATTGTTTTCATTCTCAGTTTTTCTGGTTACAGAACTTCTCTTCTTCACTGATCATTTCTCCCTTTAATAATGTTTGTACATACTTGCAAGAAAAAGAAGCATTTAATTTTGGAGCTGCCCAGGCGAGGGCAGGTATCCAGGCCCGGCTTCCCTAAGCGGCGATCCCAGCACCGGTCCAGCAGTCACCACTGCCTCATGAGCCAGCCAGCTTGCCTAGCCCAAGCCCTCCAGTCACTTCTGGCCAGTCTCCTTGGGACCGGGCGCGAAGGGATGAGCGTGCCCAGTCCCACATTGCCCGGAAAGGCCGGCAGGCAAGGCTTCAGGGTCCAACTAAGGGGCTGGGGGCGAGACTTCTTCCCCTCTCTTTTTTGGGGAGATTTTTAAATAAAGGGCTGGGAACTTCAAGTGAGGCGTGCACTGCAGCCTCGCCCATCCCGCTGGCAGTTCTGGGTTAGGCAGTGGTTCGGCTTTCTTGACTGGCTGCAACCTTACCTTCCTCCTCTGGTGGCAGAAGGGAAGGCGAACAAGCCAGGGCTGAGCCGTTGCCCCTTGGTTCTGTCCCAGCCCTCACCTCGCCCGCTCCCCCCCCTGTTGAAATTTACCTGGGGATTTACCTCATGCTCCCTGGTCAGCCACCCCAGCAGGCAAGTCCCAGCAGCTAAAGGGAATCTTGGCGGGGGGCGAGATGCAGGCTGACAGAGAGCCAAGCGGTGATGGCTCAGCCCTGGCTCGCCTTCCCCTCTGCCACCAGCCCTGGGAGGAAGGTAAGGTTGCAGGATGAAGAAAGAGGCAGTCATGAGGGAAGAAGTGGGAAGAGTGACTAAAGGGCCTCTGAAGGAGGGGAAACGGAGTGGAGATAAGTGAGCCGATTCGGCAAGGGGTAAGACTGCGGTGGAAACTTGTAGGAGCAAGTAGAGAAGTGGGGGGAGGATGTCCCTTTAGAAAGGCAAGAACTGGTGCGTCCCCTAGGTGAAGGGTGAGCGGGCAGCATGCAGACGGAGGCCCCGGGAAAGGCCAGAACCAGGGACTGGCACATCCCTAAGGCGAAAGCCATGCGGGCGGAGGCTCCGGGAAAGGCCAGAGCCAGGGACTTTCCCTGAGGCAAAGGGCGAGCGGGTGGCATGTGGGCAGAAGGATGGCAAGAGCCAGGCCTGAAAGGCGGCTGAGCCTCGCCATGTCCACCCCAAGGCAGCCCTTTGGCCGAGCACCTTATCTTTGCAGGCAGCCACGGTGGGCAGAGCAGGCGAGGCGCAGAGATCAACTGGGCCACATGGTCTGAGTGAGTGAAGGAGCCAGGGAGTAGCTGGGTGCAGGTGTGACTAGTCACTGGTGCAACAGCCAGTGGTGTAATTAGCTGGTTCTCTGAACTGCACAAAATATTAACTGGTTCATCTGAACTGGTCAAAACTGGCTGAATCCCACCTCCGATCATATTCAAATAAGAGGTGCATCATATATTCATGTGGCATTCCTACATTGGCAGGTTTATTTTTTATTCCTTTTCCAATTATCCGTAGCAAGGAATTCTTTTTTCAGCTGTTTTCAGCACATGAGCACATTTATTGAGATATTTATCATAATTCCAAGATTCCATTCTTGCTTAATCAGCGTCAGTTCAGAATCACATATATGTACAATCCAATAAATGTTATTTTGTGTTTATTTACACTGAGCTCTTCGCGCTATTTTAAAGCTTGTTTATTCTATTTAGAGATATTTTGGAACTCTCCATAATCTTTTTTGTTAAAAACTTACCTAAATAAGAAATTTCAACTTTGTGATGCATGAATATGGAGAAGTTACTCCAATTTTGGCCAAACAGCTAATTTTTTTTAACATTAATATTCTTAGTACAGTAATTATTTGTCATCATGGCAGCAAGTTCTTCATGTTGTATCAGGCATTATGCTTCATACCACCATTTTGTTTCTTTTACTTTTCCTCTCTGCATAGCTAATTTGATTAGATGGTTAGCTAAGGAAAGGACCACAATATAAAACTTTGTTCTGTACAGGGTGGTATGTCATGGGTTTATAAACCATTGAAGTACAATTTTCATATCTTAAAAATGAGTTTTCGTTTACAAAGGCTTATATTAGAATAAATCTATTATACTGCAAGATTAGAGTGTGTGTAATTACTATAATATGCTAGAATGGCTACTTCACTAGCATTAATTCTTAGAATTACAGTATATTGAAGATACTTTGACATGCATAGCTTTGATGTTTTATTTCTTTCTTTCAGTCTGGAGGTGATGAAAGAGCCAGTCTCAACGAACTGTGGTCATAACTTTTGCAGGTAAGTCTCCTCAATTATCAAAGCTTGAACATACTGGCTAATTGATTAATGGTGATGAGAGTTGTAGTCTCATGCATCTGGAGCACATGTGGCACTGACAGGATGATGTTAGGATGTCAAGTGTTCACTCTCAGGATTTTTAGAGGTTTTCATATAGAAATCTTAGGTAATTTCTTCTTGAGGGACAAGGAAGCTATAAACAACGTGGGTATGCAGGCATTTAAAATACAAAATAGTTATAATTACTGCTGTCCAGATCGAAAGGCTGAGGTTCCAATATTCATGTTGAATATGTTTCAGAACCATATACCATATCACTAGCTGCCCGAATTGCCTGTTGTCATGATTTATTCTGTGGGCCCTTTTTTTGCCTGCCACCAGAATGAAACTCTTATGTCCAAAGTTTTGCCTGCTGCAGACATAAAAATCATTACTTAAAATTTAGAATACTCCAATTTAGAATACAATAGAATAATAGAGTTGGAAGGGACTTTGGAAGTCTTTTAGTCCAACCCTCTGCAGGAAACCCTATACCATTTCAGACAAATGGTTATCTATTTTCTTCTTAAAAACTTCCAGTATTGGAGCATTCACAACTTCTGAAGGCAAGTTGTTCCACTGGTTAATTGTTCTGTCAGGAAAAAATTTCTTAGTTCTAGGTTGCTCCCCTCCTTAATTAGTTAAGGGACACATTTGATTTCTGGCAGAGCAAAGACCAAAAAATAGTGGTCACACTAATACAGGGGTGTCAACTTGAGGCCCGCAGGCCAGAGGTCAGATCTGGCCAGTGCTGCCATCCTGGAAATTAAAGGGCCAGCCCGCATCGCTTCAGCCTGGACCATGCCATCCTGGTGGGCATGCACGAACAGGCCCAGTTCACCATGGCCGCATAGAGGGCAACAAAAGTAATCTGTGGGACTATGGTAAAAAAATTAGTTCCGACCTTCCAACTTCTCACGAAAAAAAAAATCTCGCAAAGTTGGAAGGTCTGAACTATCTTTTTTTACCATAGTCCCACAGACTACGTTAGTTGCCGTGCACGCAGTGGTGGTAAACAGTGCTGGAAAGTAAGTTAGTGAAGGGATGTGGCTGCTCTTGGGAGGGGTAAGGCATGGGTGGCCTGACTGAAGAGCCCTCAGGTATGTTGATGGGGGATGGCTGGGGCAGCTCTGCACCCTCACCTTGCTTCGTCCTACACCCCCCCCCATCGCCTTGCTTCGTTCTTCGCTACTTCTCCTTGCTCGCTGCTGTAATGGAGCAGGAGGCTGAGCAACGCACTGGTGCAGCAGCCACAAAGCGAGGCGGTGAGGATTGGGAGACAAAGCAAGGCAGGAGATGCATAGCTGCCTCCCATGCCCCACACCAACTTATCTGAGTGCCCCGCAGCCAGGCCATCATCATCCGCCTGGCCTCGTGGCAGGTCCAGCAGCCCCATCCAGGGCCCCACATGCGTCGCTCAGCCTCTTGCTTTGTTGCAGCTGCAAGCAAGTAGAATCGAGCTGACGGCCACACGGGGTCCTGGATGGGGCACAGGTTTTGTCTGGAGGAGGAGGAGTGGGGAGAAGAAAGAGGGAAAGAGGCCAAGTGATAAGTGCCCCGCTGGCCAGGCACTGAAGGGCCACCATTGCCACCACAGTGAGACAGCAAGAGAGTGATCCGATCCAACCTGTGTGTGTAGGAGAGAGAGAGAGAGAGAGAGCGCAATCCGATCCAACCTTGGAGAGTTATACTGCGGCTGGCAACGCCTGGCCCCAGTCAGTGCCTGGCCAGTGGGGCGCTTCTCACTCGGCCACTTTCCCTCTTTCTTCTCCCTGTTCTTCCTCCTTCAGGCAAAAGCTGTGCTTTTCGTCCATTGCAGCACAGTGTCTGGGATTTATTATGACAGCGGCGGGGCTTGGGGGATGGTCAATCCCCGTTCATGGCATGGTGGAGAAGATGGAAGACAATCCCTCCCACCAGACCAGACCAGCCTGATGGGGGTGGAATGGGAAACTGAGCAGCGCCAAAAGCAGCTGAAGGCATACCGGCTATAGCTGCCCCACCCCCTGCCTTGCTTCACCTCATCCTGCAGGACGAGCCTCCCACCCCACCCACCAGAGACCACTGGATTCCCTCCCCAACCCCACCTGGCCACCACAGGCACCAGCCACGCAAGTGATGTCAAGCTGGCCATGCCCTCAGGCCATGCCTAGTCAGGCGTGACCACCCTGGCTACACCCTTCTCCAGCGGATAATCACAATGCTGATCCCTCAGTGACATCAAGTTTGACACCCCTGACCTAATAGATTCCAAGGCTGGCTCATTTAGTTTATTAAAATTACTATAGCAGTTAGGTCGAAGTATAATATGAGACAGGAGTAGTGCATTTTTTTTCTAACCATGGGCTCTCCTTTTATTTTAATAATGAGGCAAGCAAGGAAATATCCTTGCTAGTGCAGGAATACTACATTGAAGTGGGCTCAATTTCTAGATATGGCAGTAGGATTAATATATCTGTGTTGAACTTTTTTTAAATACAAAAACACATAGAAAATCTCAGCTGAAATTTAGTAGTTGTACTGTCAAATTTTAGAGGTGCAGTTTGGGATGATATGATGGCTATAGAAACTATTCTAGAAGTCTTGATGTATCCCATAGATTGTTGCCCCTCTTGTTACATCATATATTGTGCATCAGTGCTTAAAAAGGACATCTCTAATCCTATTCTCAATTATCACATTTTGCTATTTAAATTGTAGAATAGTGTTAGAATACCCTCTAGTTTAATTTGATTTCATTTAATTTATTAAATTGGTATGCTGCATAACTCTTAGGGGGTCTGTGTAACTCACAAGAAAAAACCATTTGGAAAAAAAGCAAAAACATTAAAAGATGGCCATGATGAGAAGAAGTGAACATAATGAAAGCACCCAACAAGCTGACACTATCTACAGCAGGGGTGTGAAACTTGTGGCCTGCGGGCCGGATGCATCACCTGCAGGCCATGTCCACCCCAGCTCCGTAAAGGGGGGGTCATGAAATGTCACGTGACAGCAACGTGATGCAGCGAGTTTGACACCACTGATCTACAGGGACTTCACTCATCCTTGCCAAAATGATATAAATAAGATTCTCTCGACTTCCGGTTGGCGATCTGCAGAGACATGGTGCTGAGAGAGTGACCGCTACTCCCAACGCCGCTAGTCACCGTGTTTTGGGGACCCTTTTTGGGCGCAGAGCCCGGAGAGCCCCGCGGACAATAGAGAGAGCCCGGGGAGCGATAAAGCGAATCACAAACGCTTATCGCAAGACGGGCGGCTCTGTCAATCCAACATGTGTGAGTCAGCCATTCAGTGGCAGATCTGAGGCTGCGGTAGTCAGCAATGAAACGGGAGGCGAGGAAGATCGGAGGTGGTAGTGTTGAAATCGATTAATATACCTTTCCCTGTATATGTGAAGTTGTCATCGGAAGAAGGTGCCGGCGGAGTCGGGCGTGAAGGGCTCAGAGTGGTAAGGAGCCGCAATTGGAATTGGAGAACGGACTGAAAGGCTATAGAGCCCGACAAGCCAGCAGGGAGAATAAAAGATCGATCAAACTACTTGCGCAAAAGGAGATCGGTTGGCATAGCAAGTAATAAGAACCCAGAATCCAAAAAAAAATAGACCTCATTTTTGTTGTTTATAGCCATAGAACTATCAGAGTAAAATCGGATGGAGACTGATTTGTACCAAAGAACAGGAAGTGCAGCCATTACAAAGACTTGACAGGGCGATAATTGAAGAGGCTGACTCACGGACAATCTAGCAGTGGAAAATACCAGAGAGTGTCGATTTTGACCAACGGACAAAAAAAAGAAAAGGGAGATTTAGAAAATATTGGAGATTGAGTAATAAAGAACTTTACAAATTTTAAAAGGGGACAAAAGAAAAAATAAGCCAGGAGAAGATCTTCTGATTCATATAGTAATTTCGATACCTTTTGATACTTTTTGATAATTATATTGTCTAATACTTTGATAATTTATATAATTATATTAATTGTCAACTCGTAAATTAATTTTTGATCTCTTTCTATATATAGCATACATATTTATACAGTTTCCTATATTTAAATATAACAGTATTTATTTCTATTGATAGTATTTATAATAGTATACATAGTTATATAGTATATAGTATTTATAGTATTATTAGTATCTATATATTTACTACTTACGCATATATATTTACATTTATATAATATTTATAGTCTGAAACTAGTTTAAAGAAATAAGTTGGACACAGAGAATAAGGAATTGTGATTTACTCTGGTAGCAGTGTACCATTTCATGTCATTTATGTTATTAGGAGAGGCTAGATAAATATTGTGTTTTGGGAGAATTTGAATTAATTACCAGTAAACATATTCAAATTAACGTTAGACAACAGAGAATAACAGACAAGAAGAGGAGCAATTAATGAACGATAATTTGGAGAAATATTGAGAAAATAATTAGAGAACAAAAAATAGTCCTGAAAGAAATGACAAGCCTGTCATCAACGATTCTGAAAACAGGGAAGAAGACATCCTCCAATCCCACTATAACCATGACCTCTCCAGCAACCCAGAAATCAATGGAAGGGTTGTCCAAAATGGAAAAATCCGCAGCAACACTGACCATGCAAACCTTGCAATCAACCTTGACTTTAATTCAAGAAACCATGATGATTATGCAAGAGAAAATGCTGAATTAAAAACAGACATTCAAGTACTAGATCAGAAGATGAGCGAGATCCAAGTTTCAATACACAACAGTGAACAAAGGATACTGAAGGCGGAATCCAGAATAGAGCAAAACGAGAAGAAATTAGACACAGTGGACCAGAAGCTTATGATGCAAAATAGGGAGTTAGAGGATTCAATAATCCAACCGGAAATGGATAGGGCTTCCTTCTATCTACGTTTCCAGAATATTGCAGAAGACAGAGAAGAGGACCTGGGACAGATAATGACAGAACTAATTGCAGAAGTTCTTCAACAAGACAAGCAAGAGATAATTAAAGAACTGGATGATGTTTATAGAGTACAGACAAATTATGAAAGGAGGAACTGGCTTCCTAGGGAAGTACATGTTAGATTCGCGAGAAAAAAAGTGAAAGACATCCTGTACAATATGGCAAGAGAAGAACCAATTACATATAGAGGAAAAGAAGTGATAGTTCTAAAACAGGTTCCAAGAAGAATGAGGGAAGTAAGAAAGGACTACAGATTCCTAGCTGTACAGCTAAATAAAAGGAATATATTATTCATATGGCTGCTGCCAGAAGGGATGCTAATCACCTGGCAGGGGAGAAAAATAAAAATTGATAGTCTGAGTACAGCACAAGATTTCATCGACCAGCTGAGAGGAACGGAGGAAGAACAAAGCAGTAAAGAAGAATTAGAGGCAATGACATTAGAAGAGGAAACCTCACACCAACGGAAAACTAAGGAAGGACCCTTCCTTAGAAGAAAAGGAAGACAAAGAGGCCAAAGGGAAAAAAACAAAACCACTAAGAGCCGTACGAATAAATAGAAACTAAAACCGGACGAAGAAAGTAGAAATGAATGATTGGAAACTAATATCAGTAAATGTGAATGGACTAAATGATTATAAAAAGAGAAAACTAACACTCACAAAATTAGTAAAATAAAATGCAGATATAATTTGCCTTCTATAAAAAAAGAAGAGGGCAAATGTTTAGAGTACAAAAAATTTGGAAAAACGTTTACCTCATTAGCAGAGAAAAAAAAGAGGGGGGTGGCAATCTACGTCAAAAAAGGAATTGAAGCAGAGCAAAAATATAATGATACAAAGGGAAGAACTCTAATGATTGAGGTTAAGAGAGGGAACTCCAAAATACTACTAGTAGGTTTATATGTTCCAAACCAAAAACAGGGGGAATACTTCAAAAAACTTCATTAGCAACTAGGAAAAATGGAATATAATGAAATTTGTATAATAGGCGATTTTAATGGATAGTAGACCCAGACAAAGATTATAAAAGTAATAAAATTAATAAAAACAAAAGGGCAAAATTACTGAGAGCCTTTTTTGATTTAATGAAAGAATTAAATTTAATTGATATATGGAGGACCCTACACCCAAATAATAGACAGTATACATTTTACTCTAATCCACAAAAGTCATGGTCTAGAATTGACATGGCATGGGTCAGTAGGAATCTTGGATTAGAGATAGGAACAACAGAAATCAGCCCAAATACATGGGCAGATCATAACCCCTTAGAAGTAAAGTGGAAGAGCGCACAGAGGAAGAAACAACAGAGATGGAGGTTTAATGTTAAATTGTTGAGAGATAAAGAATGTGTAGACAAACTTAAAGAAGAATTAAAGTTCTTCTTCAGAGAAAATGAAAACCAAGAAACTACTCGTGCAATAGTATGGGATGCAATGAAGGCCTATTTGAGAGGGGTTGTGATATCATATAGTGCATATATAAAAAGAAAGGTCTTGGATGATCATATAAATCACTTAGGAGAAGCTGAAAGGAAACTCCAAGAAAACCCGGGAGATAAAATAGCAAAAGAAAGTTGGCTGATGTGGAGGCACAAACTGAATGTCATAGATCAAGAAGACCTGGCACAAAAAATAAGAAGAACAAAACAATACTATTTTGAGAATGCCAACAAGTCGGGTAGATGGCTGCTTATAAATTAAAAAAGGAAAATGAAAAAGGGACAATTCATTGGTGGATGATCTCTGGAGGGCCCGGGATAGGGGTTGCTCCTCTATCCTGGTCCTGTTAGACCTCTCAGCGGCTTTTGATACCATCGACCATGGTATCATGTTGCACCGGTTGGCGGGGTTGCGGGTGGGAGGCACCGTTCTGTGGTGGTTCTCCTCCTACCTCTCTGACCGGTCGCAATCTGTGTTGACGGCAGCGGTCGACCCCGAGGCACCTTGCTTGTGGGGTGCCACAAGGATCGGTCCTCTCGCCCCTTCTGTTCAACATTTATGTAAAGCTGCTGGGTGAGATCATCCGTGGCTTCGGGGTGGAGTTCCATCAGTACGCTGATGACACCCAGCTGTACATCTCCACCCCAGGCCACCCCAATGATGCCCTTGAAGTGATGTCCCAGTGCCTGGAGGCCGTGCGGGCCTGGATGGGGAGAAACAGGCTCCGACTCAACCCCTCCAAGACCGAGTGGCTGTGGCTTCTGGCATCCCGATATAGCCAGCTGATGCCATCGCTGGCTATTGGGGGTGAATCACTCGCCCCCACGGAGAGGGCTCGTAACTTGGGCGTCCTCCTGGATGCACGGCTGTCTTTGGAAGATCATTTGACGGCCCTGGCCAGGGGGGCTTTCTATCAGGTTCGCCTGATACGCCAGTTGCGCCCCTTTCTAGATCGGGACTCCCTACGCACAGTCACTCAGGCACTCGTCACTTCCCGCCTGGACTACTGCAACGCTCTCTACATGGGGCTCCCCCTGGGGTGCACCCGGAGGCTCCAGCTGGTCCAGAACGCGGCCGCGCGGGGGATTATGGGGGCGACAAGGCGCTCCCATGTGACACCTCTCCTGCGCGAGCTGCACTGGCTCCCGGTGGTCTTCCGGGTGCTCTTCAAGGTGTTGGTGACCACCTTTAAAGCGCTCCATGGCTTAGGGCCGGGGTACTTACGAGACCGCCTTCTGCCACCAATAGCCTCCCACCGGCCAGTGTGCTCACACAGAGTGGGCCTCCTCAGGGTGCCGTCCGCCAGACAATGTCGGCTGGCGACCCCCAGGGGGAGAGCCTTCTCTGTGGTGGCGCCCACCCTCTGGAACAACCTCCCCCCAGAGTTACGAACAATAACAGACCTCCGGATTTTTCGTCGGGCCCTGAAAACCCATTTATTTCAACTAGCTGGGCTGGCTTGAGTCAAATTTTAAACTGATTTTAAATTGGAATTGTTTTAATTATGGCCAAAAGATTCAATTATTTTAATCAGTTTTTAGATTTTGTATGTTTTGTATGTATGTCTTGTTTTTATTTTGGCTGTTCACCGCCCTGAGTCCTATATTGGAGAAGGGCGGTATAGAAATTTAAACAAACAAACAAACAAACAAACAAATAAATAAATAAATAAATAAATAAATAAATATTTTAGAAGACTCTAAGGGTAATTTGTTAAACAAAGAAGAGGATAAATTGGAGATAGCTAGGGAATACTATGAAGTTCTTTATCAAGAAGAAGAGATCCCAGAAGAAAAAATAGAGAAATATTTGGCAAGTGAAGAGCTTCCACGGATAACAGAGGAAGAAAGGGAAATGCTCAATGGAAAGATAACAGTTGAAGAATTAAAAACAGCACTCTCTAAACTCAAAAACAACAAATCGCCAGGCCCGGATGGATTCCCAGGAGAAATATATAAAAATTTAGAAAAAAAAATTACAACCAAAATTGGTGGGAATTTACAATGAGGCATTGATGGGCTCCAAAATTCCAGATTCGTGGAGGGAAGCACATGTCACACTACTGCTGAAAGAAGGTGCCGATCTAAAACAAATTCAAAATTACAGACCAATTTCTCTCCTAAACACCGACTATAAATTATTCATGAGTATAATGGCTGAAAGAACCAAAAAAATATTGAACACTTGGATAAATAAGGATCAAAATGGATTCCTCCCGGGGAGGCAAATTAGGGATAATCTGAGAATTGTATTGGATATTTTAGAATATTATGAAGAATACCCAGGAAAGCAGATGGCCTTAGCTTTGTAGATGCCCAGAAGGCATTTGACAATTTAAATTGGAATTTTATGATTAAACAAATTAAGATAATGGGATTTGGAACAAATTTTGAAAAGATGATAAAAACTATTTACGACAACCAAAGGGCGAGCATTTTATTAAATGGAGATAGGACCAAAACATTCCAGATGAGGAAGGAGGTAAGACAAGGATGCCCCCATCACCATTATTATTTTGGCCTTAGAAGTTCTGCTACGGAGAATCAGAAACAACGAGGAAATTAAAGGGTTAACAATCAAGAAAGAGGTATATAAAACGCAAGCATTTGCGGATGATGTGGCCTTGATTTTGGAAGACCCATTAGAATCCGGACAAAAAATTTTAGAGGAATTGGGCAAATACGGGGAAGTAACAGGATTCAAATTGAACAAAACCAAAATATTAACTAAGAATGTAACTGAGGTACAGAAGAAAGAGAAGAAAAATTGGGTTTACAGGTTGTTAAAAAAATAAAGTATCTAGGAATCTGGATAACCTCAAGGTGTTCTTCCCTAAAGGAAGATAATTATACCCCCTTAACTAAGAAAATAAAACAAGATCTGGACAAATGGAAGAAAATACAATTGTCGCTCCTAGGTAAAATAGCTCCGATTAAGATGAACATCCTCCCAAAACTACTATATTTGTATCAAACTATACCTGTAAATTTGGATAAGAATTTTTTTTTCAGAACTTAACAAAAATATTAGGAAATTTGTAGGGGGGGGGGGAAACCAAGGATCTCATTTAAAATCTTACAAGGGAAAAGGAATTTAGGAGAATTTGGACTCCCTGATTTGGAAAAATACTACAGGGCAACCAAATTAGTATGGATAAGGGAGTCCATACTCCCTTCCATACTCTGGAAAATAAAAGGATTCTAACTCTGGAATGTCACGACTTACAGAGAGGGTGGCACACATACCTATGGGACACAGAGAAGAAAAAGAAAACATACTTTCATAGGCATAAAATTAGGAATACTTTAATACAAACATGGACTGCAATTAGACAGCGATATTATACAAAAGTCCCAAAATGGCTCTCCACGATGGAGGCCTTGATTTATCCCAATAGATGGGGGATGGAGAAAATGTGTAGATATAAAGACATCCTAGATGGAGGAGGAAATCTTAAATCCTACGAGGCCTTGAGAGATCAAGGTATCAATTTAGACTGGTGGACTTATTTACAAATAAAGTCTAAATACCAGAAAGATAAGGAGGAATGCGGCTTGAAACTAGGATCTAATGGGTTTGATAAGGTTTTGATGGGAACAGAAAAAAAGATACTGG
The DNA here is from genome assembly GCF_059756535.1 of Pantherophis guttatus. NCBI lineage: Eukaryota > Metazoa > Chordata > Lepidosauria > Squamata > Colubridae > Pantherophis > Pantherophis guttatus. Next base: position 61,738,411 of record NC_142066.1, on the reverse strand, counting down.
CCAAATTATACAACTACCTATTAGATGAGGATAGAACAGAGGATACAATTAAAAACCAATTGGGAGCATGGGAGAAGAATATTGGACATAGCATAAATTTCAACGAGTGGGAAGAGGCACGGAATAAGAATTATAAATTAACCAGAGCAGTGACTTATAAGGAAAACCAGTATAAAATGCTACACAGGTGGTATTTAGCCCCTGCTAGGCTAAGCAAAGATGTATCCAAATATACAGTCAAATTGTTGGAAATGCGGTCACGGTCAGGGCACCTTTCATATGTGGTGGACATGCCCCGATGCGAAAAGACATTGGAACAAGATTTGGAGATGGTTACAAGAAATAATTGGAGAAGATATTGAATTGACACCTGAAATATTTCTCCTGGGAATAGTAAAGAGGAATTATGGAAAGAAAAAGATCCACCTAATAATACATATCACTACAGCTGCTAGACTGGCATATGCACAACACTGGAAAGAGAAAGATCTGCCAACAGAAGAACACATAATTAGGAAAGTATTGGAGTGCGCAGAGATGAGCTAGCTAACCCATGAAATAAATGAGGATGAAAATTTAGATTACTATACTGTTTGGGGAAGGTCGTAAGAATGGATGAATGATAAGATAAAAGAAGGAGAAAAAGGTGTGCCTAATAAAAGGAATAAGTAGCTTAAGAAACACCGGGTATATTGCTTGTATATATGTATAAACACTGCACATCCGATGTAAATAGAAATGATATTTAATGTATTTTCATAAACTTAATAAAATATTGGGGGGAAAAAGATTCTCTCAGACATCAAGCTGCAAAATGCCACATTTTGGAAAGACATTTCTTCAGGCATTTTACTTTTGCTTTTACCTTTACCTTATCTTACTTTACTTTACTTCTGTTGGTTATGTTTGATAATGATATGACAGATAATGATTTTGACCCTGAGCATTGTACCAATTTCTGCTAGCATGGTGCTAGCGGGCACCTACACATTTCCTCTCTCTTTTTCTTGTCCCGTCCCACCCCACTCCTTATCCCACCTGTATGTAATACAAATGCACACTTTTTTCCCCTTTGAAAAGAAAGGAGCGACGAGGGATAAATTAGCTTACTTTCATTACTGAATTGAAAAAGTTCTTATTTTTTTAATTCACTACCAATGATTTTTCAATGGTTATGTTTATGCTATAGCCATAATTATAATGAATGCTTTCAGTGAAAATAACATGTGCTAATAATGCCATTGTATTATTTTGTACCTGAAAAAGAAACTGTGAAGGAGTAAAATTTTAAATATCATAAACTCTTGGTTGATATAAAAATTTGTTGATATAAAAATCTGAAATACAAGCATAGAAAAGAAAAATAGTTTATACTTACAAATATTGGAATGTGCCAGGAGGAAGATTAATTTTTCCCAGGGTGATCTATTTTTTTAGAAAAATAGAATTTCAGTTTGAGACTAAACACGCTGTTTTTCTTCTTTTCTAGGTTCTGTATTTTGAAACTGCTTACACAGAAGAAAGGTACAACACAGTGTCCACTTTGCAATGGCAAAGTCACTAAAAGGTAAATCCCTTCAGCACAAAATATATTCCACTAGTTAGGAGACCAATAGATAAAATGCTGAACTGAGTATGGCCAATCTCAGAAAGACTAGAGTACTCACTTTGCAACTGCTAACACCGATCTGTGCAATGATGTAAAAGGGTTGCAAATATTTAAAGCTTGCAGAAAAACTTGCAATGGTTTATTGATAGCAGCTCCATCTAACATTTGTTGGCTTGTTTCAGAAGTCTGAGGGACGATATCTATCTTAAGGAAGTAATCAAAGGAATTCTAGAAACCATCCATGCTTTTGAGTGTGATACTGGACTGAAGTGTAGGTATTGTGCCTTACCATAAACTTCATAGAAAGTTTTTTACTAACTTTTTTGTGATGCTGAATTACACAACTGATCTTTCTGTTTTAAAGTTTGATTTCCACTTGTTGATTTAAAATTCTAAATTATACTATCTATAACGTTTGCATCTTCTTCAGCCCTTGCTTCAGTCTCTGAAACAGGTAATATCTAATGCTACTCTGATTTTTGGGGCTACTGATCCTTCAAACTCTTGCTATCAACTATTCTGGCTGTATCGATGAATGCTGAAATCTGAAGTATCTGAAGACCGTTAGGTCAGCCTACTCATGCTCTAATATATTTAGTAGTAGTAGTATCAGAAGTGCAGCTTCCATATATCTGGTTCAAAGACCATAATTGAATTTGTTGTTTTGAAGCTCTGGCACTTTCTTTTTGTTCATTTTCCTTTTCTTTTTTTGGTTGATTAAGATCCAAGTTTGGATGATGTCTAAAGACACAATCCAATTGGTAGAAGCATTTCGCAACTAAGAATGAGTATGTCTTTTAGGTTTTATATTTTAGAATTATATTTATTAAAAGTATTGCTATGATAAAAAATAGCTTGTATTCTGCAAATGTAGATCCATGTTCTTTGCCAATGCTAAAAGCCTCCCTCCCAAATTTAAATCAGAAGAATCACCAGAATGTTTGTATTGTACCGTTCCATGTGCATTTTGGTTTTAAGTACACCAGAGCACAATGGTAGAAAATCAATGATTTTAAAATAAAAAAACCTAAACACAATTCAGTCATCTAGTATAAAATGCCTGGCAAATAAACTGCTTTGACTTAGTACTATAATTTTAATACCAATGGGATCTCAATGAGGAGATAGTCGATAGTTATGAATCTTTATTATATAAAGGAACTACTAAAGGAAGCAAAATCTGGCGTTTATTGTTGTCTCTTCTCTCATCCCAGCTGCATATGAGAGGTTGCATTAAGCGGGTATCTCACATACAACAGCTGCCTCATCAAGGTTATCTCATCTGTAGAGGCCACTTTTGCCCCCCATCAATAGTTGAACATCTTGACAGCAGCCTATCTTGTTCAGCTATAAAAGTATGTGACAAAGTGGCCCTAATCTGGCAAAGAAGAGAGGCCTAGGACAGTTTAATTTACCTCTCCACTGTTCATTAGTCATCTTGCTTAAGCCTCAGGTTTAATGCTAAGGATTCTTGTGATAGCTGTTCTGAGGGCTTTCAACACACACACAGACACACACACACACACAGAGAGAGAGAGAGAGAGAGAGAGAGAGAGAGAGAGAGAGAGAGGGAGGGAGGGAGGGAGGAACATCTCAAAACTTCATGCTCAGCATAACAAGTAAGTAGCTGATTCAATGTACCATTGTCCAATGCATATGACAGATGATACTACTGACATGGTTTTCTTAAGTGAAAAAGAATTGGGTGATATGAAAATAGGACATTCCTTTGCCATGGTTAGATTATTTTCTGCTGAAGATTTTTTTTTTCTGTTTTTGAGTCGGACTGGACTTTTGACGACCACATGGACAAGTCTACCTTTCTCGACAACATTTTTCTGGAATGGTTTGCCTTCCTCCTAGGACTTAAAGAGGGTGATTTAATCCAAAATCATTCAGCTGGCTTTATACCTAAGACAGAACTACTCCAAACTTGTTAAAAATGTCTAAATTTTAATTCTAAAATTAAAAATGAATGAATTCTATCTAGAGGATTTTCCAGTTGGTATGACAGGAATACCTGTCAATGGCTTGGTCAACCCACTTGTTCTCTCCCTTTTTAACAAACTTGTATAGTTCAGAGCTGTGGTCTAAGAAGCAAGTGAGATGAAACTAGACTGTAGATAGAGGAATATTCTTACCAAGTGAGACCAGACATAAGAGCTTACACATTGGAAGGGAAAATAATGAAGACTTGTCCCAAAGTGCTTTTTTCAGGAGGCGACTGGTCTTTCTTGTTTCTTGGTTGTTGTTTTTTTAAGATGTTTCGCTTCTCATCCAAGAAGCTTCTTCAGCTCTGACAGTATAGTGGGGAATGGAAGGATCTATATGCCTTGCAGACAGCTAGTAATTTGCATCCTTATAGAGCAGTGGTTCTCAACCTGTGGGTCGTGACCCCTTTGGAGGTCGAATGACCCTTTCACAGGGGTCGCCTAAGACCATAGGAAAACACATATTTTCAATGGTTTTAAGAATAATTTTATGGTTGGGGGTCACCACAACATGAGGAACTGTATTAAAGGATCACGGCATTAGGAAGGTTGAGAACCACTGTTATAAAGGGTCATTGAAGCACTTGTAGGTTTATCTGTGTCCTCAGGGTCACCTGAATAGTGCTCCTGGTTTCTGTAGTCTGCAATTTTTCCTCTGTTGTGGGAGTAGGAATCCATTCCTACTCCCACAACATTCAAAGGGTGTTCATTCCAAATTGTATAACTAAAAATCTGTAGAGATTCTCAGTCATCCAGGTCATGGTTGTCCCAAAGGTACTTTTTTCAGGAGGCAACTGGACTTTTGAAAGGTAGTTGTCCCACCTTTGGGACAACCGTGACCTGGATGACTGAGAATCTCTATAGAATAATGAAGACTTGCTTTTCTATCTTCATTCCATTTAATATGTAAAAGATAATCTGCCTCGGCCCAGAAGGTTCCAGGATCATTAAAAGTAGCTATTATCAGTCAACTCTTAAGAAATTTAGCCTGCATGTAGACAATATAAACGTTTATCGACTGGCTACTTCTATTTCCATGCTGGACATGATTAATAATTGCATGAGACATTGCATAGAGTTTCTGATATAAAGCTTTTTCCACGGCTATTTATATGTGGCTTCAGGCTTAGTTTTGTATTAAATTGATGAGACAATTCGCCCCATGATTATTTGGGATGTCTCAGTAACTTTTGTTTATAATAGCCCTTCGGTTAAAAACTGGAGAAACTACATCACATTGGGTCTGCTGCTGCTTGGAATTCTGATATAAAATTTGCTTTGCTTCTATAAAATTGTATTTAATAGATTGCATAAATCAAAGTCCTTTAAAAATCATCCCATAAACTGTAAAATCTTTACCTATGACAACTATTACGTTTCAAGGTGACACTCTATTTCTCTCAGTTTCAGATTATTTGTGTTACCCCAGGAAAGTGTTAGAAACTGTTTCTGCTTCATCCACATATAAAGAACAACTGGTTATTAACTGTAAGGGATATAGAGATAGATCGAAATATATGAAGAAAGAAGAAAAGAGAAATACTAAATCGGTAATAACATTTTTCCTTTCTTTTCCCTACATATTGACCTGTAACATTTCCCTCCCAATTGTTAACTTATTGGTTCACTTTTATTTTTATTTGAGAAGTTATCGCTTGAATTGAACAGGCTGAGAAAGTGCAAAAATGCCTCCTTTTGCAATAGATTCATTTCAGAAGTTTCTGAAAGAAAAGCTGTGCTTCTTGCTTTGAAATGTATTTAATTGTGATTTAAATTATTGCTGTAAGGACTCTGTAAATCAGGAAAGCTGCAATAAAGAATTACAATAAGAGACTGTAGAATAAATATCGGACAAATAGCCTTGGTCATAAAAAAATCAATTTGTTTCCCTGATTCTTGTTTTTCCCTTTGGGAATATTCATCCCACTGATGGTATACTATGGGCCAGTTATCTGTCACAGCTTCTTCTCCGGGTTTCACTGCCTGCTAACAATTGTTGGAAACAAAGTGTTTTTCTGAGTGAAGATTTAAATTCTTATGGATATCCATATTGGCAGTTGCAAAAGCAAGGAAAGGAGAGGTGGCAAATTTAGCATGGCTCCAGGCAAAAGCATCAGGAACTGCATGTGTGTGGGTGCATTGACCCCCATATGTTACTTGCTGATTCTTTTTCCTTCATCTCAGGCTAATTTACATTTTGGGTCAAAATCTGTTTCCCATTTTTGCTATAATGTTTAAAGGGGAAGAATAATCCCGCTCTAATCAGAAATGGTTTTAAAATATTTTTCTAATGCAATTTGAGTTACATTTAGATAAATATAATAACTTTCTTTGGAGTGCAGATTAAAGCTGGTTTGTGTATAAGAATTTTCATTCAAGTATTTTCAATTTGCATTAAAAAATGTTCTATTGCTATAATTATTTAATTTAACAAGTGAATTCAGTGTAGCTTTAAATAAATTTAAATAAATACCCTATACTCACTCTCTACAACAGGGGTGTCAAACTCAAGGCCGAATCTGGGGTGCTTAGATCTGGCCTGTGGGGCTGGCCTGGAAGCAGCAAAGGACCGGCCTGCGGTGCCTCTGCCAGCAAAAATGGAGGTCTGGGAGGGCTCTGTTTTCGCTGGCAGAGGGCTATCAGAACAAACTAAAAACAAAACAAAAGGAGAAACGTTTCCCCTTTTGCATTTGAGTATGCAAGAAGGGACAGGAAAGGAGAAAGAGAAAAAGGAAAGACAAAGAAAAAGATGGGAAGAGAGCAAGGAAGGAAAAATAAGGAAAGAGGGGAAGGAAGAAGAAAAGAGAATGAAGATGGAAGGAAAAATAAGAGAAGGAAGGAGATTATAATGAGTGTGAGTGAGGATCTCGGGGACGTCCTGCCTTAGCACTTGCCCAGCACAGGTGCCCCCGACACAAGTGATGTCGAGCTGGCCATGCCCATATCCATTCCTCCAAGATCAAACACAACCCTGATCTGGCCCTCAATGAAATTGAGTTTGACACCCCTGCTCTACAAAATACAAGTCTTGGCCCTAAATATTTCAGCCTTTCCTCCCCGAATGGCAACCCTGACATGGTTCAACAGACAACTAATGGTTTCCTTTGCTTACCTTCCAGATGCCATCTCCATTGTAGAGGGAGCTGCTTGTCAAACCCCAAAATGACAAGCCTCTGGCAAGCTGTCTCAGGGTTGCCATTCGGGGAAGGGAGCAGTGGTGGGATTCAAGTAATTTAACAACCGGTTCTCTGCCCTAATGATTTCTTCCAACAACCAATTTACCAAACTGCTCATAAAGTTAAGAACCGGTTCTCCCGAAGTGGTGCGAACTAACTGAATCCCACCACTGGAAGGAAGACTGCAGGGGCATGACTGGAAGTTGCTCTGATCAGCTGGAAGGTGGCAAATGGAGCGGCTGCGCTGATCAGCTGGGAAGCAGCAAATGGAGTTGCCGTGCTGATCAGCTGGGAGGCCAATGGCAAATAGATCAGTTAGGCAAGGGGTACTGGGTGGAGGCTGCGACACTGATCCATATGTGGAGAAGCAGCTGGGCGTCGGAGTTGATTGGCTGGGAAGCAAAGTGCCGATCAGCTGCAGCACTGAGAGCAGGCCAGCAGCTGAGTGTTGGCCTAGACGTGGCTGAAGATTCCAGGCTGTTTGCGGTGTCCAGAAACCAAGGGGATGGGGTAGGTGAATGTAAGGGGATTTAAGATGTGGCAGAAAGGCCGTGAGTAATGTTGACTTTGTTTGTATATCACTCAGTGCTGGGTTTCCAAGCTTTCCAGGTTAAAATGCTTCAAACAAAAACTGTTGCTTATGGTTTCTTGGTGCTGGATACACGGAACATGACAACTGTGTTCTACACCTAAGGACTATATACATACAGTATATATTGATGCTAAGCTAAGAAATACTTTGTTATCTTATACCAACCATCTTTCAGTGGTAACCAGTATCAAAAGGTTATGTAGGAAATGGCTAGGCTAAATGGCTAGCTAACACTATTTTTAGTGCTTTACTATTTTATGTTTTTGAAATGTTTTTAAATGCCTTATATTAAAGTCATAGCTAATGAACTGTGATTATTAGAGATACTGTAAATACAATTAATGATTAATTAAATCTATTAAAGTTGGAATGCTGCTCTGTGACTATAATAGAGATAGATTAAAGTTGAGGAACTATTGCAGAAATTAAAGGAGATGAAAGGATTCTACTTCCCTCTAAAATGTCTGACAAGACCATTTAAGTAACATTTGGTTGTGGCTCTTTAGATGCTAAAATCTATCTGGAAAGAAAATAGGCAACAAATACATGGTGCTATATCACTATTATCTAGTCACTTCAAACTACAGCACCTCATCAGTGGTGGGTTGCTACCAGTTCGCCCTGGATTGGCTGAACTGGTAGTGGCGGCGGCGGGAGGCTCCGCCCACCTGCCCAGACGCTTCTGTGCATGCGCAGAAGTGTTGCACACACGAGCGAACCAGTAGCAATCTAAATTGAAACCCACTACTGCTTCTCATATTTGATGTTTTTCCCTCCCTCTAGGTCAAACTATTTGCATGTGACACTTCTCTTCATTTTGCCACAGAAAAATTGAGACGTTCTGCAAATACTAAATACACATATTTTTAAAACTTCTATAGTAAAATTGGGCAATGTAGGATCTTAAAGGAACAATATTTTAATAATATTATTCTTTAATAATGTTTTGTTTTCTTGGCAGGGTGATAACCCAATCTCGCCACAGTACAATGAAAATGAAGCAAGATATTTCCTCAGAAACAAAAGAAATTCTTGTAAAACTATGGTTTTGGAAATCAATAAGAAGCACAGTAAGTAGTGGTAGTAAAGGTAGTCCTCATTAGTTCACTTAGTGACCATTCAAAGTTATAATGGCACTGAAAAAAGTGACTTATGACCATTGCACATCCCCATAGTCGTGTGATTTACATCCGGATGTTTAAGAACCGACTCATGATCTTTTCCAACCTTCTGACATGCAAAGTCAATGGGGAGATCAGATTCACTTAACTGTGTTATTAATTTAACAACTGCAATGGTTCACCTAACAAATGTGTCAAGAAAAGTCATAAATTGAGGCAAAACTCAATTAACAAATTTCTAACTTAGCAACATAAATTTTGTGCTCAGTTGTGGTCATAAATTGAGGACTGCCTGTAAAAGTGCTTTTATACTGTGTAGGTTAATTTTAAGGCACCGTAGCCTTTGATCCTCTTAAATCTTCCTGTTTATTTCCTTCTTTTCTAGTATTTTTCTAATAGTATTATGATGCAATTAATAATGCTAATAAGAACATTATTAGCTTTCCACCTGGCCAAAGCTACTGGAAAGATAAAGTTTGTGAGAGAGCAGGCTGCTCAGAATAATAGCCAGCACCTGTGCTGCTTTCTGTCCTGTCTCTTTTAAGCCTTTCCCCAGCTTGCACAGCGCAATTAGCTACAGAAGCTTTGATAAGAAACAGCTGCCTGTGGTGATAGGGCCTGTGAGGAAGAGAAGTCCATGCGAATTGTTTGTGTGAGGTGTCTAGGGAGCTATGTGGTTGTTGACTCTTGTGTTTGGATCCCATTATATTAGTATGGTTTAAAAAAAAAATCCATGACACATGTCCCAGAGGTGTTTTTCCAAAAGGCAACTGGATTTCCTTAGGTTTTTTTTTCCCCCTTGAAATGTTTTGCTTCTCCTCCAAGAAGCTTCTTGAATGAGTGATGGGAATGGAAGGATTTATGGAAGGATCTGAGTGCAAAGGATATAAATCCTTCCATTTTTCACCATTCAATCAGAACTAAAGAAATTTCTTGGATGAGAAGAGAAACATTTTCAAGGGGAAAAAAACAAAGTCTAGTTGTCTTTTGGAAAAGCATCTTTGGGACAACCATGATGGGAATGATTGAGAATCTCCAATAGACAACCCATAACATAGCTGAACTGGGATTTATAAGTCTTTGTTACATTCAGGTCCAGTATGAGAGCCATTACAGGCACCTGTTCTCTTGCTGTCTCTCTTACTCTATTATAAGGGTCTGTTACCTCTTCTATTTGCCTATCCCTTAATTTACTCTGTGAAGTTGTCTGATTTCCCTACTCCAGCATTACCACCAACTGTTCCACGCATATATTGGGATTTCAACTCCTATGATCATTGGAATTACAGGAGATATGGTCCCAAATCAGTTCAAGAACAAGTTGAGGATAGTTGCTATAGTCCATATCCTATCAACATTGACTTTTTCTCTTCCCTATTCCAGGTGCACTGTTCACCTGGAATAGCTTTGATAGTCCAGCAGATAGCTTTGATTTAAATGTTTTTGATAATTTCTTATTTGGTTAACTTGGATTTAAAGAGATATTTGCTGGAAAACATTGACCTGAAATAGAATATTTGACAAAATATTAGCCTAGTTAAAAAGGAATTTTTAACAAAAAACAAAACAAAACACCATTAGCCTTTGAAAAAAGTGGCTGTGATCCTGCTTTATTTAAGTGATAACACTGGTATTTGAATCCTCTTTGTGTAAAATTTGCTAATTGCAAACTTTCTTCATCTAAGGATCAGGCTCATCTGAAGATATCTTTCAGGAAGAGAACATAATCAGCTGGTAAGTTAATGTTCACTGGAGTTGTTTCATTTGCATATTTTGGGATGTCAGAAATGTTATTAAATACTAGATACGGTGCCTATTAAGGAGATATCATATTCTTTGTATCATGAAAAGACAATTTCTGAAGAAGAGGCAATGGCTTTTTCTGTGACAAGAACTTCTGAGAACATGTATTTTTCCCACTTTGCCTATCTAGGAATTTTATAAACATGTGGAAAAAGACATAACAATGTGATCATATTGCTTAGGAGGTTTGCTTGAACATAAAGGACATTGACTGCTGATCCCACTGGGTAATATTGTATTAATGCTAAGCTTGACTAAATGTGGACACAATTTACTAGTTCAGCATTTATCTATATTTTCTAAACATGCCAAAGTAATTTGGATATTATTGGCAAAGTCCAGACAATAAGCTCCAGTTATTTAGGAGATGTCATTTACTTTTTACTTTTTCACTTGTGATCTTTCTAAAACAACATGAAAGAATGAGAATATGATTAAATACTATACAGTAGAAAGATACAAAGAGTCTATTCATTTTTCTGTAGGAGGAAATTCCCAGAGAGGCAGGCTGATAGAACTTCCAGCCCAATAAGGGCTGATGGGAGGTCCTCTTTTCCTAGTCACAAAATAGGGAAGTGCATCAATATCCTACCTGTTATTGTTTAGGTTTTTTTTTTTTTACATAGGATTCATGGTTGAGTATAACTTAATGAACTTTTCAGACCTTTAATTTTCTAGAATTTTTGTTCATTTTCTACAGCATGGATTTTGAAAGTCCTTCCACATCTCAAGTTGACAAAGACTATATTGTGAATCGGAGCCAAAACTCTTGCCACATAGAGCATCCTGAAACAAGTGCCAAAAATGAACCATCTCTAAATATAGGTGAGAGTGTTTCCCCATAGATGGTAATGGTTATTGGTGGGATACTAAATACAGGAGTCCAAGTAATACACAATAGTTAGCTGAGTTCCATTTTTATAGGTGGCCATTTTTTATGATATGCAAAAGCAGTATGCGGGGGATTGACCTTGGGCATGCAAATCAGTTTATTCCTGACATTGCCAAGCAAACATACTCCCTTCTTAACTCCATGTATCACAGATTAGTCAAGAATTGTTGTCCTGGGATAATGCATATGGAATCACAGTGTTTCTGTTAATCTGTGTATTGACAAATTTAGAATTTGCAAGACAGATGCCAAAGAAGAACAAGAGATGCCAGAGCTTTAGTTTAGCATTAAAAAGATTTAAGAAATTGCCCTTTAATAATGACAACGTTAGGAGGATACAATCCCAATCAGCTGGGTGAACTCTTAATGGTAAAGAAAGTTCACGTTATGGAATTTGACTCAAAAGAAAACTGAAAAAAGACATTTTTTTAAAAATTTTTATTTGATTTATATGCCGCCCTTCTCCGGAGACTCAGGGCGGCTTACAATGCGTTAAGCAATAATAACATAAATCTCATAGTCCTTTTTCCCCATTTCTCACCTTTTTGAAAACTTCACCTTTGTGCGTGCGCATGCCATCCATGCTAATGCACGGCTCCTCCCCATGTGCTTCACAGACAAACGCACATCTGTGCATGCACACAGCTTTTGCATGTGTGCCCCACCAAGTGCTGCGCACTCAATTGTACCATATGTGCATATGTGTGTTTTTTGCATGCACGCAAACGCTGTCTGCATGTGCTATGCACCAGTACTTGTGCGCATGCACAAATGTGCGCATGTGCAAAGGAAGACCAGCTGCATCCCCTGAATTGCGTGCAAGCCAACCGGGGGCCTGAACACCAGCTGGGGCGCGCGCGCATGCACAGCTGCAGGTGAGTTGGGCGACAGCTCGCATGCCTGGAAAAATGGTTCTGTGTACCACTTCCGGCACGCCTGCCATAGGTTCACCATCACGGCCCTAGCAGATTTGGAATTGGCTTGCTATAAGATTCTTAGTTACTCAATTGAAACTATGGTTAAGTCTGTCCTTGTGCTGTGAAATTAATCATATTTTCTAAATACCAGAATAGCTACTTTTTACACTGTATGTTGTAGATCAGGGTTCCCCAAACTCTGGGCTGTGGGCCATTCAGAACCAGGCTGCAGAAACTCCATTTGTGCAATTGGTAGGTGCGTGTGTGCCTACTGCTTGTACAAATGGAGTTGCATGCCTGCCACTCGTGAGGAACCATCCCCTCTTCCCTCCCGGTCTGCAAAGCTGGAAAGGTTGGGGACCGCTGTTCTACATGACTCATGGCATCATCTTGGTACACAAATTTTAAGAAGAGATTGGATAATTAAGAAGAGATTGGATAACCACTTGTCTGAAGGGATGTAGGATTTCCTGCCTAAGCAGAGGGTTGGACTAGAAGACCTCCAAGGTTCCTTCCAACTCTGTTATTCTATATTCTAAATCAACCAAAGCCATCCAAAACATCCCAAGTAAACCAAAAGACCAAGCAGTCCCAGAAGAAAAAAACAGGAGTCAAACTCCTTAATTTCACAACACATGAACAGACTTAACCATATGAAACTGAGAACCCTAGACCAAGTAAACTCCAAAACTGCTAGAGAATTCCTGGAACCTGGCATTTAGATAAATTGGCCATCAATAGGCACATAGTGATAAACAACTTCTACTTTTCATCCAAAAGAGACAATCAAAAGCCAAAAAGGAAACAAAAAGACCAAAACAGTTCCTTACCAGCAAGCAAGCAATAACCATGTGAGCAAAGAATATCATTACACCAACTACTTAGCACTGATGATGTTATCTACTTTGGTAATAAAACATCTGCCAGAAAACAATCAAGTTCAAAGAGCATTAAAGACCTTATAGGTCAACCTTGAGCTACAAATATTACCTTCTATTGGGGTCATCCCATGTCAAGTGGTCGGGGGGGTCCCTGCTTGATGGATTTCGATGAAATTTTGTGTGAACATGCACACATGTTCCCAATGAACATTGGTAAAGTGCTACGTGTGCCGATGCAATACTTGCGGAGATATAGTCATTTGTGTGACCCCATACCGCAGCCTTTACAGTATGACTCTGAGGTTCCAGCAACTTTGAGATATATCTCTGGTAATATTTTGTTGAGAGAAACAAAACTTGGCCATCTTGTACAATGTTTTGTGCTCTATTAAACAAAATAATAAAATCATTTTCATGAACGATCTCCATCTAGATAATTTGGAGCAAAGTTGGCCAAAAATATTGCGGCTCGAAAAAAAGGTTAAAGTTTGGCTTTTTATATCTCTGGCAGGAAAATTATGAGAAACGTGAAACTTTGTGCATAATAACTTAGCAACACAAGGTTTTCAAATATAAAATTTCATTCTGCTGCTGCTTTTCAATAATTTACAAATTGAGTATAAAGTTGGCATTTTTTGTAAAAATGCCCAAAATAGGATATTTTCAGCCCGTTTTTATAAAAACAGACCTTCTGGAAACACTATTAACTCATTCTCATTAGAAAGAGCATGTTTCAAACCCCCTAAAAAAGTAGGGTTAGTTTTTCATTGCTGATGTATAAAGCCCTAAAAATAGGGACAAAGTTAAGGACGTTGCTATGGCAATGTCACATGCATTCTGTTATTGTTTCGTCTTGTTTGTTTTATATAGACGTCATTGCTACTACTATATTGCATTGGTCCATGATGACATTGTCACTACCAGTTGAGGCACTTGAACCAGCAATCCCATCGCCAAAGGGGGCACACCTGATAGCCATGTAATACTAACCATGGATGGGTTTCTTGGTTCAGGATCCCAAGCCTGTAGTTTGGTTTCTTCCTCAAGCTTCCAAAATCTTGTGTGGATATCTGTCCTGTTTCCAAGCTGACAATTGGGCAGCTTATCCTAGGTTCCCAAACCTAAAGTGGGTATCTTATATGGTTTCCAAGTTGAAGTCCGTATTGTTTGTATGAACTGCCAAATTCCAACAATCGCTTATTTATTATTGAATGTATGTGCTACGTTCTTTAGCGTCACTTCTGGGAATTGATACTGTCGACCTGACGATGTAACTGAAGGCGCTGGAAGCATGCAAATAAGATGTGGTTCTGGAACCCAACAAACATCTTGTCTTTCAGGCCAATAAAATAAATGAGCACAGCCTCGTGGATGCATAAATGTTACCAACGCATCATTTTGTTCAGTCGAAATTTCCACGATGTTGTCTACCCACCATTTTTTGTCATAAGTGCAGGCGACGTAACAACCAGGAGATATGTTGGCCAATTTTAAATTTGGATCGACGGTGTTGGACATTTTGGCCACAAAGTTAATCATGTAATTTGAAACTTCGCTGACAGAAATCGAATTTGAATCAACTGGCACAAACTGGTGATGATCTCTTGTGCCAGCTATTATGCTGCTAACTTTCCATCTTTATTCTTGCAGCATCCTGCTTTCTTCGATTTCTCTCTTCGGAACGTAGATATATTTAATTCCATGAATGTTTCACCATGTGATTTTGTTTCACCAAATCACCATGCGACGGAGTTGGCGGCACGACTAAATGTTTGGCTGCTCCAGCCAGCCTCCAGTGAGCATCAACCAACTAAATACTGACGTCGACAGGTCTGTTCAACTTTTGCGACAGAAACATTCATGGAATTAAATATATATACATTCCGAAGGAAGAAATCGAAGAAAGCAGCCTTTTTTTTTGAGCCGCAATATTTTTGGCCAACTTTGCTCCAAATTATCTAGATGGAGATTGCTCATGAGAATGTTTTTATTATTTTGTTTAATAGAGCACAAAACATACAAGATGGCCAAGTTTTATTTCTCTCAACAAAATATTGCCAGAGGTATTATGTCTCAAAGTTGCTGGAACCTCAGAGTCATACTGTAGAAGGCTGCGGTATGGGGTCACACAAATGACTATCTCCGCAAGTATTGCATCAGCACACCTAGCACTTTACCAATGTTCATTGAGGACGTGTGTAAATTCTCACAAAATTTCATCAAAATCCATGATGGTCGAGCGGGGCAATTTTCTGAAATCAGACCACTTGACATAGAATGATCCATTGGTATGAATGGTGTTTTTGGAATGAGACAGACCAAGTATTGTTTATCACATAATAATGAATCAAGTAGCAGGGAAGGATAAGATGAATGTGAGTGATAAATGGATTACATAAGCTGCCTCTAATTTGTTGACATCTTACTATTTTTCTTTTTTAGGTATATGTGGAGCCTTAGAAGAAAGAAAACTAGGAAGCCGAGATGATACCAAAGCTGTCAATGAAAACTTAGAAGTTGTTGAGGGAAACGTGACTGTCAAACAGCAACAGGATGTATTTTTTCTCGATTCCTGCATGGAACAACCTGGTTTTAGTTACCTACAGGATGATAGGTCTTCCTCTTTCTGCAGGATAACACAAGTACAATTGGCTGGTGAAGCCATGAATATGACTACAAATGAACAGATAGATAATGGAGAAAAAACTCTCACTGACCAATCTGCTGGAAATTTATCAGTTGTATGTGAAAATAAGGAATGCCAGTTACAATCCCAGACTATGCCTGACAGCTGTCTGAGTAAAAGTTCTGAGGGAAAAATGATACAGAGCATGAATAAAGTCAATGAGTTGTTCTCTAAAAGCAATTCTTCTAATTCACTGGTAGATGGTTGCAGTGAAAAGCTTCAGGATCCAGATTCCTCAGATTCCTCAGATTCTGAGATCTCTCAACCGCTGAGAAAGGTCCGCACAGAGAAAATACCAATATATTTCAATGATTTTGTTAAAAATCAGAACGTGAAAGCAAGCAACAAGGAATTAGTTAGAAAAAGAGGAGACCCTGTTTTGGAAAATAGTGATCAAGTCTTTACTGCTGTTAAAAAATCTCCAACAGAACAACCGGAAGCTGCTTTTTCAAAAATCACCTGTGTTGTGGAAGCAGTGTCCATGTTAAAAGGAGATGGAGATAAGCAAGTTCAGAGTGAATGCCACGTGTTACCAGATATGAAAAACAAAAGTAGTTATTTGAACAAGAGAAATAAAGAATTAATCAAACCACTTGGTGAACTGCAAATGTTGAATAAAAGTCCTAAGCTATCTGAGGAGACCAAGGAAGAACTGGGTATTAAGGAGCTGAGAAAAATGAATCGAGACCAGATGAGAGGCAAATGGAACAGGCAGCTTCAGTTGTTCACAAAAGAAGGCAGGAGACAAAGTGAACCAACTAAGAGAAAAATAAATGTGAATAAGCGAGATGATACCAAAACTGTCAATAAAAACTTAGAAGTTGTTGAGGGAAACGTGACTGTCAAACAGCAACAGGATGTATCTTTTCTAGATTCCTGCATGGAACAACCTGGTTTTAGTTACCGACAGGACAATAGATCTTCCTTTTTCTGCAGGACGACACAAGTACAATTGGCTGGTGAAGCCATGAATATGACTACAAATAAACAGATAGATAATGGAGAAAAAACTCTCACTGACCAATCTGCTGGAAATTTATCAGTTGTATGTGAAAATAAGGAATGCCAGTTACAGTCCCAGACTATGCCTGACAGCTGTCTGAGTAAACGTTCTGAAGGGAAAATGATACAGAGCATGAATAAAGCCAATGAGTTGTTCTCTAAAAGCAATTCTTCTAATTCACTGGTAGATGGTTGCAGTGAAAAGCTTCAGGATCCGGATTCCTCAGATTCTGAGATCTCTCAACCGCTGAGAAAGGTCCGCACAGAGAAAATACCAATATATTTCAATGATTTCGTTAAAAATCAGAATGTGGAAGCAAGCAACAAGGAATTAGTTAGAAAAAGAGGAGACCCTGTTTTGGAAAATAGTGATCAAGTCTTTACTGCTGTTAAAAAATCTCCAGCAGAACAACCGGAAGCTGCTTTTTCAAAAATCACCTGTGTTGTGGAAGCAGTGTCCATGTTAAAAGGAGATGGAGATAAGCAAGCTCAGAGTGAATGCCACGTGTTACCAGAATTGAACCTAACAGATATGAAAAACAAAAGTAGTTATTTGAACAAGAGAAATAAAGAATTAATCAAACCACTTGGTAAACTGCAGGTGTTGAATAAAAGCCCTAAACTATCTGAGGAGACCAAGGAAGAACTGGGTATTAAGGAGCTGAGAAAAATGAATCAAGACCAGACGAGAGGCAAATGGAACAGGCAGCTTCAGTTGTTCACAAAAGAAGGCAGGAGACAAAGTGAACCAACTAAGAGAAAAATAAATGTGAATGAGAGAGAACTGAAACAATCCATCTCTCTTTCAGAAACAATGCCATCTTCCTCTGTAACAGAAGATGTCTCCGGTGTCCTGCAGGAAAATCCAAAGAAAGCAAAGTCTTATTCAAATACCAGCATGATTGATATGCTTCACCTATGTAATGTAGACATGGCTTATGCTAACCATGAAAACTTTCCTCATGTGATTGGGACTGTAAAAGACATTCTGAATACTGAAGAAACTGCAGAGAGCCACAATACAGATTCCCAAGACAGGAGCTCATGCTTGCAGTTTCATCCTGGAAAGGTAGAACAAACAGCTTCCAAGGATAAACAGGTCATGGTGAATCAACTTGATAAATATGGAATTTGTTCTGAAGTAATACAGAGTGATGGAATTTGCACAGATAATTGCAAGTCCCCTGAAACCAACAATAAAGCTAAAGGAAGTTGTGAATTGAATCTGGAAACTGATGACAGTGAACTAGATACAGGCTTCATGCAGAATATATTTGGCTGCTGCAAACGCCAGTCATTCTTGCTATGTCCAAGTCCAGTAAATGAATTGGCTGTGGATATTAAATATTTGCAAGGGCTAAACCCTGACAAAGAGGATAAAGATGGAACACACGAAGAGAAATGTGATGTTTCTTGTGACGAGAATAAAAGTACCTCTATCCAAACACCAACATTTTCTACATCCAGTTTTTCTGAACATAAAAATGAGTATCTTCAGTTTGCCTTGAAAGTTCCACTTCCTGATTGTCCATCAATATCTCTACAAACAGTTACCAGAAATGAAGAAGATGGATGTCAACAGGAAAGTAAAAAGATAATGGATGAACAGAGACAGTCTCCAGGGTTAGAGAACAAAATTGAAAGTCCAGATGATTGCATTGGAAGTTTGAATGTCTGGAAAAATAGCAATTTGCATGATACAAGTTTCAACCATGTTAATAGGAGTAGCTCTGGTTCAGTCCACTTACAAGAAACAAAATCCAAAGAGATTGAAAACAAAAAAATGGAACTGAATTCTCAGATAGAATTAATGAAGAAACATTATTTAAATTCTGTATCATCGTTATTCAGATTCATCAATGCTGAAAAGAACCCCATGGAAGAAAGGCAACTGAACAGTTACACAGAAAAAGCTGTTGATGTTTCTAGCACTGGTGGGATTAAGAGTGTGATTCCCCAACTGAATTTAGAATGTTCTGCGAAAGAGCATCAGCATTTTGAACTGCTGTCAGAGACACCAGACAACTTGCTGGACACACCTACCAAAAATAAAAAGGGTTCACCAAACCTTTGGAATAAGAATGACATCTTGCCCATGTCTGCTAAAATAGACAAGCAAACCACTGATGGGACAGATCTGGATAGCAAAAACAAATGCAGTATCACGTTGAAGAGTCAGGAGTTTATTTTGACTTACCAGAAATTGCTACAGAAGCTGCCATCCTCAGAAGAGGATTCTGGTGAAGATGAAAAGCTTCCTTGTTTTCAGGCACTACTAAATATGCAGAGCACACTATCACACCCAGTAAAAGAGAAGGAAATACCAGTAGAGGTGCTAGAATCAAAGAGCAGCAGCAGCAGCAATTGTTTCAAACACAAAAAAGAGGATGTCTGCCAAAGCCAGGAATCAGAATTCTCTGTGAATTTATTTTCCTCTCAGTCAAATGTATCTGTGGTCTCTGGCAAGGATTGTAATTCAAAGGATTTAATCCCATTCTCTAATTCCAAAGAGAAGTTGCCCAGTCTCAGTGGGAATAACAAAGACATTTCACCTAGTGATAAAGTCTCTATAGATGTCGAGCAACTAAAATGTGGGCAAGAAGAATATGCACATTCAGAATCCAATTTAGGTACAAAATTGCCGTTGCAAGTATTACCTAGAATTGCTTTATTTTTAAATACCCTTCTGCAATTTTGAATATACATTTCTAGCTCCAGTGAGAGAGAAAAAGTATTCATCTTGATGCTTTTTTATGAATTAATCCAAGGATTCTCAAACTTTATTAGATTATGAATTCCTTACAAGTAACACATGAATTTGTTTTGCCCACCAAATAAAATCAAGGGTGGTTGGAGCAAGTAATGAATTACTTTTATTTTGTTACTTGTATTACTGTATTTTTCGATGTATATGACGCACTTCCCCCTCTCCCCAAAGTGGGTGAAAATACCTGCGTTTTATAGAGCAAATGTTTCTGAAGGCCCGGCGACCTGCTGGCCCCCGCCCGTCAGCTTCTGCCTTCCAGCAATTTGCCTCCTTGCAGCAAACAGCCTGGTCAGCTTCAGCACAGCCTGATTTAGCGTGAGTAGCTGATTGGTGATTGGATCTGCGTGCCTCCGCACATTCCATTTCGGCCTCCGTGTGCCCCATTTTCAGCCCGTTCCAGGCAGTGGTGATCACTGCTGCAGCCTATCCCTGCTGCCTGGAACAAACCAAAAAAGGGGTGCGCGGAGGTAGTGATAGGTGGCAGCAGTGATGGGCAGCAATGGCGATCACCACAGCCTGGAACAGCTGATAGGCGGTATTCCAGGAGGCAGATCCAACCATCAATTAGCTGCTTGTGCTAAATCAGGCTGTGCTGAAACTGACCTTGCTATTTGCTGCAACGAGGCAAATTGCTGGGAGACAGGGGCAGATTTTTTTTTTCTTGTTTTCCTCCCCAAAAGCTAGATGCATCTTATAGTCTGGAGCATCTTATAGTCCGAAAAATACAGTAATTACATTTTATTTACATAACCAAATCATGGCACTGTGAAATTTAAAATTCAAGTTTAACCATCCATTTTTTTTAATCGGAAGAATTAATTTTTTTATTTTTGCATTATTACTGAAACCTGGATTTCATTTTTGAGACAATTCTCATTTCTTATCCATATTAATTTTTAATCAGAATTTGCTCTTTCTATCAATAATAGTTAAATATTGTCTCAGAAATGGGATGTTGTAAATGTAATTATTCATTTTGCACGTAACAGTAGCTGAGGTGTCAATTGAAATTCCTTAAAAAATTGTCAAATGTTGAAAGAACTTCATGTAATTTATAATTTTTTATTATAATTTTAATCAATTTCTAATTTTAATCTGAATTTTTATTTTGCTTGTCTCCCAAAAGAATTGGTAACTAGAATTATTTATTTATTTATTTATTTATTGGTCTATTATGGTTTGTCATGCAATCAGTCAGATGTTCAGACTGTATTTGGCATTTTTTATTCATCTATTGAATTCTTCCCAGGGACCTGGGATAGACAGATATAGATGTTATAGGATGTTAGGATGGAAGCTGTTTCAAGTAAAACTGAATTCTGCAATTGACTGGTAATGAATTTGTCAATGCTGATGGTATTTAACTGGTGCTCCAGTTGTTTTGGGATGGTACCCAAGGCGCCTAATACTAATGGAAATACATTTGCTTTCTTTTGCCACAGTCATTCTTTTTAGATTTGCAAGTTTTTGAATTTTGTTACCTTCTCAAGTTCCTTTTCTTGCATTCTTCTGTCTCCAGGTACTGCCATGTCCATCATCCAGACTTTTTTGTCTTATTAAAAATTGTTAAGTTTGATATATTATATGATAGGTGCCTGTCTGTTGGAATCCCAGAGGACTTTAGCATTTCATTCTCTCTAACTTGCTCTGTTTTATGGTCTCATCAGTTCTTGCTTGCAGAGAAATG
Source organism: Pantherophis guttatus (assembly GCF_059756535.1). Lineage (NCBI taxonomy): Eukaryota > Metazoa > Chordata > Lepidosauria > Squamata > Colubridae > Pantherophis > Pantherophis guttatus. The sequence goes on along the minus strand of NC_142066.1, from coordinate 61,717,287 downwards.
GTATTTCTTCCAATGCACCATTATTGCTACTTTGTTCTGCTGTTGCTTGTAGTCAGACTGCAATCTTCTTGAAGCACCTAAGGAGGTAGTCTACTGTTTCTTCCACATTTTTACTGTGGTGGCACTTTCTAACTATTGCAGTATTCTCAATTCTGGCTTTGTATGTACAGGTAGTCCTCAACTTACAATAGTTCATTTAGTGACCATTTGAAGTTACAATGGCCCTGGAAAAAGTGGCTTATGACTGTTTTTCATATTTATGACCCTTGCAGCATCTCCCAGGTCACATGATCAAAACTCATTTATGACAGTTGCAGTGTCCCAGGGTCATATGAACCCTCTGCTGACAAGCAAGAGTCAGTGCGGGATTTCAGATTCACTTAACAGCTGTACTACTAACTTAACAATTGCAGTGAATCACTTAACAACTGTGGGAAGAAAGATCATAAAATGGGACAAAATACACTTAACTGTCTCACTTAACAACATAAATTTTGGTCTCAATTATGGTCATAAATCAAGGGTTATCCATATTTGTTTTTAAGGCTTGGTCTTGTGCAGTCAGAATTACCCTCGCCATCTCTTCTTGCTCTTAGCCATTGCCAGGTCTTGTTATTATGTGCTTTACCTGTTAAATCTGCTAGCAATGTAATATTTTCCCATAACTCTTTTCTGTTCTTCAGTTGGTTCTTATAGGCCAGTTTGGCCTCTCCAGTACACAGTAACTCTTCCTGGTATATATACTGGCTTCAGTACACCTTCTTCACTGTCTTTCAGATATTCTTCCAAGTCCCTTATTTCTTCTTCAACCTTCTGATGTACTTGCAACGTTCCAAGCCTATGTATTTTCTTTGGTAAATAGAATATGTCAACATCACTCTGAGAATAAAAGACATAATTCATTGTCATTATTTTTTTATTCTTGCTGTCCAGGGTTTAGTCTACTATTCCAACTATGTATCTAATGATTGGAACTGTCCAGGAGTTAATTGCCTCAATGGTATTTCCTCTACTGAGTTTGAACTTTAAGATCTTTATTCTGTTGATGTATTCACGTTTAACCTTTTGGTTGATTTCATTGCACTTGATGTTGCCAGCTTGAAGGATATCCAGGTATTTGTAGTAATCATCTTCATCCAGATGTAATGTTATTTTTATAGAGCATCTAGATTATTTCAGTTTTCACTATTTTTCCCCATTTGATGGTAAGCATGGCATATTTGTCCAATCCCAACTCCATTGCAATATTTTGGCTGTACATACAGTGTTATGCAGTGATTCTATTTCAGATGGTGTTTTTCCGTACAGTTTCAGATCGTTCAGGTAAAGAAGATGGATTAGTCTTGCAGATGTTTTTGATGTTTGAAAGCCATGATCTGACTTACTCAATATTGCTGATAGAGGAATCTGTGCAATGACAAACAGTGATGACTTTGAGTCTCCTTGCAATATTCTTCTCTTCATATTAACCTCTCCCAAACTATCACCATTGACCTGCAGCCACATCTTCTATTGTGCCATTGATCTTTGCACAAAGCATCTGATGTTTCTACCATGTTTCTCTGTTAGAGGCCTTCAGGAATGGCCTCTGCAGTTGAGAAATGGGCTCCGGATTGACAATGGATGGCGCCCCCTGGCCTCGTTTCACCGCCAAATCAATCCGGATCTCTTATCAGCTGCAGAGACAATGATGTTAACCCTTTAGAGCACTGTCCTATCTGCCACTGTGCAATTGGCAAATCATACACAGGTGCTGTAAGTTAAAATACACTATGTTGCAGCGGTAGAAGGTCACAAACATTTTTTCATTCAGTTGTTGTTTTCTGAGAAGTCTCAGGTAGTCTCTGCTGAGCCCTTTTTACCAGTGCTGCAATGTGAGCGCCCTATGTCAGGCCCTCTTTTATGATAACACCCAGAAAGTTAAAACTAGCCACTTGATCCACTTGGTCTCCATTAATAACCAAGGACTGGATGGTCCAATTACCAAATGGTCCACTATTTTTTCAATTTCTTTGCATAGGCAGCACTTACTGTCTGTTGCTGTCTTCTCAATATTGCTTTTGTATACCTTTGTTTTTCCAGCTCACTGCTCATGCAATCCACATATGGGTTGTATTCCCCATCGCTTATCTCTGACTGGGTAATTTTTCTTGAATATCTCCCTCCGTGCTGTGGCCACGCCCTGCTGTCCCATGATGCATCAGTCTTTTTACTCAGTCGCTTTGAGACTGGTGTATTTCTCCCTTCGTGGTGATATTTTCAGCGTTTTTTTAGCACCTGCGCTAGGTTCTTTCTTTATTTTTGCTTAGATTATTTTTTCCGGCTGAGCCCTTTATTTCTGCTGCAAGACGGGGGTTAGAGCGGGAGCCTTCCCCTCACCCTTCGCCGGGGCTTTTCTGACATCGACTGCCCGCAGCTGGGGATTTCGTCCTTCGGGGCGATCCCCCTCTTTATCTTCTAGCCGCCGGTGTGCGCGAGGGGCTGTCGGCTGTCGCTGCACCCCCCACACCATTCCTTGCCATTTTTTTGCTTGCTGGGCTCGTAGCGGCGGCTCCGGAGCTCACCGCATGGTTCGCCCTGCAGGCTCTGACGTATTCTCCACAAGTTCGCTCCTCTTCTGAGCGCCTTGGTCGCCGGCTTCAATTCAAAATTTGGCGCCTTCCTGGGATCGGCTGCAGTAATCTCCACGAGTGGTGAGCGAATCAGGTGTCTGTCCTTCGGGCGGCACCTGCATCTCCTACATAATCGGGGCAGTGAGAGTTTCGTCTCGGGATTCCCCAGTGACAGCCCGCACCCTTGCAAAGGCCGTTGCGATTCTCCGGCCGCCATTTTGGACTACTCCTTGGCGGCCATTTTGTTAGCTTTCTTCGCTCGCCCGCTTCCTTACGAGCGACGCCGAGGCCTCCTTTTCTGGCGAACTTTACCTTTGAGTTTTTTCTGACCGCCTGCTGTGAAATTGTTTCACCAGTTGCCTGCAGTTTCAGTTTATCGATTGCCCTTGCTGTCCCTATTAATTGGGACCTTAGGCTTCCGCTGCCTTTTTGTTATTGCTTTTCTGTATACCTGTTGCGCTGTTTTTTGCTGCTCTTGTTCTCTGTTTTAATAATCAAAAATAAATAAATAAATAAATAAATAAATAAATAAATAAATAAATAAAAAAAAAAGATAAAAAAAAATTAAAAAAAAAAGGAAAGAAAGAAGAAAATAATAAAAATACGCACTGCTGGCATCAAAGAGTAATTCTGCGTTTACAATGGCGGATGCTTACCTTTCCTCAGATGGGGATCATGAGCCCAGTCCACCTAGGGCCCCTTCCAAACACAGGTCAAAGTCACGTGCCAGACCTACGTCGGCCTCTGATGATACCCGCCACCTCAGGTCCTCGGCAGCGGATAAAGACGCTCAACGCCGCCACAAGGCCCTTGAGCGTCAGTTTGACAAGGCCAGACAAGCCTCCTTGGCCTCTGTTTTTCCGACTGATCCACCTCTGATCTCTCATGGCCAATCATCTGTGACATCGCTGGCCTCACCTTCTCGTCCCTCTGCTTCCAACGAGGCTCAATCGGGTGTTTCTGGCAGGCTGTCTAAAAGAGCCTCCATGTCACTACCGGATGTTTCATCTGTGGGGCTGGGTGGACCGTCTCATCCTCCTCCGAGTCGCCCAGAAGCAACCTTTACTCCGACCTCTGCCGGTCTCCGCGGCCCAGATGGTCAATTAATGGCGCCTCAGATAGATTTGCACTCCTTACTCTCCAATGCCTTGTCCTCTCTGTTGGCAGCTGGGATTCATCAATCTTCTTTGCAACAGGTCCCGATTGTGCCACCTTCCATGCCTTCTTCGTTGGTTCCAACTCGTGCCAAATCCCCTTCACATTTGGCACCTGCCTCGTCGGATGAATCTGATTGTGGTCATGAACCTATGGAGGACTTGGAACTTTCGGAAGATGAAGGTCTTGCGCCTGATGTGCCTGCCTTTACTGGATTATTCAGGCCTTCTTTGTTTAAATCCCTTCTCCATAAGGCTCGGCAGACCACCAACATGACTGAATCGCCTTCTTCTTCCTCTGACGCTACCGCCCCTCACGAGGCTCTGTTCTCCTCTTCTAAGCAGGGCAAGGATTTCATTCCCTGCCCCCAACTCTTTTCAGATGTCCTGCAGTCTCCCTGGTCTCAACCGGGTTCGTTAATGGGGCCCAATGCCCTAGACAAGAAACTTTATTGCGCTGCACCAGAATTAGACGCCTTACTGTCCTTACCGGTGGTGGACCCTCCGATTGCTAATCTGTCTTCGTCCTCCCTAGTCTCCACTGACTCCTTGGATGTTCTTAAATCGGAGGACAGAAAGTCGGAGCTCTCTTTTCGCAAGGAGCATCAAGCTCTGGCCTGGGCGATTAAGACCGCTACCGCCACTTCCTTTTTCAATCGAGCGACGCTACTTTGGCTAAGGCAACTCCAGGACAAATTACCACCGGAGGATACGCGCCTCCATCAAGATTTGAACAAAATTGTTGCTGCCACCGAGTATTCGGCGGATGCATCTTTGAATTCGGTTAAATTCACTTCGAGAGCTTTGGCCTCCTCTATAACATCAAGGCGCCTGTTTTGGCTTAGGAACTGGAGAGCTGACTCCAAAGCCAAATGGAAACTGGCAGCGGCTCCATATAAGGCTCCGTCTCTCTTTGGTGCCGCCCTCGATCCCGTCCTGGTTGAAGATAAGGACAAACGTAAAGTTATGCCTACTTCGTCTTATCGCCGCCCTGAGCGCCGCTATACACCTTATTATCAGCGGCAGTCCTTTCGAGCTTCGTCGGGCTCAGGAGCTCCCTACTCTCAACGTTCCTACTTTCAAGGTCCTGACCGTTCGTCCGACCGCCAGCGCTTTCGAGATAGGTCCCGCAACACCACCACAGCCAAGCGTCCCTTCCGTGGTTCCGGCTTCCGTCAATTCCGCAGAGGGAAGTGACTACACCCTGTTGGATCCCATTGGTGGCCGACTCCATCTTTTTCGTCATCAATGGGAACAGTCAACCACGGATGCGTGGATTCTTCGTACGGTGTCCGAAGGTCTGGCCATAGAGTTCCTGGGCCGCCCTCCATCTCGCCACATCTGCTGCCCTCCTCTCCAGATGGAGTTGGACTGCCAACTACGGAAGGAAGTTTGCCACCTGTTACATATCAAGGCAATAGAGCCAGTTCCCCCAGAGCAACGGGGCGAGGGCTTCTATTCAACCCTCTTTCTGGTTCCAAAGCATTCCGGGGGTTGGAGGGCCATCCTCAACCTAAAACAATTGAATCTATCAGTATCTTACCGCAGATTCAAAATGCACTCTCTGAGGTCCATCCTTGGAGGAATTCGTCGAGGGGATTTCCTCCAGTCAGTCGACCTCAGGGAGGCATATCTGCATGTTCCGGTCCGTCCGGCACACCGAAGGTTTCTGCGTTTCCAGATTGGGGAGGACCACTATCAGTACTGCGCCATGCCCTTTGGCTTATCATCAGCCCCAAGAACCTTTACAAAGTTGGTGGCGGTAGTGGCGGCCTCCCTCAGGAAGATTCCTGTCAGGGTCTTATGTTATCTCGACGACATCCTGGTCCTGTCATCGTCCAGAAGTCAAGCGTCTCGAGATCTTCGCAATGTCGTCGAGGCCTTTCAGATCCACGGCTTTTCAATAAACTTCCCGAAAAGCCACCTTCACCCTTCCACCACTCTGCTGCACCTCGGTGCGATTATAGACACTGTACAGGGGCAAGTTTTTCTTTCCCCGGACAGAATTCAAAGCATCTGCGACTTAATTCATCTAGTCCTATCACAACAGTCCATTCCTCTCCTTCATCTCTCTCAGTTGCTGGGGAAAATGGTCTCGAGCTTCTCAATTGTACCATGGGCCCGTCGTCACACGAGGCCGTTACAATGGTTTCTCCTCCCTTACCAACGATCAGGCCAAAGCGATTCTCTCCGCAAGGTGCCCCTTCCACCTCAACTTCGTCTCTCCCTTCGTTGGTGGTTAGGACCGGGACTTCGCAAGGGCTCGCACTTCCTGGTTCAGGACCGCCTGACCTTGACCTCGGATGCCAGCCTCCAGGGCTGGGGGGCTCATCTTCACGACCAGATTGTACAGGGCCGCTGGTCCGTGGCAGAGAGACGACTCAACATCAATCTTTTGGAATTAAGGGCCATTCGTCTAGCTCTGTGTCATTTTCAACTTCACTTGTCGGGCCATCACGTCCTTGTCCTAACGGACAATATCGCAGCGAAGGCCCATATAAACAAAGAAGGGGGCACTCGGTCAAGACCCCTGATGTTGGAGTCCGAACGCCTTCTGCGTTGGGCGGAGACGCATGTCCTATCATTGAGGGCCGATCACATTTCCGGTGTGGAGAACACCAGGGCCGACTGGCTCAGCAGACGGACCATAGACCAATCCGAATGGCAACTTCACCCCAGGCTTTTTCGCACGGCTTGTTTCATCTTCGGCGTACCCGAGGTGGACCTTTTTGCCAGCCCGTCAAATGCTCAACTTCCACGGTTTGTGACTCGCTACCCGTGTCAGGCGGCGGAGGATCACAACGCACTCAGATGCCACTGGCCACAGGGTCTATTATACGCCTTTCCTCCAATTCCCCTGATTCCTCAGGTAATACACAAGCTGCTAGAGGAACAAGCGGAACTCCTCTTGGTGGCCCCAGATTGGCCACGCCGCTCGTGATATGCGGATCTGGTAGCATTGTCGCTCCACCCACCGTGGGTGATTCCGCAAGAACGTCTGTCGCTTCGTCAAGGGGCGATCGCTCATCCAGACCCAGGATGGCTCAAATTGGCCGTCTGGCGTTTGAGCGGGTCATTCTACAAAAAGACTGTATTCCGGACTCTGTCATAGATACGATCCAGGCCTCTCGAAGACCTTCGACTTCTCGGATATATGAGTCTTCCTGGAAATCCTTCTGTTCTTGGTGCGCTGTCAAATTAATTGACCCTACCTCGGCTCAAATTGTGGATGTTTTGTGCTTCCTACAAGCAGGTCTCGACAAGGGTTTGTCACCGTCTACCCTCCGGCGTCAAACTGCTGCCTTATCCACGGTCATCAGATGTCCTCCTTACTCTTCTCTGTCTCTGCACCCGTCGATTAAAGGTTTTCTCCACGGGGCTGTTAATCTCCGTCCACCGCCTGTCCATCGTTACCCGTCCTGGGATCTCCCACTTGTTCTTCAGGCCCTTATGTCTCCTCCCTTTGAACCCTTGGGTTCTGTTCCTCTCAAGTATTTATCCTACAAGGTGGCCTTCCTTTTGGAGATCACCTCTGCAAGACTGGTTTCCGAACTTACAGCGTTGTCAATTAGAAAAGATCTCTGCATCTTTCAACCCAATACCGTGATCTTGCGCCTGGATCCTACGTTCTTGCCTAAAATAAACTCCTATTTCCATCGTGCCCAGGAGCTCGTGCTTCCGGATTTCTGTCCCTCGCCCAAGCACCTACGAGAGAAGGACTGGCATACCCTCGACGTCCGTAGAGCTTTACGTCGATACATTCGTAGAACTGAATCGTTCCGGAAGTCTGAGGCACTTTTGGTTTCTTTTCATCCTTCATCATTAGGTCAAAAGATATCTCCGTCTACTGTAGGCAGATGGATTAAAAAGTGCATCGCCATGGCTTACGAACAACGAGGCTGTCCTGTCCCTCCTCGTGTTTTGCCTCACTGTACACGTAGCGCTTCAACATCGGCCGCTTGGGCTACGCAGGCGTCGGTCTCAGATATCTGCCGAGCTGCCACGTGGTCCTCTGCTACGCCGTTTGTTAGACACTATAAGATCAATGTTTACGCCTCAGCCGAGGCTTCATTTGGACGGCGTGTTCTACAGAGTGTTCTCGCAGGCCAGGTCGCTGGGAGCGATTCGTCTCCCACCCTTGGGATCTGAACTTTGGTATATCCCATATGTGGATTGCATGAGCAGTGAGCTGGAAAAAGAACGTTGTCTTACCTGAACGTTCATTTTCAGCTTCACTGCGAATGCAATCCACCCCCACCCTATTGTTGCATTGGTTTCTTTATCCTTCTACTGGTTCCAGTTTTCTTGTGGTTCCATTGTATTTACTTACCTGACTCTGATCCTCACCTAGTGGTCGCGCCTTCGTTCAAAGACTGATGCATCATGGGACAGCAGGGCGTGGCCACAGCACGGAGGGAGATATTCAAGAAAAATTACCCAGTCAGAGATAAGCGATGGGGAATACAACCCATATGTGGATTGCATTCGCAGTGAAGCTGAAAATGAACGTTCAGGTAAGACAACGTTCTTTTTAAGGGTTGATCTTGTGCAGCTAGAATTAGTCCCTCTCTCTCTTTCTTACTTAGCCAGTTTTTAACCATTGTCTAAAAACTGGCTAAAAAAATATTGTCTAAGAACAGGAAAATTGAAGAAAGACCAAGGGATTAAGGATTAATTCTGGCTGCCTTAATCATATTTATTGTTATTGTTAATCTTCAATTTGATTCACAGTCTGGGACTGGTAAAAACTTAACAATTCAAGTCCTAACCAAGGATCTAAGAGCTATTAATGTAACATCTGAGTATAAAGGCAGTTCCAAGTAAGGTAATCTTTTGCAAAGTCAGGATATTCAGGTATGGTAAATTCAAATTTTCCATGTATCCAGTGGTGGGATTCAGCTAGTTCACATTGGTTTGGAAGAACCATTATACTTTGTTAATTTGTCTCTTTAGCTTGTCATTTTGTAGCCCAAGTATGCTCACCAACTTTCTAAAGAGCTTAAATGACCTCTCTGCTAAAGGATTTCACTTTATGAGTAAGAGTTGGCTGCTGATAGTTATCTTTCCATTTTAACTATTTTAATTCCTCAAGGTGCTTTGGCACCCTGCCTGATTTGTAACTCTGGGTTGCAGGTATTGCTGATGAAAAGGAAGATATTCAGACAGAATGGTTTAGGTTTCCATGATGGCTGTGACTGGAATTGACTTTCAGTGTGTATTCCCTCATTTCTAATCTAATGATTGGTATTTAAGGCAACTTTTTGCAAGCAAAAAGCTTTTTGTATTTTTTGTACAGGCAATCCTTGACTTACAACAGTTCATTTAGTGATCATTCAAAGTTTCAATGGCACTGAAAAAAGTGATTTATGACCGTTTTTTACATTTATGACTGTTGCAGCATCCAGACTATTATCATTGTCATCGTTATTGTTGTTATTATTATTATTATTGATTTAATCTTCAATTTGATTCACAGTCTGGGGGTGGTAAAAACTTAGCATTTCAAGTCCTAACCAAGAACTTAAGAGCTGTTAAGGTAACATCTGAATATACAGATAGTTCTGAGTAAGGTTATTATTATTATAATTATTATTGTCAGTTTTACTTAAAAGTTTTTTTTTTAATGGTTTCCCAATTTTGAAGTTACTGATGCTACCTTGGTCCATCAGTTTGAGAATCCTTGAATTAAAATATGTGTCTCTGTCCATTGAAATATTTCATTTGGCTGTGTGCTTTTATTCTTTTTTAATGCCTATGAAGAATTCCATTTTAATGCATGTTTGCATTCTGCATTTCAGAAGTTAACTAACCATTTTTAGTATAGATATATACAAAATAGTAAACATGCTTTGCTTTAAGGTCAGGAAAACAGCCACTGAAATATGTTACTGGAGCAATCTTGGATTTATTATGTTGGTGTAAAATATGAAATATTTCAGATATTCCAACCATAGAAGATAATGGAATTCAGAATAAGGTTCTTGCTTTACTTTTTTACTCCTGGGCTACTAAATAGATGGACAAATAATCTATTTCCACTCCATGCCAACCAGCTGGCAGTAAAATGTTAATGACTATTTTTTTAAAAAAAAATTAGAACTATCTCAGTCAGTTTGGAATTTGGATGGCAAATAGCTCAGATTGCTATCCCCCTTCACATTCTATATATCTACGTCAAGTTCACAGACAAGTCTAGTGCCTTCCTCTTCCAAAATCCAGCCTGTGCGTTTTACAACTATTGAAAAAGGCTACAGCTGTATTGTTGGTTCAATAATAAAGAAACATTGCAGTACAGCTTTTTTAAGTAAGAGAAAACCATTATTGCCTTAGGCTTTAAATCCCAGAAGAACTTCCATTTCAGTATACTCTAAAGCTCAGTATCAACAGGATGCAAAAGTGTACAAATAAATACCACAGCCCAGCAAATGAATTACAACCATAATTTATTTATTTAATAAATTTATATGCCGTCCAGCTCACAGCAATTCAGTTTTGATTTTTCCTAGTAAAGCATTTATTCAATAATTTTATCAGACACAGTTGAGACCAGTTATCTCCATATTTATTCTCTTTCTCTGCAAAAGAATAAGCAGAAAAGTCTATAATAACTTAAATTCTGAGTTATATGCTTAGTATCTTACTGTGCTCCAGCATCCCTATTAAATCATTCCATCAAAGTGCAACCCAGTAGCAGCCCAATAGGATCATGACTCACCCATAGGTTTGAAAAATTTAAAAAACAACAGCAGTCCATTGCTGTTTACATACTAAGCTACAGATACATCAAGTGGTTTAGCATAATCTGTGAATCACACCATGTTAAATATGTAACAAAATGGCTATCTAGGTCTCTGCTGTATTAGTCTTTCTAAATCAGACTTGAAATTACTTTAATAAAATCAAACCCTCATAGGTTGAGACCATTCATAAACAAAGGTAGAGCTTAGAGAAACATTGCTACTTTGGAGTTCTGCTCAATTTCTCATATATTTATTTTATTTTATTTTTCATTACTTGCCTAATATCAAGTAACTTCAATACCCATATAGGTGCCTGTCATATAGGATGCTTTATTGCTTGTATATCTATATGGTCTAAATTCAGATGCTGAAAAAAATCTATAGAGTTCTGTAGTTTCTTAATTCCTCATGTTATTCTTTAAAGAGCTTTCCACCCCCAACTCTTTCAGGAATTGTTTGCTCTCTCTTACTCTCTGTAAAATATTTTGTTTCTGTAAGGTGAAGAAATGATGCCCTATGCCAGTGGAGCAACCCCTCTGGAAGATTCATTAGGTCAATTCTCCCAGAGTGAAATTCTCACCACACAGGTATGAGATTGTATGTTTTCAAACATAAATGTGATGACCTAATTTATGTGAATGGCAACATAAGATTATTTAGATGCTACTTTATAAGGAAGAGTTTGCAATGAATGTGAATAATTTGAGGAGGATTAGCTAAAATTATGAAAGGTTTGTAAATTCATTTACATGATAATACAAAGGTCTAGATATGTTTAGTCTGTTAGAGTTGATAAAAGAGTGTATAACCAGGACATTCAAATATGGGGAAGATACAGACAAAAAGATGCTTTTACTTTTGGTTCAGCTATTTTTTTTCCTTAACAATTCTTATTGGATCTTTTCTCTTATTTACTGGCTAGTGATTTTGATAAAGATGTCCTGATCTCACAGTTAAATTAGAAATAAGTGAGGGAACTGATATCGCCTCACCAGAGGTCTGTAGAAACCTCATTGCTCTAGGACAGTGGTTCTCAACCTTCCTAATGCCGCAACCCTTTAATACAGTTCCTCATGTTGTGGTGACCCCCAACCATAAAATTATTCCTAAAACCATTGAAAATATGTCTTCCGATGGTCATAGGCGACCCCTGTGAAAGGGTCATTCGACCCCCCCCCAAAGGGATCCCGACCCACAGGTTGAGAACCACTGCTCTAGGAAGTTGTTTCTCTTATCTTCTATCTGTATCTTAAGACATACCTAGCATTGTTTCCTTTGCACTGTAAAGTGGATTTTTGGGTTCTCCACCAACTGTGTTGTCCCTGAAAGTTGACGTGAAGTCTATGATTTTCTAGTAGGCATCCTATAATTTTCATGAATTTTAAAATCCTATGTAAGGTGAAGTACTTTCTTCAACAGGGCCGCATGGTTGACTGTATCATAAGCCACAGTGAGATCAATGAAACCCCACTCCTGTGATTTCCTTCAGTTTGAAGCCATCCTGTATATATTGTATTAGGTTAACTTGAGCTGGACAGTTTTTGCTAGGCCTGAAAATTATAGTTCAATTATTAAAGTTAAAAAGATTAAAGTTAAGTATCGGGAATGTAGTAAAAATATTATTTAGATGGACTAACCCAAAAAATACAATTGTGAAATTTTAATAAATGGTGGCCAGGAAATTACAACCCAAATTTATTAATTTATTTTGTTTTCAATTCTGCAAGCAATTGTATAAATTTGATGAACTGACTGATTCATGACAATATTATGGACAGTGAAGAAAAGAAAAAAAAAAAGAATCAACCCTGAGATTTGATTTGAGGTACAAATTAACAGGCAAACAATCCTACTTTGGATATATAATGCAAAGATCCAGCTCTGTGGGAAAGTAGGTTGAAATGGCATAAACAGGAGACCAATAGCAAGGTCAATGGATCCAGTTACAAAAGTGATGGCTGTGCTGTTGTACAGGTAGTCTTTGATTTACAGCCACAATTTAGCCCCAAATTTATGTTGCTAAGTAAGGCATTTGTTAAGTGAGTTTTGCCCCATTTTACGACCTTTCTTGCCATAGTGAATCACCACAGTTGTTAAGTTAGTAACATGGTTGTTAAATGAATCTGGCTTCTTCATTGACTTTGCTTGTCAGAAGGTAACAAAATAATGGTCATTTGCCTAAATATGAGTCAGTTGCCAAGCGTCTGAATTTTAATCATGTGACCATGGGGAGGCTACAATGGTTGTAAGTATGAAAAATAGTCATAAGTCACCTTTTTCAGTGCTATTGTAATTTCAAATGGTCACCAAATGAACTGTTGTAAGCCAAGGACTACCTGTATTATTTTTTGGCTTATATAATCAAAACTATCTTCCTTTTTTGGATTACAATTGTACTAAGATTTAAATAAATTAGATGTAGATAGAAAATTCTGGGAGTCTTTTGAAAATGAAAAAAATGATCAGGATGGGTAAAAAGGCCTCCTTTCTATATGAAAGATTAACTATTCAGGACCCTGCTGAGAAGGATGCTGGAAAACTAAAACTTAAAATGGGCAAGGAGAAAGAGTTTGGTGCAGTGGTTAAGGCAATAGGCTAGAAATCACAAGACCATGAGTCTTGCACACACCCCATGTTTGGAATCGGGAAGGGGATTGCGGGTCTGCTGCCCGAACCCGTGATCCCCTTCCCGATTCCAAACATGTTGTGTGTGCAGAGACAAAAAAAAGTGTATCATGTTTCAGGCGGCGGATCTGTCCAGGAGGAAAGAGAAGAGTCTGCTGAGAAGGAGGACGGGGGCGCGTGGCTCTGCAATGTGCAGAAAAACACTTTTAGGCGTCAGCGCTAAAATCTCCTCCCTGAATCCAAAGCACTTCCCAGTTCCCCACTGCACATTGCAGGGGAACTGGTCACCACCTGAAGCGCGACTCTTGAGGTTTGCATTTTGGAATCCGGGCAGCGATGGCTGGAAAGGAGGAACGTTTCCCTTTAGGGGCTCCCATTCAGCTCGGCTTGGCTCCTGGGTGCAAAGAGGGTTAGGCAGCGGCGGCGGCTCCTCACATTGCTGGGGAGTGAAGTCAGCGCGGCCAGAGGGGTGACCAGCCACAAATCGTGGCATCCGCCTTGTTCCCCAAAGCTGCTGGGCAGATTCCCCCCCCATCCCGAAGAGGGAGGGTTGTTCCTCAGGCTGTGCCCTGACCCAGATCCCTGCCGCCTGGAACTGGCCGAAAATGGCCGAAGGGTGGGGGCTGGCGGGTGGGCGGGGCTACATTCGACGTATAAGACGCACCCAGATTTTCACCCCCTTTTGGGGGATAAAAAGGTGCGTCTTATACACCGAAAAATACGGTAATGTTGATACTGTTTGCCCGCAAGAAACACATATACAACAAAACCATGCCAATTTACTTGGGGGGAAAGCTAGGGTAGGTATATTCAGTAATAGGAAAGACAAAAATTGAATAGTATTTAATTTAAATATTAGGAATACTAGAAGAATTAAAAGATAAAGATGGAAGAATTTTAATCCTGAAATTAAGAAAAGAAGATCTCAATGCTGGCATGACCTTATGCTCCAAACTCAAATAAGGAAGAATTCTAGAAAATATTATTTCAGTTATTGATAGGCATTATAGGGGAGGAAATAATTATTGTAGGAAATTTGAATAGAGTGCTAAGTTGAAGCTTAGACAAATCATCGCAGGGGGAAAAGGAGACAGCACCTTTTGAAAAGTTTTTAATATGTGTATCTACTGGCTTTGATCAATGCTTGGATATTTTAAAACTATCCCAAAGCAAAAAATTACAGGATGTTTTTTTCTAGCAAAACATCAAATGTATTCGAAAATTTATATGTGCTAGAGGCTCTTGCACCATTTATTAAAGAAGTATGGATTTGCTCAATGGTCTACACAGATCACACATCAATTCTAATATCTTCAGAGAGAAAAAAATGCCTTTCAGAGGGTGAATGAATGATACTCTGATAATTCAAGACAGTATATTCCAGAAATACAAAGAAAAATAAAAGTGCTTTTTATAAATATATACAATTCTGGGGATGTCAGAGGTAAATATTTGGGAGATACCTTATATGCAAAGCTTGTATCTCATTAGGCTAACTATATTTTAATAAAGCTTGCAGCAAATAAAAAAAAGACAATGAAAATCATAATTAAATGAGAAAATAAAAAAACAGAGCAGATTCATAAAACCAATCCAGGTTGACAACACTCAAATAAATTAACATCAACTAACTATATTGAAGATGGCAGAACTCCCAAAAATGATAAAATATGTCAAAATTCTCTTTAAATTTTCAAGAACATTTTAAAAATGCAAAGAAACGTTTCATATATCAAATTAGAAAAGAGAAAGAATGATAAAAGCTATAGAGAAGAACAATAAATTATGTACAAGATAATATCAGAACATGAAAAAAAAATAGGAATTATATTCCAGTCACAAAATTGACAATGAATTTGAAAAAAATATATTGGGCCTAAAGAATTTACAGAACATAAAGATATATTTCAAAACAATTACAGCAAGTAATGGAAATAAATAAAATTGTGAAGAAGAAGAAGATAGTTAAAACTTTCATTACAAAATGTTCTATGAATGGCATACAATTGTCAATTATTGCCAAGAAGGAAAAAAAATACAATAATAAATGTTGAAAATGACACCCCAAAGAAGAAATACTTTATCATAAGTGATGGTTTTGTAAAAAGACTCAAAAGTACTGGAAAGAAATAAACATTCAGAAATTCTGCAAACAAAATTTGAATTACTACGACAAATACTTTTATTAGATGTGATCCCAGAAAGCATAAATGTACAGCATCATAATTTATTAAGATACATGTTGATAGAGACAAGACTTAATTTGCTACAACATTGGAAAAGAAAAAACTTTCTGGCAATACAAATTGAGAGACTAAATTGGAGAATAGGTAGCTATGAAAACATTGATACTATATATTTACAGCAGACATTTCACCAAATTCAAGTAGCAATGATTCTCAACATATTACACAGCAAGTCAATTTAAATGTTTTCTGAAGAAAAAAGGAAACTATTTAAAAGAAGTCAAATGATTCAAATAGAAATGAGCAAGAATCACAGATGTCCAAACCATTATAAAGCAATGTTTAAGTAGCATTTCAAGGTGGGAAGAGGGGAACTACTAGAATGTTTTATCCAATCATGTTTTTTTATTCCTTTTTTTATTTGTTTTGCCTTTTAAATATATTTTTACCACCTTTGCTCTAGTGTAAAATATTTATAAGTGTTCATTTCCCTTTTCTTTGTTTTTGTTGTTTGTTTTGCCTAACGATGATGAGCGGATTCAAGAAATATGTGACTTGCCAATTTTTGACAAGACATTTTTTTCTATGAATCAAGATATTAATCAAAATGATTTTCTTTTGCATATATTCCATAACATTGAAAACAATTCCAAACAGACAAATTTTTATTTGTGATTTGATAAATTGCTTTTATATATTTGTAATTTATTTAGATGTTTTATTGAAATTTAATGTGTTAATTGTTAGGGTTTTATTTCTCTTTACCTTTTTTTTTTTTTTTTGGTTTGGTAATAGAGCTTAATTAGGTTACCTGTTGGATGGAAGTGTATATTACCATTTTAAAAATTGGATTTGTTTATTGTTTTTTTTATTACAACCTAATTTCAATGTATTTTTTTAAAAATTACAATGAAATTTACAGTGAAAAATATTGTCTCTGACCAAATGAAAAGGGATCTTATTTTAATTAATTTTCCTGCAATACAGTATTATTATTTTGCAATTTAAGGTAGATTGAAAGAGCTCCTGATCTTTGAGTTTTAGATCAGATTAGAAACCAGAAAAAAATTATTTATCAAATTTAGATATCACCCATCTCACTCTCAAAAGTTACTCCAAATGGTTACAAATACAAGCATAAAATGTTAAGCAACTAATTTCCATTCTTGATATTGATTTTGTTAGTGCAGCATTGTTAGCCAGAATTATGAGTAGAGTTGGAGGTTTATCATGTTTTTTCCCCCTCTGTTTTGCAAGATGGGAAGATAAACAATTACCTTCATTTTTGAGCTGAGTGACAATGTTACCCTTTTATTTATTTATGCCACTTATATGCTGCCATTAACTCAAAACCTGAAGTTATTAGATGAATAATGAGATATACTAATAGTTCTGAGTCTGAAGCACAGAAGTGCTTCCGTGGTAAAAGGATTTGCTTGTGATATCACCATGTAATTCTCTGTGTGTCTTCACTTCTGAATGTTTTATTCTCTGTTCATTGATGAAAAGCTATCGGAGGCAAGCCTGTGTCCTGTTCTTTTCTGTTTGTAGCAAAGGGATGCTATGCAAAATAACTTAAAGCAACTGCAGCAGAAGATGGCTATCATTGAAGCTGTCCTCAAAGAGGGAAGCCAGAGTGTTGGCTCTGAAGGATGCTCACTGGAAAGAGAGGAAACTGATTTCAAAAGAGAGCAGACAGAAGCAAGAAAGGGTGAGTTGGCAGTGTTCTGAAACTGCCTGTCTTTTAAAAACAATATTCCTGAGAATTTAGAAATTTCTTCCTACTTATAAAATATTAACAAAGTAATTAATTTTTAAATGGAATATCCTGCTATGAATTTATGTATAAAATGCATACATTATTAAATGAATGCATTTCACACATAAATCCTCTGTTTTTTATCCTCAGAGAAATATTAAATCCTCAATTATTTGCTGGATTTAGTATACACTGTATAGGACTCAAGCATCCACTAGGAATTGACTCAAAGCTGAGAGGAACAATCCATTGTAGATGCTCTCTATTTATTTTCTTCTGGCAGTTTTATTCTTTCATTCTAAACATATGCCTTCTGTGCAGTATACTACCAGGGTATAGATTGTCACTGATGAATTATAGAGTTCATTTTGTTTTGTTATTAGTGGAGTTTATGAATATTAATTCAGAGTTCTGTTGCCATGGCAGTGGTTTTAAAATGGATTCCTATTGCATTGTTGTGATGGTGTATTAGCTAGTTGAGGGAAATAAACTAGTTTGGTCCAAGAAATGAACTTGTTCCAGGATTTTTCTTTGCAATTCTTTTGAACTGTGATTCTACACAAAGAAGATCAGTTTAATTATCATATCATCAGAAAAGCCAATTAAGTTTCATGGAACAACAACATATACAATAATGAGATTCCAGAGGCTTATAACTTTTGACATTTTATTGAAGTAGAATAATTGTAGTTAAAAGACATAATTAAGAGCCTTCTACAGAAGGATAGTCCAGGTAAACAGAGCACAAATTTCTGTCAGTTTCAATTCTCTCTGGGATACCACCATGAGAAACAGATTAAAAATATATATGGGAACAAAATAGTTGCTTCCAAGTTTTCTAGAAAAGCACCATTATAAATAGACAAGGTGGATCAGAATTATTAGGACAGCTGAATTTTTTCAAAAGATTCTGTTCAATAGATTGCATCACTTGACGTTTTCTACTTTTAAAATGTGATTGACAATTGGAAGTATAATTTGAATATTGTGTAGGTCATATATTAAGCTGAATGCTCAATAGACAATTAAAAGATACAGGCACCCCTAAGAAGAAAGAATATATATATATATTTATATTCTTTCTTCTTAGGGGTGCCTGTATCTTTTAATTGTGTGTGTGCGTGTGTGTGTGTTTGTGTGTGTGTATATATATTAAAATATCTATTTTTGTTTAAAAAATAACTTTATAATAATTGTTGTCAAATATAAAAGATGTCATTAACTAGATAAACAAGTTTTTTAAAAAAATCTTCTTTTCTAGAAATGCATAGTGTATTGGAAAAACCAGTCTCTCCCTTGGCACATACCACCTGCTGTAGCACAAGGAAAAGGAAAAGAAAGAGTCTAATTCTGAGTGGAGGGCAAAAAATGTCTCTGGTAGCATCTGGTTTAAACCAGAGTGAATTGGTAAGCATGCTCTGATATCCTTATAGATATTTCATAGCATCGGATATAAATTTTTCTGAGCTTTAAGATTTTGTGGGTGGCATTTTTTTAAAGATAAACTTGCTTTCATAGCTATTTTGTAAAATGCATAAAGCAATAAAACAATAAAAGCAGAAATCATATATATCCAACATTCAAGTGTTTAAACATATAAAATTCTATAAAAGATTTCATACCCATCCTAACAACCAGGTTTTCAGCAATAGTTTGAGTATAACCATACAAATATTTGAAGGGATGCATTTTGAAAGGGCAAGTGCTACAGCAAAGAAGAGACATTCAGTGTAATCTGAATAGAACTGAACAAGTAGAAACTTAATTGAAAGAACACAGATTTTTCTAGCTAAAAGGGCAGCTAATTGAACGGTCTTGATTTGTCTTACCTGTAACCAAACTAAGTCACACGCTGGAGGTGCTTCTAGATTCTGCCTTGCCTTATAGCAATTGTGGCTCACTTGTGTCCAGTTAGGCTCATCTACTAGCTGTAGCTGTTTCTAAAATCTGTAGTAGTTGGCTATGTTAATACCTTAATTATCTTTAGATTACTATACACTGTAAATGAAATAGATTTTAAAGATGGTAACTGAATTCCAGACCATCTCCAGTTATTAGCATCTTTACTCAATTTTTTGTTATTATTCATCTGTTTCAATTCAAGGACTTAATTATAACCATTACAATTTGAGAGCAGGACAGATAAAGGATTTATTTCTCCTATAAGAGCTGTGGTGGCGCAGTGGTTAGAATGCAGTACTGCAGGCTAACTCATGCTCACTCCAGGAGTTCAATTCTGAATGGCTCAGAATTGACTCGGCCTTCCATCCCTCCGAGGTCGGTAAAATGAGGAGCCAGATTGTTGGAGGCAATATGCTGACTCTGTAAACCGCTTAGAGAGGGCTGTAAAGCACTGTGAAGCAGTATATAAGACTAAGTGCTATTGCTCTATGAATGTATTTATTGGCTCCTAGCTGATGGGCGTTCTGCTGCCATGTGATGGTCTGTCAAAGTAATCATTTCCTAAATCTTTGAGCCATTCTAATTTTGGACTTTATCTGTTCTACCATGTTTTTATAGTTCATAATCATATTATCAAAGTAAGGTAGTTAATGTAAGGAAAAAGTGAGATATAGTTTTTTTAAATAAATGAAATATTCCATTCAGAAGCTAGCAATCTCTGGTGTATTAATAAAACCACAATTATTTCTAATTCAGTTTTTCTTTTCTTCTAGAAACTAGTACGTAAATTTGCCAAGAAAACTAAGAGCACTTGGTGTAATAAAATTACTGAACAAACAACCCATCTAATAATGAAAACAGGTGAGTTAGAAACACAAAAGTGAACTTCCTTTTTGTTTTATCTTCATAATTGATTGGGTAGGTAGGTATACCTTTAGGATTGTGAGATCTTAATTTAATAATAATAATAATAATAATAATAATAATAATAATAATAATAATAATAATAATAATAATAATAATAATAATTTTATTTCTATACCACCCTTCTCCCAAAGGATTCAGGGTGGTGTACAGCCTATTAAAAGCACAAAGACAGACATCAATTTAAAAATAATTAAAATTATTAAATAATTTCGGCTCAGATTTAAAACCCCAAATTTAAAACACCCAATTTAAAATCATTACATTGATAGCCCAGCCTGGCAGAACAGCAGGATCTTCAGGGCACAGCAGAATACATGGAGGTCGGAGATCTTACGCATTTCCGGGGGCAGTTCAGTCCACAGGGCAGGGGCTCCCACAGAGAAGGCCCTCCCCATGGGTGTCGCCAGCCGACATAACTTGGCTGACGGCACCCTGAGGAGACACTCTCTGTGGGAGCGGACTGACCGGTGGGAAGCTATTGGTGGCAGAAGTCGGTCTCGAAGGTACCCGGGTCCTATGCCATGGAGCGCTTTATAGGTGGTGACCAGCACCTTGAATCTCACCCGCTTGCGCAGGAGGGTGTCACGTGGGCACAACGAGTTGCGCCCATAACCACCCACACGGCTGCATTCTGGACCAGTTGGAGCCTCTAAGTGCTCTTCAAGGGGAGCCCCATGTAGAGAGCATTACAGTAGTCCAGCCGGGAGGTGACAAGGCGTGAGTGACCGTGCGCAAGGCGTCCCGGTCCAGAAAGGGCTGCAACTGGCGAATCAGGCAAACCTGATAAAAAGCCCCCTGGCCACGGTCGTCATAAAGACAGTCGTGCGTCCAGGAGGACACCCAGATTGCGAGCCCTCTCTGTGGGTGGTAGAGATTCATCCCCAATAGTCAGCGATGGCACCAGCTGACTATATCGGGACGCCGGAAGCCACAGCCCTCGGTCTTGGAAGGGTTGAGTCTGAGCCTATTTCTCCCCATCCAGACCCGCACGGCCTCCAGGCAACGAGACATCACATCAAGGGCATTGTTGGGGTGGTCTGGGGTGGAGATGTACAGCTGGGAGTCATCAGCGTACTGATGGACTCTCATCCCAAAACCACGGATGATCTCACCCAGCGGCTTCACATAAATGTTGTACAGAAGGGGCGAGAGGACCGACCCTTGCAGCACTCCATGCGAGGCGCCTCGAGGTTGACCTCTGCCCCCTTGCCAACACAAACTGCGAACGGTCAGAGAGGAAGGAGGAGAACCACCGCAGGACAGTGCCCCCTAACCCCCTCAACCGTTTCTGCATGATACCATGGTCGATGGTATCAAAAGCCGCTGAGAGATCTAATAGGACCAGGACAGAGGAGCAACCCCTGTCCCGAGCCCTCCAGAGATCATCTACCAACGCGACCAATGCCGTTTCTGTGCTGTACCCCTGCCTGAAGCCCGACTAGTACAGGTCCAGATAGATAGCTTCATCCAGGTGCCGGGGAAGCTGTCATGCCACCACACTCTCAACAACCTTCGCCACAAAATGAAGGTTGGAGACTGGACGGTAGTTAACTAATTCAGCCGGGTCCAGGGAAGGTTCCTTGAGGAGGGGCCTCATCACCGCCTCTTTCAAGGCGGCGGGAAAGGCACTCTCACTCAAAGAAGCACTTATAATCCCCTGGAGCCAGCCTCGTGTAACCTCCCGGGAGGCCAGTACCAACCAGGAGGGACACGGTCCAATAAACACGTGGCGGCACTAATCTTACCCAGAACCCTGTCCACATCCTCGGGAGCCACAGGATCAAACTCCAAATTAAATATTGCATATTTAATAATATGCAATAGCTAGTCTTGCCTATTTTAGATCTTTCATAAGGATCTTCCAAATTCTATTTTACATTGTTGCTCATTCATGTTCAGAGGTGATCTTTCTAATTGTTAAATGTTGGATATAGTGATTAACACAAAATTCTTACTATATCATATACTGCTAATATTCCTCCCAGAAGCATCTGGCTAGCTGTTTTGTGGCAAAAAATATTGATCAATATATCTCCTAATAATTGTAATAGTATGTAATGGTCTTGGAAGTCCTAATTAAAATCCATACATTTCCTGTTAGGTTTTGATTCCATTTCCTGTTTCACACTTGTATGCAAAACTATAATTTTTCTTTTTCTGTTCAAACATTATAGCAGTAGAACACAATAAAATGTGATTCAATGTTTAAATTTATATCTAGATTGCAAACAGAAGCGACAAATCAGCTAGAAAAGTTAACCATTAGGTAAAGAAAGTTCAAAAACAAATTATCCTGGTAAACAAATATATGCTACTTATTATTCAGGATACTGTGTCAGCTTTCTTTGAGTTAATATGGTATTTAAATTGGGTCTATTGCAACTGAGAGATAGTGCAGTTTTGGCCAACTTGATGTTTTCCTCAAATATTCCTATAGCTCCTGTATAGGTTGGGAATTCTGGGGTTTACAATCCAATAAATACCGAAGTGAGAAAAAGTATGGTAGTGAATGAACCAAAATTCCTAGTCTATTTCTTTCCCTCTTTCAAATGTCAAGTGTGATTGCAAATCATACTTATTTTTTCAGCTTCTAAAGTTATTACATGAAAGATGAAAGTGTCAAAAGGAAGGGAATTTTTTTTAAAAAAACAATTGTAATCTGATAGGTTTACTAAATCCCATGATTGTTGTAATAATACTTCAAGAGCTAATAAGATCATATGCTAACATAGAAGTCTTGTAAGATTTCAGTTGCTTTTCTCTTACTTCATTTGGACAGTCTGTAATCTGTGGCTGCTTTTCAGCAATTTTGCAAATGGGGGGGGGCATCAAAAAAGCCACTGATTTTTGTTTGAAGGACTGCTTACCTACCTCTGCACTATTGCTCTTGGTGACTGTAATACAGTTCTTCTACTCTTTTATCTACCATTAAAAAGACTCAATTCCATCCATTTGTATAAAGGAAGCTGAGCTTTTTTTTGTAGTCTGTACTTTAAGATACAATTTGCAATCTTTCATTTTATATTGTTTCAAACTGTTATCTTGGCCAGGCTATGAAAAATATCATTTTAAAAGAAGGTATGTAATTGTTTAAAATAAATCGGTAAAGCTCTAGTCCAGTGATGGCTAACCTTTTCTACACTGAGTGCCGAAATGGGAGCACACATGATCCTTTTCGGCACCAAGTGCCAAAGCGTGTGTGCGCGCCAGAAACCAGAAAAGCATATGATCTTCAGGTTTCTGGCACGCATGTGTGCGCTGGCCACTTGCTCTCCAGTGCACATGCGCCGGCTCTGCCTGGCCTTTTGGGGATCCCCCGCCTCCCTGCCTGACCCCCCGTCAGGGAGGTGGTACATTCCTACCAACGACCCAGTCGCTTCCTAGCTGGCATACCTCTTACCTCTCGGCAGTGTCTCAATGCTGCACTCTCCTCCAGCCCTCCTGGGGCAGCTTGCCTCCCCAACAGCGGCTCCTCCTGCTTTTCCTCTCCAGCGTCCCAGCCGGGATCAGCAGTGCAAGAATTGCCTCCGCCCCATTGCAGTGGCAGGATCAGCAGGCAGGGTGGCTGGCCACCCAGCCAGCAAACCCTTCCCTGTGCGCCCGAGCTGGCCAGGCGCTCCGGACTGCGCTCCGGAGTGCCATGGGCTGAAGGGCTGGGGCCGCGCAAGTAGCCTGTTCGGGTGGGGAAGGAGGGAAGCCCCATCCTGGCTGGCAGTTCTGCTCCCCTTGTTCTTGCTCCCCTTCTTGGTTCCGGCTCGTCCATGTGTAATGGTCAGCTGGTCTTCACACGTGCATGTGCACCAGAAACCAGAAGACCAGGTTTCCCGGCGCACGCATGTGCCAGAATATGGAAGAGCAATGGGCAACAGCTCCGCGTGCCCAGAGAGATAGCTCTGCATGCCACTTCCAGCATAGGTTCGCTGGAACCTATCACAGCGCTAGTCTCTATAACTCAATAAGCTGCTTTTGAAACTGGTCATATTTTTGAAAGCAGTTTCTGACATTCCGTGAAGACCTGCTGTAAAGGAAATATTTTAAAAATAGTCAGTGGTCTTTATTTGTTTAATATTGAATACTGGTTTTTCTCTCTCTTTAATCTTCAGATGAGGATCTGGCCTGTGAGAGAACCCTGAAATACTTTATAGCTGTTGCTGCACGAAAATGGGTATTGAGCTACCAGTGTAAGTGTGAATATACAATTAAAAAATTCAGTTAAAAAGGACTTCCTTTCTGGTGCTCTGTGTATTTCAGTTTACTGTTCAGGCATAGACTCTTATTAGTAAACAGTTCATATCATTAACATACAATAAATTATTGTAAGTTAGCTGTGCAGTTATATCTGACATTTTGCCTTTAGCTAAAAAAGGAACATTTCATCAAAATTCATCCAATAAAACAATATAAACAATATAGGAAAATAAAGGCAGTAATACCATATTGGACAGTTCCATAAATCCATGGAGTGTCAACTAGTCAAAAGAAAACATTTATCTTTAGTAAATGTCAAACACTGAGTAGAAAGAAAGACATTTATAATTTCTGGCTTGACTGATACCAAGGATAATTCAAGACTGTTTCTTTCTTGAGCAAAACCAAATAAAATGCTTGTAGATATTCAAGGTATATGCCACTACTGTTCTTTGCATGCATCATGAGGAGGGGGGCATTTTCACCCTTCCCAAGCTCCTTCACCCTTTCTTTGAGCCTCCGGGAGGGTGAAAACGGCCTACTCCAGAGGCCCTCCAGAGGCTGGAAACGGGCATGTTTCCGGAACTTCCGGGGCCCCTGTTTTTTGCTCTCCCAGAGCCTTCACGCGGGCCCTGCACTTACCTGGCATCCAAAATGGGCTGCATGGAGACTCCGGGGAGGGGAGGGGTGGGCGGGGCCAGCCAGTCCTTGCAACTACCGATTCGGCGAACCAGATGTAAAATTAGCATTCGGTTCACCCAAACCGGCTGAATCCCACCCCTGGAACAAGAGAAGAAAAGAAAACTAAGCATTTAAGTATCCTGCTTATTTCATATAATTTAATTTGATTGTTTCTGATTACCAGGTATGTATTTTTTTTCTTGTGATATTGTGATACATTATTTTGCCTACAGTTGCTCTTAAAGGGACTAGCATTATCTCCAAAAATTAACCACAAACTATTTCAGCACTGGAATTCTTGTAGAGAATGAATTTTAAAATCTGTGAGGGATAGAGAGGTGAGGTTTCTAGCGGTGCATAGTAATACTGCTGGCAGGCACTATTATGTAAATATAGACTTACTCTTTTGCAACCCTCCATGCAGTTTTCTGTTGTATTTTTAAAATAAATGTTACAGATGGTCATAAGTGCTACTTTAAATAATAATAATAATTTCTCTTCAACTGGTCTAGGGATTATACATTCATTCGAAGCAGGAAGAGTTCTTAAAGAGGTAGGTCTGGTGTTTATGGGAAGGGATAGGTGGTTTTGGTCTTTTAACCAGTGTATAATGCTTGCAGAATCCTTAAACGAGGAAGGTGGAAGAAATTGGTGATTGATTAGTATATCTTTTTTTTGCCATTCGTTTAAATGCTTAGTCTTATACAATTCTCACTATAATATTGAGATGGTAATTTAATGTATGTATAATACATTATAAACGTAAATCTTATAAATCTTCAACTGCAAAGAATCTGGCATATTTGAAATATTAAACCAAGAAAAGATATTTCTGAGTATATAAAAAAAATTATTTGCAGATAAAAACCCTACAATTACAGTGGCAACAGTTACCTGTGGCTATAAAATTAAAGTTATCAATAATGAAACAATGATTTGCTTTAAGTTTATTATGTAATATTTACTAAATAGTTTACTTGTTTTATCCAGTACTAAGTTTACATTGTGTTTGTAACTTGCTTTTGGGCCTTTGAGCTGTAAACAAAATTGATTGATTGATGGAATACTTAGTAGATTCTAATGACCAAGAAGAGAATAGACATGAAAAATAGAGAAATCCTTAGTATGTCTATGAATTGCCTCTTGAGAGGAGAACAGCAACTAACAACAGGGGAGGCCATTCTTTAAGGATCGGAAACACAATTTCCTAACCTCAACTGGAGCTTCTTTTTTCTTTCTTCAGGCACTGCATTTGACATTTTGCCTGTGACATGCTAAAATGGAATCAAGCCACTGAAAGGCGTAGCATACATGCAAAAATTTAGAAATATAGCACAATAAATGTTCTGTTTCCCAAAGAAAGAAACAAACTGGACAATTTGAATGTCTTGCTAAATTTTGCTGCATGAAAGAAGATATTGATATTTAGCTGGGATAATTGCTGGGATGCTATACAGGCTGCGGCCTGTGTCTTCCTGGACTTCCTAGGATCCTTAATCTTGCAAGGAGCCAAAGAGATTAAGACTGCTGAGATAATTTCTTGTTCTCCTTTACTGAGTTAGGGAGAAGCAGTGACAGTTAGGCATTGCTCTGCATGTTTGGTTGTTTGAGGTTCCTGGTTTGGCAAATAACTTGAAGCTAATATAGATTGATGGCAGAGATTAAGGATCTTATTTACCAATGTTAGCAGAGGAAGAAATTATAACATATTATCTATGGTGACATCTATCTCTGACTCTCTTTTTCTGAATGACAGCTAGAATAACTTTGCATTGTTTTTCAGTCCCTTCCTGGATCTCATTGTATATTGGAGAAACCAGATTATTATTTCTTAAAATGTATATCTTGGCCCCCTGCACTCCATTTTTTTCATTTCCCCACTCAACTAGAGTAGACTCTAAGCTTCAGAAAAATTCTGCTTCAGTCCTGCTTGAGCTGGCTCTTATGTTGAAGGAAGAAGTTGAAAAGAGGAGAGGCCAGCAATTAGACGATGGATAGATTTTCTCCAAAAGCTTTTATGCTATAATTTTGATCCTCAGTATATATAACATGTCATACCT
Organism: Pantherophis guttatus; assembly: GCF_059756535.1. Lineage (NCBI taxonomy): Eukaryota > Metazoa > Chordata > Lepidosauria > Squamata > Colubridae > Pantherophis > Pantherophis guttatus. The sequence continues at coordinate 61,690,453 of NC_142066.1, read as the reverse complement.
AACCTGTATGTTCAACCATCATCCTATCTTGCCATTGATCATAATGATATATTACTACCAAAGATGTATATTCAAATTGCTTAATTTGCTTAATTATTTCCACTTAAATATAATTTAAATCTCCTTTTTTTTTTTTTTTTACAATAAAATGTGGGATAAGAATTGTATTGTTGCAGTCATACATTCTTTCGACTGCTTCATTTTGGATATTTGACTTCTATCTGCCATAATTCTTTTTCTGCTTCAGTTATATAAGATATGGCTCAGTCAGGAATTTGTTGGCATGTGATTCTATCTGTTTTGTTTTCAGGAAGATTTTGAAGTGAGAGGAGATATAATCAATGGGAAAAACCATCAAGGACCTAAAAGAGCAAGAGAATCACCTGTTGGAAAGGTATGACTATCGTAAGTGGCACCTCACAAAGGAAAAAAGCTATCTCCAAAGTGTGCTCCTCTTCTTTGTCATCACAGGAAATGAAGAAGGTTGAGAAAAAGGTTGTTTTCACAAAATAGAATCCTGAGAAGGCTTTTGTTTTTCCGCAGGCCATGATGATCCTTAGGAGAAACATAGAATGCAATTATGTTGGATATAAAATTGTCCAGATAGATAACACAGCCTGCCTGAATAATTTTTGCAGCAATACTTACAGCTACTAGCATTTCTTAGCCTATCCTAAAGTTTTGTTTTGTTTTGTTTTTAATTTGATTTATATGCCGCCCTTCTCCGGAGACTCAGGGCGACTTACAATGCGTTAAGCAATAGCCTTCATACTTTTGTATATTTTATACAAAGTCAGCTTATTGCCCCCACAAACTGGGTCCTCAATTTACCTACCTTAGAAAGGATGGAAGGCTGAGTTTACCTTGAGTCTGGAGAGATTCGAACTTGCAGTAATTGCAGACAGCTGAATGCTAATAACAGGCTATTAGTCTGCTGCGCCACTAGACTCTTATTAGATTTCTTTTCTTTTTTTTAAAGTAGTTTTTATTGAATATAAATATTAAAAAAGACATACGTAACATATACACAACAAACATTTATACAACATATACACAAAAAGAGTATAATTTCTTCTTAAGCATTATTCTTATTAGATTTCTTTAAGTGGAATAGTATTGTCCCAAATGAGTATGGAGATGGATATGGTGTGATTTCCTCTTTAAAAAGTGACTTATTTTCTGAGCATTAAGATAATACATTCAGAAATTATAAGGAAAGGGACAGCTACAATTCAAAATGCCCTGTTGCCCCATTGTTCTAGATGAACATAACTAATCCCTCCCCCCCAAAAGGAGGGAGGCAGATTATAATGAGGAATCATCAATGGGAGTTAGTGCAAGTAGTGTTGCAGAAGCAGTAGTGCTTGCATCCTGCTATTTTGTTTTCATTATTTAGTCCTCTGTTCTTGGAATCCAAGGATTTGGAGTCTTGCCTCTGTTCCTGCATAGAGGTGAATGCTGGATAGTATGTGGGTGAGAAGGAGGAGAGAGACCAGTTTAAGTTGGTCCTTTCTTTTCCTCAATCATTTTAATAGCTCCAAAAGATATTTCCAGATTCCCTCTTGCCTTCCCTCTCAATAGGAAAGTCTCTTCCAAGCTAGATGCTTGGTAGAAAAGTGAAATTGATGAAGCCAAGGCAACAGACATCAGCTACAGTAGTTCCCATTGGCTAAAATGGATAACACTAACCAGTAGTTACTTCAGCTTCTTTTCCAGTTTCATCAGCTTAATTGTTTTCTTTCAAGTGGAGGATATAGATGTGTATAGTACTTGATTATCTTTTCTTCCCTATGAATTTCTCTGCCTTTAAGAATTTTATTTCCCAAATTTCTTATTTCTCAGCCATTTCTGTACTCAGTACCTAACTATTTTTTAAACAAGTAAAGCAGATTAACTGAATTTTCTTCTGGTTAACAATCTATACTGTTCAGAAACCTCATATCAGATCATTCTCCAGTCTCACCAAAATGTCTCATTGTCAGTCTTTTGCAGTTGATATATTCCATTGTCAATTAATGATATTTCTGAATATAGTTTTTATTGTGTTCAAATCATATGAGTTGAACACATTCCAACCTAGCTGGTAACTTAAATCACACTGTTTGAGTTTAATTCTACACCATGATTCCATATTTGTTTTCCTTTCCTTCCCAGCTTTTCCAAGGATTGGAGATTTGCTGCTATGGGCCGTTCACTGACATGCTCCCAGGTAAGGGGATGGGTATTCCTGAAGTAAGTTGTGGGAATGAATCCAATTGTCTCTTTACTCCCCATTTTGGTTGTGTAAACAATTGAGTTCTGTCAAGAAATGATCCAACTTTTTGAGAAAAAGCTAACTAGCTTTAATAGCTTAATTTTCTTTGCTTACTCGGTGATATTTATCCTTTAATAAGGCAAGATTTATGTCTTGCTGCAGAGACATTTCTGAATCTTGAATTTTCAGCTAGATTAATGTACATATGTTTGCCCATTTCTGCATAATTCATTCTGTTCCTGATCATCATTAACAGAGATGATCATTCTGGCTGTGTAGATAGTTATATCCGTATTCTTTCTCAAATTGTGATGAGGTTTGAATGTCTGTCTCCTTATCTTTATTGACTGACTTGATGAATAGTTCTTAAAATGCAAGTTGCAAGGATTGTATGCTGTCCTGATTAAATGCTATCTCTTCATCTTTTTTCTTAAAACTAAATAACAGTATCAGGAAGAGGGAATGCTTAGAAAATTTGCAAATGGCAAAAATATAGGATAGCTAATATCTTGAAAGACTGAAATAAAATTCAATATATCATCTTAATAATATTATTTAGCAACAACCTTGGAAAGGGTGGTTACAGCCTATAAAGGATTTCCAACTGTTGCAACATGTCCCCACTATGATCATGTGATCTGGGTGCTTGACAATCTATTTGTACTTATTAACAGTTGCCAAGTGACCCAAAATCCTCTGCTGGCTTCCTCAGAAAAGCAATTGAAAGCTGGCAGGGAAAGTTGTCCACTCCTCTGAGGCACTTTGTGCTACTTACTTGGGGCTCTGTGCACTTAGGAATCCACAAGATTCTTAATGACCATAACTGGTAGTGTTGGGATAGCAATCATTGTGCAAAGCAGCCATTTAATGTCTTGCTTAACAATTGTTTTGTTGAAAAACTAAGAGTCTAATCCCAATTATGGTCATAAATTGAGGAACCTGTACAAGTTTGCATTTGGTGGTTAAATTTTGTGACCAGTGCTAAGTTCCATTTTTACAGGATTCAGAAATCTATATATATAAAAGCGAAATACCACTCATGCATCATCATGAAATCTCCAGAACCATAAAGCCTACAAACTTGAAATTTGGCACGTATGTTGCTCTTGGCTTCTAGGTGCTCGCTAAGAAAGGATTTTTCAAAATGACCATCATCTCATTAGTATTTCTTATATTATTATTGTTAACATGTTCTGATGCTAAGGAGTTAGACGTTCTACTCCCCCTCCCCACCTGAAAAGAACTCTGTTCCAACTGCCGCTTGGGTGTGGCCAGCGCATGATTCATCCGGCCTGTGGGCTGGAGTTTAGACATTCTACTCCCCACCTGAAAAGGAGAGAAGGGGATAAGATAGGAGAGGCCTCTGTGGGGAAAGCCTGAGGGAGAGAAGGGGATAGGAGAGGATCATTGGGGCCAGCCTGAGGGAGAGAAGAGGATAAGATAGGAGAAGCCTCTGTGGAGCAAGCCTGAGGAAGAGAAGGAGATAGGAGAGGATCAATGGGGCCAACCTGAAGGAGAGAAGGGGATAAGAGAGGAGAGGCCTCTGTGGGGCAAGCGTGAAGGAGAGAAGGGGATAGGAGAGGATCAACGGGGCCAGCCTGAGGAAGAGAAGCGGGAGAGGAGAGGAGAGGTTTCTGTGGCGCAAGCCTGAGGGAGAGAAGGGGAGAGGAGAGGAGGCGCTTCTGTGGGGTAAGTCTGAGGGAGAGAAGGGGAGAGGCCGATCGTAACTACTCATTAATTTTCAAGCTGTAAATGTCGATTTATCAAGCCCGATCACATAATTTCGTAGCGGAGCACGGCTATCCAGCTAGTATAGAATATGCAACTGAAGAACCCAAAACAGATTTGCTTGTAATGTCAGTAGTCATCAATTTGGGCTTAACATTTTATGGGGGGAATAAAATACTTTACCATTATATGTAATGCATTTTGTTTATCTTTTGGGAATTTCTCAGAACATCTGGAATGGATTGTAGAACTCTGTGGCGCCACCCTTGTGAAGCAACCTCACTTATTTACACATGCAACAGTAAGTCTGATAACTATATAGGCCAGTTTGTGAAAGAAAGATACAAACAATCAGCATTTCCCGCCTTCCCTTTATTCTTTCAAGATGTGGGCAAAATTAGCTGGTTCTGCTTAGATATAATTGCAATATGTCACCCGCTAAGAAGACTTGTTTACAGTACTCATTTCTTTTTAAGAGAATATTTGTTTGTGAATGAGTGATAACATATCAGTGTATGGCATCTTTTAAACTACAGTGTGTAACCTTTATTCTATCATGGCTTTCCCATGAGTATCATGTATCTCCTCTAACTTTTATTTTGTCACAGTGTAATTGTTTGCCTGTGAAATCTTTATTTCTTCTGTGACTCCCATCTGATTGTAGTATTACAGCAAAGCTGAAGAATAGTATGCCTTAACAGTACAAATTATATATAGGAAAGATGCATTGATCCTATATGCCACTTTCCTTTTCCTTTTTGTCTTTTATCCTGTAATCAATTAGGACTCCACTGCTGTGATAGTTGTTCAGCCTGATGCATGGACAGAAGAAAGCACCTGCCAAGGTGAGATGATAATGCTGCTTGTGTCTCGCCGATCATAAAGGCTTTACAAAATGTCTGACTGATGTCTTACTTGGTATAATAAAATACTGCAGCAGATAAACATGTGAGGGAATAAGAAGTATGGTTGGCTTTAATCATCAGACATGAGTCTCATTACCACCAACTTCTCTTTCCTAAGAAAGACATTACTGTTCTTCAACAGTAGCAGAGTTGGAAGGGACCTTGGAGGTCATCTAGTCCAACTGCCTGTTCTCGCAGGAGACCTATGCTATTTCTGATAAATGGCTGTCCAGTCTCTTCTTAAAAACCTCCAGTGAGGAATGGGGCACCCACAACTTCCAAAGGCAATTTGTTCTACTGGTTAATTGTTCTCATGTTAGGAATTTTTTTCATAGTTTTAGATTGCTTCTGTCCTTGGTTAGTTTCCATCCATTGTTTCTTGTCCTGCTTACAAGTGCTTTGGTAAATAAGTTGCCCCTCTTCCTTATGGCAACTCTTCAAGTATTGGAAGATTACTATCATATCACCCTTGTCCTTCTCTGCATTAGACTAGGTGTACCCAGTTCCTGCAATTGTTCTTCATATGTTTTAGCTTTTAGGCGCCTAATAATTTTGTTGCTCTTCTCTGAACTCTTTCCAAAATTTCAACGTATTTTTTGTATTGGGATGACAAGAACTGGATGCAATATTCGATGTGCGATCTTACCAAGACTTTATAAACCGGTACTAGTACTTCATGTAATCTTGATTCTATCTCTCTGTTAATGCAACCTAGGATTGCATTGGCTTTTTTGACTGCTGCCGCATACTGTTGGCTCATGTTGAGATGGTTGCCCCTAGGACTTTAAAATCCCTTTCTAGTGTTGAGCCAGGTTTCATCTAGTCTGTACTTGTACTTTTGATTTTTCTTGCTTAAGTATAAAACCTTGCTTTTCTCTATGTTACATTTCATTTTGTTGGATAGGACCCAATGAACTAGTTTATTGGATCTTGAGCCTATCTTTTAGGATATTGGCTATTCCTGCCAGCTTGGGTTCATCTGGAAATTTAATGAGTTCTTCTTCTATTCCATCATCTAAATTCTTTATGAAGATATTGAAAAGTACTGGGTCTAATACTGCTTACTTCCCTCCATGTAGATATACTGTAGTTCTAATAAGGACTACATGTGGAGTTCAGTTTTTTAGCCAGTTACAAATCCATCAGGTGATGATACAGTCTATTCCACATTTTTCTATTATACCAAGAAGATTGTGATCAACTTTTTCAAATGCCTTACTGAAATCCAAGTATACTATGCCCAGGGCATTTTGTTGGTCCACTAATTTAGTCACTTTGTCAACAAATGAAATAAGATTTGCTTGACATGATCTGTTTTTGACAAACCCATGTTGGCTACTAGTTATAGCTTTGCTTGATTTTAGTTGTTTGCAGATCTGCTGCTTGATTGTCTTTTCCAGGAACTTCTCAGGTCTTGATGTCAAGCTGATTGATCTATAGTTTTCTGGATCTGTTTTTTTTCCTTTCTTAAAGATGGAACCACATCTTTAAGAAAGTCTTCTTTTCCAGTCTTCTGTTAGTTCTCTGGTTCTTCAGGATATTTGAAACATATGATTTACTGTCTCTTACAGGGAGAAAGATACGGAGCAAGGAACTTTGAAATGCCTACCTCTACCCTGAACTGTTTAAATCAGGGGTGCTAAACTCAAGGCCCGGGGTGCTTAGATCTGGCCCACAGGACCACCCTGGAAACATCAAAGGACCGGCCCACAGTGCCTGTGCCAATGAAAATGGAGCTCAGGAGGGCTGCAGGCAGCCCTCCAAAGCTCTGTTTTCGCTTGCAGAGGGTTCCAGGCAGGGGTGAAATGCTCCTGGTTCGGACAGGATCGGGTGATCCGGTAGTGATTGTGGCAGGTGGTTCAGAGAACCGGTAGAGATGGCGGCGCAAGGCTCCGCCCACCGCCCGGGTGTCATTACTTCCTGCTTTTAAAAAGTAAAAAAAAAAGGCTCTGACGATCGTGCACCACAGCTGTGATTGTCAGAACTTTTTTTTTACCTTTTAAAAGCATTTTTAACAACCTATTCGCCTGAATAGGTTGTAAAAAAATGCTTTGAAAAGTAAAAAAAAAGGCTTTGACAATCGCGCGCCACAGCTGTGATCATCAGAGCCTTTTTTTTTACTTTTCAAAGCATTTTTTAACAACCTATTCGCCTGTAAAAAAATGCTTTAAAAAAGTTTTTTTTAAAGTTGGCCACACCCACCCAGTCACATTACCCCCCACCACCACCAAGCCAGGCACAGAGAACCGGTAGTAACAAATTTTACATTTCACCACTGGTTCCAGGAAGCCGTTGCAGCCAAAAACAGACTTCGGGGGCCCGTTTTCATTGGCCTCTGCCACAGGCACTCCCGACAAGAGTGACGTTGAGCTGACCATGTCCATGTAATCAAGTTTGAGACCCCTGGTTTAGGAGTTTCTCCAAACAGTAATACAAATGAGAGTTCTTTCAGTTTTCTATATCTGCTTTTGGAAAATCAGAGAATGCAATTGAGTTGCATGAATAAAAAGCTTCTCTCTTATCTATACACATTATCTTGAAAAGAATGGTTACAACAACAATGGAAAACCTTACGATTTTCCATGCTGAGGTTAAGGCATTTGAAATGTTGTTCATCAAAGCGGCTTAAAGAAAGAACTCTGAAGAAGAAGATACAGGCATCAAATGTCTCACTGCTTGTCTGGTATTTTGCAGAGCTCCCGCTGCAATGCAGCATTGCTGTAGTTACACGTGAGTGGGTGCTGGACAGTGTTGCCTGCTATCAATGCCAGCCGTTCAATGACTACATCTTTCTACAGGTATGATGGAATTAGTTCTTAGAATTATACCTGAATGTTTTTGGAATAATTTTCTTTACAAAGAATGTGACATTATAAATATTTCAGTTGGCTTAAAATGCCCTGCCTTTCACCAAAGGTAGAATTAGATTGATAAATGTCCATTTGCAACACAATTATTGCAGTGGATCACAAAATAATGTGTTCTTTATGTTGATATAGATTATTTTATAATCCATTGTTGCCTTGTTTGCAAAGATTTTTCTTTCTTTCTTCTTAATGTCTTAAAAATGTAATCATTTGCTAGAGTTAGATAGAACAAAGAGCTTCAATTAGCTGGATAGCAGCAGTTTGCCTGCTTGCTTCATGGGAGAGTGTTCAAAGAGGCAGTTATGCTGGATCATTGGCAGAGCATATTAACTAGAACCGACCAGATTGGGGATGGCCCAAGAGACCACTGCAAAGGATCATAGGGTAACAAAGAGGCATGTGTGGAATCAAATGTTTGTGTTTGATAATGTAATCTATTAGAAATTCAATATCTGCCTAGCAAGTTAAAAGCAAACTTGACTTAATCAGTACTACAATCATTGTAGTGAGTGTGGTTGGCCTTAAAATTGTACAGATATTTTTATATAATAAAGAAACTGAAATGGGAACAATCTCAGCAGCAGACAGCAGATGGTATATGCTAAAAGGGGAGACAGTCATTATCCTCTTTCATTCATCTGCCCATTTCAGAAAATTAAGTGGATAGGTGCAGAGGAGGCAGATAATATTATTATCTTCAGCAAGGACTGGTTTCTCATTTCTTCCAATAGTAAAATTGGGCTATCTCACAAACATATTTTACTCCCTGTGCATGTGTGCACATGTTTAAATTTTATGTTCATTTCTTGAACACAAATATGACTTTCTGTTTATTTAAGGTTGGGGGGGTGGGGAGAGACAGATTGAAATTTTCTCTGGATGTGGCAAATTTTCTGTTAATTGATATAATTTGTTTTCTGCAAGCAAAGATGCTTATCTGAGTCCCTGAATCTAAGCCCAAGGAGCCACTGGTGCTTTGTACATGTTTTGTTTGGCTATGCTTTTATTTTATTAGTTATTCTAATAGGATATTTCCATTGATTAAGAAAGTCAGAATATTTTATTATATATAGGTAGTTCTCAACTTATGACTGTAATGGAGCCTGCCCATTATGATCACAGGTTGTAAGGATTGTTAAATGAGCTGCCCACATGATCACTCGCTTAGCGATCTCAATCTTGCTCTCAAAAGTTGCATTTGTTAAACAGAGCACTGGGTTCCCCAGGGGCGGGATAAGTCCTGGGAGGTCTGGTGCAGGCCCATACCCACCCTGCAGGACTTTCCCAGGTCACATGTGGCCTTCCAGGGCCTCCCTCTGCTTCCTGTGGCATCCTATGCTCTGTTTCCCAACCTGCTGGATTCCCACAGGGCTTGGGCCTACTTTCCACCCCACTGGGATACACACCCTCCTCCCCACCTGGCATGATGGCTTGGCGACTTCCTTTTTTTTTGGTAAATCTCCTTTGAAAGATGCAGCTGTTCAGTTGTGTAGCTTTTCTACACGAAGGCCTTGTGGTACTGTCCCAGAACTATATCTCTCCAGTGATTGCATTTGGGAAGGAAAACAGGCCAATCTGCCCCTGAGCCTTCCTATTCAATACAAATACCATGTACTGCTGCTCAGAAGTGGGTGCCATTTCAGAGCAGTCACAATTCCCCAATGGTACCAATTTCGGCAATGGTGCCTCTATGTAGAAGGTCATGTGATGGAATGGCTACTTCCCAAAGGGGATTTACGGAAAAGGTAAACGATGGGAGTAGGAAAGAGGTGTGGGGCCAGGTGACGTGGGAAGCAGGCCTAAGGTTTATGGAATCCCAGCAGAGTGGGAAATTGGAGAAGATAGACATGGAGGCACTGCAAAATCCCTGGAGTCTGTCATAAAGAGCAGGCAGATTGCCAAGTGCCTGAATTTTGTTCACGTGACTGGGGGGGCAATGTAGTAGCCATAAGTTCCTTTGTTAATTTCAATTCAATACAGTCACTGAATTAATGCTCATAAGTCAAGGACTACCTCTATATAAGGAATATATATATATAATGCTACAATATTTAAAGACCGGTGCTAATAAGACTTTTTTTACTACAAATTATCAAAGATTAATTTAACAACAGATTTTTAAAATAATTCAGTATTTAATGCAAATGCTTATAACAATAAGTAATATGCATTGTCTTGCTTTGAGGAAGTAAGTACTGTAAGCAACATGGGAGGCAGAGTATGACAATGTGAATTAGAGTCAGTGAAAAGGACAGTAAAGTATGTAGGCACATGCAGCCAGCTAATAAAGGTCTGACCTTCAGGGGAAGCAAGAGGGTCAGTGCTGCTCATCAGAGTAATGATTGCCAAGAGTCCTAACTCCAAATGATTGATCTTTTACCCTTTTATCTCCGTCTGTTCACAGGAACAATCTTCCATGTCTGACTAATAAAGCTCTTGTAGCCCGAATGGGATTACATCTTTCAATGGGTTTGTCACCTACACTAATAAACGAGTTTTGGGAACTGGAGAAGTATCTAGCCTGATGAATTGTGGTGTCTTCCATGCGGTTTCAAGTCCAGGAGCAATCTCTAATTTATTCCTTTTTTTAAAAAAATTATCTATTGCTTGTCACGTCATGTGCTTCCAAGTGATGTACAAAATCAGCATAGCTTTTGTACAATTCAGATATAGTTAAAAAGCAATAGTTGAAATAATATGTAGCCCACATTAAAGACTAGCAATAAGAGGCAGAAGACTACCACCCCAAAACATTATCAAATAAAAAGTTTTCTCAATCACATTTGTGTGTGCATATTTTATATGTAGTTGTATATTTTTCTCAGAGGACTGATTGCTTTGCAGTTTCTGTTTCCATAGTACCAAGCTGAAACTCAGGGTCTAGTTTTTGCTTCTCGTTGAGATGCAGGTGGTGTTGACTGAACGTGCTCTTCCATGTCTTAGTCGCTGCTCAGGAAGAGATTAAAACTATCTTGAGGCAAAGATATTAATACAACACACAAGGAGTGCCTCTTACAAGTTACTGCATGTGAAAGCATAGTTTAAAACAATGTTGTTTTAAAATTATCATGCTTTTGTGTATACAAGTTCTAAATTAACTAATCAGCTGAACTAAAGTTTTCTGGAAGTAAGTTCAGCAGAATAAATTAGCCAGGTAAAGCCTTAACAAACCTAGGATTCAAAAAAATTGAGTGTATTGTATGTATGTGAAGTTTGAGCACCTGATTGAGAATTTGTAAGACTAGCACCATGAAAAATCTTGAGGTTTTAAATTTCTTAAAATGTTTCATTCAGTTCACTTTTCTCCACAGGCTTCCTCAGTTTAAATCCCTATATTTAAATGCCCTTAATAGCTCTTATTCATTTTACTGACATTTTCTAGACTATTTTGTAATACATATTGCAAGTACAATTATTCATAAAGTCTTTTATTAAGGCAGAAAGAAACGATAAAGTGGCCTTTTTAAAAATGTAAAATAGCACTTTCATTGATGAATTTCTCTACTTGTTCTAGTGGCATGAGAACTAGATGCATCACTGCATGTTACATGCCTTCATAATGAGTAACTGGCTAATGAATGTTCACTAGCCAGCAGCATAATCCATAGCCTGATTATATCAAAAGTGCCCCATCTATTACCAGGAGTTTATGCAACATTTTTAAACTGTCAATTTAACTTCGCCTGTTGACTGTCAGGTTTCTTATCTTCAACATTCACCTGGACTTCTGTTATCTGTCTTCCGGAAGATTATAGCTATCTTTCAAAACATTGCCTAGATAATAAGAGGAAATTGGCAACATGCTCCCATAGGCACTGCTTTGAATTATTTTTCCATTTGGAAGGTGAACATAGAGGCATAGCTATTGGAAAAGTAGCTGCAGTCAAGATGATGAAGGAGAATAAAACATTCTTGCATGACATTTAAACAGGATTGGATTGAATCAAATTGAATTATTTGGCCAAATGTGATTAGACAGAGAAGGAATTTGGTTTTGGTGCAGAAGTTCTCAGTATATATGCACAGCAACAGATTAATAATCATAATACCAATAAGAGGGGGTAATAAAGATAGGGATAATAATAATTAATAGTAATAAATAGTAACTTGTAATTTAGGACTTTTCTACCATGTAGTCATTGGTTTTTACCAGCTTGAGCAGGGGGTTGGACTAGAAGATCTTCAAGGCCCCTTCCTACTGCTATTCTGTTCTGAAAAATTCAACTTTTTCTCTTGCTCTTTAAAATAAGAATTTCTCCCTAGTTTCCTGTCCCTGTTCTCGGATGCAGGAATTTCCAGCACAGATCCACTTTTCTACTATGCATTTGGTAAGTTCAGTCTTGGGTTTTTTTTTTTTCCTTTTACCATAAGCCATAAGCAAAGGAATAACCAATAATCATACAAAGTAGAGAAAGTATTTTTTGTTCTATGGGGTCTGTCAAAACCTCTGAATTCTGAGATATATTCCATTTTACCCATAACTCATGAGATAACTTGACAGCTGTTATTTACATCCTTTTCTCTATTATATAGCTTTTTTCCCCCCTGTCCTAATATTTCATAATTTCTAATCCTCTGCAAAAGAAAAGAAAAACACTTGCAGGATCCAACAAGAAGTTCCTCAAGGAACTTCTCTCTCACCAGAATATGACATCAGACACATTCTGGTAGAGAGAGAAGTTCCCTGATGATGGGCTCCAGCATGAGTCCGAAAGCTCGGAAGACTAAACTACTGGTCCAGCAACTGACTGAGATTGGATCCCACATTATCCTGGGACACACATATTTGCTTTCATTCATGGAAAAAAGCCTCTCTTTCAGTCAAATAATCCACGAGCATGGGGGTGGGGGTCGTGCGCGCATGCGCAGGTGGCGCACATTGCATTATGGGTGCTGGCATGCATGTGCTATTGCGCGCGCACACACTTGGCACGCAACAACAAAAAGGTTAGCTATCACTGAACTAGAGTTTAGTCTTCCATTCCAGAATAATCTGCTGGAACCATAAAAGATCCATAGCGGAAGAGTTCTTTCTTTTAACATCAGTTTAAATTATTTCCAATCAAAATAATTATCGTTGTGCAATATTTTTTAAATAGAACAGTAATAATATGAAACTACACTTGTGCAAATCAAGTTTTAGTCTATTGTCGTCATGCATCAATTATACAGAGTAGAAAATAATGTAGGAGTGTCTAAGCCAATAGTTACTTTTATTTCAAATACTTTTAAGTATGATCCCAGAATGCTAGAAATAGCCAAAACACACAGAAATTGTTGTAAATCATATAGTTATTTAAGTGATATGGACAGTGTAGGAATAAATAAATAATAAGTAAATTGAATGATAAACTCATGTTGTGTATTTGAACTACCCCAGTTCCTAAATCCTGCAAGACAATTTATACAATAACATCCATCTCAACTCTTTCTTGAAGAACAAGAGTCATTTGAATATGTATAGGTAGAACCAATAGCTTCATTAAGCCAAAGCCAGCCTAATGGTTTAGAAGTCATCTTAAGAAATTGCAAATATTCTTAAGAGTTAATGCAAGAAGTTACTCTTGATTAGATTAAATTGGGTGGAGTATTGGAAATCAATTTACTTTACAGCAGGGATGTCAAACTCACGTCAAATCATCACGTGACATATCAGGACATTTTCCCCTTTGCTAAACCAGGGGTGGGCGTAGCTGGCACATGACGCATCCGGCCCATGGGCTGTGAGTTTGACACCCCTGCCTTAAAGGCTAGACTCGTAGAATATTGAAATACAGGATTGCTAATCACTTATAGTAAGGCTTTTTAAATAGAGAGTACATTCTATAAAATTGAAGCCACATTAATAATAATATATTGATCTATTGATGTCAAAAATTTCTTGAGGCTTAATTTACAATCTTTTGTCTTGCTAATTTTAATGATTCTTAAAACTGGATTCAGGCTGTAGTGCTACAGATAGTGTTAGAAAACAGTTTTAGGTTGGGGTTGGCCAGGGTTTTGAAATCACCTGCTTGAAAATTCAGGGGGGGGAGTATATTATTTAAGAATGGTACATTTGGTCTTTAGCAGTACCATGATTCTTGTTATTAATATTTTTCTAGTACTAACAATTAGAATTATTCTACTATTTTTAAACTGGCTTTGTTTATGGTTTTGTTGTTTGAATTTGATTTTTATTTGCTTTGTTGATTTTTAGGGAAATGTTTTTGTAGAAATAATAAATAACATTAAAATACTACCTCTTTTGTGCACTGACTAAAATATTACACAGTAGCTTATTTCATCTGAAAAATTAAGCAAAGGAATGCAAGGACAGTTACTACTGAGTATCTGAATTATCTTACTAGCAGAGATTATCCTATAGTAGAACCTAATTTTCAGGTTAACTTCTTTGAAAATATTGTACATTTTATTTGGATGGGTATAGATGAGTCCAGAGGATCAACAAACATCTGATTGTTCAGTGATGTGAACAAATAATGGGGAAAATCTACCTGGTCAGTTCTAGCAATAAGAATGGAGCAGAAGATAAAAACCTGTGGACCAATATAGAACGGTTATTCCTGGAGCTCCTGAAATTAGTCACAAACTACTAAAAATGATGTAGAATTTGCTGTGCAGATTTTTTTACAAAATATATTGTGAGATATATGAAAAATACAATTCTGTTTCAGATATATTTTTTTCTGATAAGGGATTATAAATATGTAGAAATATAATTTTTTTCTTAGATATTGAGAAACATCTATGTTTCTTATTTATTTTGTACTACAATACATACATATGCAATTTTGATTAAGTCTTGTTTGGACACAGTTACCACCATTATATAGCTCGTATAAAATTAATATTGGCACCAATTAATTGAATAGCTGCATCCCGCTTATGTGTGACAACTAGTGAAGCAATCCTATTTTGGCAGCATATGTGAGGAATGGAGTGAGCTAAAGTGCCCAAAAGGTTACAGGTATATCGAGATTCTATTCAGTACAGGTGGAACAAGATTAGGCAAGTACTTAGGAAGGTGTGGTACTTTTGAATAGCTCAACTTCATAGCTTTATTGACATCATTATATATTTAGCCCTGTTCTGCTACTTTGTTGTCCCAAATAAAAGTTTGTTCTTATAGTGAAACTTGCTTTGCATGTTTGAAAGTTCTTTAGATTCAATTTACAAAGAACTCTTGATCATGCAGTTTCCTGTAAAACTTAAACACAGGTTCCTCATAAATTAGCCGGTTACATAACACACCAACAATTGTATTTATTTTTTCTTGGTATGATAAATGGCAATCAGAACTATTTTAACTACATTTTCATATTGAAGTGGTTCGGGAATAACGAGAGGCACAACCAAGCAAGTGACAACAGCTCTTTAATTTACAGTGAGACTTCAGCAAAACTCAGAGGCTGCAGTCCTCCTTATATACAATCCTGGAGGGACTGTCAGCCAATCAGAAACGTAGGCAGGTTTGAAACTCCCGCTCAAAAGTATCAATACATAACACCCCTCCCTTCCCAGAAGGCACTGTCATTCAAAAATTTACATAAGTACACACAAAATCTCGCAGGTGCCCAGGGCGAGTTCTCGTCCTAGTTGACCTGCGCAGTTCAGTGTTTGGTGGGGCGTCGAGCTGGTCGGAGGGACTTTCTGTCTCTCCCGGCTCCGCCAATGGAACCTCCTGGATTTTGTCCGGGGCGTGGTTATCCCCGGTTGGGAGTGGCGACTCGCTGGGGCAGCGCTGGAACCAGGGCTTGTCAGCTAAGTATTCTCGCGAACCCGGGCTTGAGTTAGCTGTTTTGGGAAAGTTGTTATAGTTAGGCTCGGATATGTCTAAATTTATGTTTGCTTCGCCGACTACCCTTTTTCTCAGCTGGTCTATGTGGCGCTTCCAGAGTCTGTCTACCCCTACGTCTACCGTATAAGATTTCAGGCCCGTTATGCCCACTATGGTTCCTGCAACCCATAGAGGTCCGCTGGCATAGTTGTGAGCGAACACCGGGGACCCAACCTGAAACTGTCTTAGTCCAGCGGTCTCCCCCTTGAAATTTTCATGCGAATAGTTGGGGTGAAGCCTATCTAACACGCACCGGAGCTTCCTGCCCATGAGGAGCTCTGCTGGGCTTCTCCCTGTGGCTGTGCATGGTGTGGCATGCTGGACAGCTAAGAATTGATCTATCCTGGCCTGCCAGTCCCCGTTATCTAGTCTGGATAGGGCCTCTTTGGCCGTTCTTACAAAACGTTCGGCCAATCCGTTAGAAGCCGGGTGGAACGGGGCCAATAGGGCATGGCGGATGCCCAGTCCGGCCAAGTATCCCTCGAACAGGGTTGCTGTGAATTGAGGGCCGTTGTCAGATACTAGGGTATCCGGTAGGCCATGTGTGGCAAACAGCTTGCGAAGGGCTTTAATAACTGCCTCGGCTGTGGTAGAATGATTTCAAGCCATTTCGAAAAGGCATCTACTACAATTAAAAACGTTTGCCCATGGAAGGGGCCAGCAAAATCAATATGGATCCTCCCCCATGGCCCTTTTGGTTTCTCCCACTCTCAGATGGGCGCTACCGGGGGATCGGGGCGAGACTCCTGGCAGGGTCTGCACTTCCCCACCCACTCAGAGATAACTTGGTCCATGTTGGGCCACCATACGTAACTGCGGGCTAAACTTTTCATTCTGACAATGCCCGGATGCCCTTCGTGCAACAATTCTAAGACCCTCGTTCGTAGTTTCGTTGGCACTACCACCCGGTCACCCCACAACAAACAACCACCTTGCGTAAACAGTTCGTTTCGTTTGTTTACAAAACCTTGGTAGTCCCCCCGTCCACCTTGACCGGCCACCCTTTTAGCACCCACCCCATCACAGTACGAATGATCGGGTCCCTGGCTGAGGCTTTAGCCACTTCGGCAGAGGAAATAGGTCCCAAAGTTAATGTGTCCAGTAGAAGGACGGAGGCCTCAGGTGTTGGATTGGTCAGTAAGTCAGGTAGGGGACAGCGGCTGAGGGCATCCGCGTGACCCAGGGTCCGTCCAGGTCAATGTACAAACTGATATGAATAGGCCGAAAGAAAAATAGCCCATCTAGTCAAGCGTGGGGACAGAGCAGCGGGGGTGGGCCTGTCGCCTGCCAAAAGTCCTAGCAAGAGCCGGTGATCAGTCACAAGTTCGAATTGCCGGCCAAAGAGATATTCGTGGAACTTTTTAACCCCCGCAATTGCAGCCAGAGCCTCTCTGTCCAATTGGCTATAGTTTCGCTCTGCGCTTGACAGGGTGCGAGAGTAAAACGCAATGGGCGCCTCTAGGCCGTTCGGAAGTCTATGGCCCAGGACGGCACCAACTCCTACGGGGGAGGCGTCACAAACCAATACAAGCGGTAGCGCTGCGTTGTATTGGATTAGGAAACTGTCTTCTGATAGAAGTCTCTTTACAGCCTCAAAAGCGGCTGCTTGTGGTTTCCCCCAGACCCATGGTACATTCTTCCCCAATAGTTTGTGTAGGGGATCTGCGACGGTAGCTTTGTCTTTCAGGAACATTGAGTAAAAATTGAGCAGTCCAAGGAAGGCTTGGAGCTCAGCTTTGGTCTTGGGGGCAGGTGCGCTCTTAATCGCTCTCACCTTGCTTTCGGTAGGGTGGATGCCTGTGCCGTCCACCCTGTACCCCAAAAATTCAACGGAGGGGACAGCGATCATACATTTATTTTTCTTTAACTTTAGTCCCGCTTCCCTAAATCTAGAAAGGACGTTCCTTACTCTGTCCCCTAACTGACGTTCGTCCTGAGCGCTGACTAAAACGTCATCAAAATAGGGCACCACTCCGGGAAGCCCTTGCAGAAGGCGCTCCATGGTGCTTTGAAACAGGCCGGGTGCGACGCTCACCCCAAACTGGAGCCTGGTGCATTTGAATGCACCCCTATGAGTAACAATCGTTTGTGCCTCTGCCGTGGCATCATCAACTGGTAATTGTTGATAGGCCTGAGCCAGGTCTAATTTGGCAAAAAATTTTCCGGGCCCCAGGGAGTGTAGTAGATGATGCACGATCGGCACCGGATAGGCGCTCGGCTGCAAAGCCTTGTTGATCGTGCACTTGTAATCGGCGCAGATTCTAATTGAGCCGTCAGACTTTACTGGGGTCACTATAGGGGTTTCCCACTTTGCATGGTCAACGGGAACCAGCACCCCTTGTTTAATCAGTTTGTCCAGTTCCGCATCGATCTTTGGTTTCAATGCGAAAGGCACCCGTCTGGCCTTGAGTCTTATTTGGGCTACGTTGGGGTCTAAATTAAGGGAGATAGGGGTCCCCACATACTTGCCCAATGTGTCCCCGAAAACGTCCTGGAACTCGGTCAGGAGACTGTCTTTTAACGATGACTTGAGCATCTGGTGGCCGGTGAAGCCCATGCCGAGGGCTCGGAACCACCCCATGCCGAGAAGGCTGGGAAGCTGCTTTGTGACAATGGTCAGTGGCAGGTCTCTTTCGTAGTCTCCGTAGGTGACTCGGAACGTGCCCACACCTTCGAGGGGAACTCGGTTCCCCTGGTAGTCTAGGATGCGCAGTCTCTGTTTGGAGAGCTGGTCCTTCCGGAACGACGGCAGGAGGGTCTTTAGGGTCGCCCATGACATTATGGAGAGAGCTGATCCGGTGTCGATCTCCATTGGGGAATGCTCCATTGAGCATGGCTTGCCGTTGATTTCGACCACCGTGCTGACTTTGTCCTCGATTTCCGCGCTGGCCTGGTCTATGTGAATGCTGCGGCCATCTCGAGGTTCAAATTCGTGCCGTTTTTTCGCGCCGCCTTCTCTCGTTGGTTGTTTCTGGCGCGTTGATTCTGGTTGGCTGCGGCGCTCACGTGGTTGGTGTTTTCTGGGCAGAATGGCTCTACAGACTTGCGCCAAGTGCCCTTTTTTCTCGCAACGCCTGCAAATAGCCTCCCTATATTTGCAGGACAGTCTGTCATGGTGCCCTCCACAGCTGGGACAGCTTCGCCGGGGGCTGCCTGTGTCCTTTCTCTGGTGCTCCGTTCGGAAGACGTCTTCATCCGACTCGGACTCCGAGCTGGATCCGGCGTCTTCTCTGTGCACCGGGGCAGACTTGGGGTTGTTTTTGCTGGTCAGCGGATGCTGCAGTGTTTCTGCGGCTTTTGTGGAGGCTTCATGAGCCCTGGCCTCGTCTAGGGCTCCAGCAAGCGTTAAATCAGGCTTGGCGAGCAGGCGCCGTTGCAGCCTAATGTCCCAGACACCACAGATGAGTTGCTCCAGCAACGCATCGTCCAAGTCTCTATAGTCGCAATGGGTTGCGGCTTTCCTCAGGCTGGCCATGTATGCGCTGACTGGTTCTCCCTCTCGCTGTACGCGCTGTCTGAGTTGGTATCATTGCACAAACTTGGAGGGCACGGGAGCATAGTGAGCCCGGAGCGTGGCCATCAGGGTGTCCCAGGAAACGGTCTGGACCGGCGTTGGCTCGCACAGTGACTCTGCCATCTCGAACACGTCCGGTCCGCAGTGGCTTAGGAAGAGGGCCCTCTTCCGATTAGCGGAGAGCCCTTGCATGTCGCTGGCTTCGAGCGAGCATTCGAACCTCGTCAGGTACGAGACCCATTTTTCGCGGGTCGGATCAAAAGGCTTGGGCGGAACGTAGGCAGACATGTTCGGTATGCCTCCTGTAGTTCGCCTCGTCGCCTAGCTGAAGCTCGTGGTCTCACTGGTTCGCTTTGTTGTGACCTCAATCCCACCTTCGTCGCCAATGAAGTGGTTCGGGAATAACGAGAGGCACAACCAAGCAAGTGACAACAGCTCTTTAATTTACAGTGAGACTTCAGCAAAATTCAGAGGCTGCAGTCCTCCTTATATACAATCCTGGAGGGACTGTCAGCCAATCAGAAACGTAGGCAGGTTTGAAACTCCCGCTCAAAAGTATCAATACATAACACATATGGCATTTTCATAACCCATACTCTAGGGCAGTGATGGCTAACCTTTTTGCTGTCGCATGCCAAAAGAAGGGGGAGTGGGGTGGGTCACGGGTACGGGTACGGGTGCCCGCATCCATAATTCAATGCGCCCCGCCCTCCCCCGCATGCGCATGTGACCTCCCCTGACTTCACCCTGCTTTTGGCATGCGATGGCACGGTGAACCCGGTAGGCCCATTTTCCCCCCTCCCCAGGCTCCAGAGGCTTTCTAGGAGCCTGGGGAGGGCAAAAACAGCCTTCCCCATCCCCCTGCAGGCCTTCCGGAGGCCGGAAGCAGCCAGTTTCCTGACTTCCGGTGGGACCAGAAGGCCTGAAAATCAGTTGGCCGGTGTGCGCATGTGTGCTGGAGCTGAGCTCAGGCAACACTCACGTGCCCACCAATATGGCTCTGCGTGCTACCTGTGGCACCCATGCCATAGGTTCGCCATCACGGCTCTAGGGTTTGCGTTCAGTAGCCCTTGTTTAGCAAACACAGTTGGGACCAACAATTCAGTTGTGGGCACTAGTGGAAAATTACATGACTGCAATTTATGATTTTACATCTGCCTTCTGTGTTTACTGTGCTTATTGCAAGCCTGGTGATTCATAACGGTGGGATACTGTCACAGTCCTAAATGGAAAGATTGGCGAGGTGTTTTCAAGAGATTCATAAGCAAGCCAATATAAGAGATTTGGCAATTTACACTGAAATTCCAAGTTAAGTATCTGCGTTGCATGTTTAATATAAGAAATGAGCCAATTTGTCCAAACATCAAAAGCTTTATTGTAATAGAAAGAAAAGAGTGGAGAATACCCCAATTTAAGAGGAGGGAAATGTGTAAATGTCAATTTGGTTATCAATATAAGATACAATAATAAACTGAGAAAAAATATAGAATTTTTAATGTAGACAGACCATGGGATTTTATCATGCTGAAAAATTTCTTGCTCTGATTTGCAGATTTGTTCTTGGCATGATATCACTTTTGAATTTAAGTTAGTTACCCTCTTGGTGGAGTATTTTCTTAGGATTTGATGGAAGTAACCATTTTCTATGACTGCAGGAAAAACTGAAATGCAGACTTCTATGCATTCCTAGAATTCTCATTTTCTTCTTGCCACTATCTTGCTGAATGCTGATTTCTTGCCATTTTGAAGTGGAAATTCATACAGATTGAAGATTTAAAATAATTGTTTTAAAGCTTTTCTGCCCAAAAAGAAAAATAACATTTTTGCCCTGTCCAAACGTATGATATGTCTTCATCTACTTTACAATATTATGATTTCTTGGCAATTATAATTTTTGCTAACATTACTAAATACAGGCCCTTCTGATCAAAAGGTTGCTCATCCCTGCTTTGGGAAGAGCCACCAAACCCTTTGGATTTAATTTGGCCTCTTGCTATTCTAACTACAAATAGGAACCTTGGCAGTTTTGCCTCCTCGCTCCCCTCTTGCGTAAAACCAAAATATTTTTGGATCTTTTATGCAAATTGTATGAGATTGAAGCCTAGAATTACTCCTGGTAGGTGGTAGGGGAGGGTAGCATCTGGGTCTTGAATGGCTTAGGAAACAAACAGGACTTTTAAAACAGGACTAAGTAGGCAGACTACACTAGTATCACCACCAGACATAGAGATATAGCAAAGTTAAGACTTCATTTTGTAGTTTCTGCTGTTATTTTAAGAAGCCATTTTCTTGAAAAAATCATGATAACCTGAGTTGCTAGGGAGAAGTTCCTTTCTCACTTGTAAAAGGTTGATAGCATATCAATGAGCTTCTTTAACTTCACTAGTATACCAATTTCTCACTTCCCCACCCTATGATACCTATTTGCTTGCTGAATATAAAACACGATATATTTCTTTGCCAAGTGCAAAAGGGCCTGAAGCAAAGACAGTTGAAATGGGTTGGATCATAGTAGGAGAGAAAAACTATCAATTGGAAATGACAAGATAATGATTTTCTGGAAAGGAAAGTATAACCCTACAAAAACATTAGCCAATGCCAACTCCAGAACTTCCAATATTTCTACCTTTGTTTGCCTTTTCATCAGATACCAAAAAATTAAGTTCTAAGGTTCTACATAGGCAACACATACACCTTGCATTGAAAATACCAATTCTGGCCATGTGCTATATGCATGGTTCTTGTTGTGACTAGACACTGGTTGAGACTGATTATAGGGATATATTAG
Source organism: Pantherophis guttatus (assembly GCF_059756535.1). Lineage (NCBI taxonomy): Eukaryota > Metazoa > Chordata > Lepidosauria > Squamata > Colubridae > Pantherophis > Pantherophis guttatus. The sequence goes on along the minus strand of NC_142066.1, from coordinate 61,668,557 downwards.
AAATCAGAGCTTAGCCTAGAATACATCTGATCAGCCTGATGGAGAATCTATGTGGGAGAATGATCCTTTTAATTTTCTTGGATATTTAAATTGTGTTTGATCCCATTGACAATGGTCTCCTGAAATATTTGCATTCTTATGAAGTAGTGATGGAGAATTTGCTGTATTTGTATGGGAGATACAATGTGGTGTGCTACAGGCTCTGTTTGGGCTACCCATAGTCTCATATGAAACCACAGAACGAGGTTGTGGTCATGTCTATGGTTGTCAGGTTCACGGCAACCATTCTATTTCTCTTCATATTCTACTGATGCACTAAACCAGCTCTCTGCTTTGTCGGTATATTTATTAAAACATAAATTATTACTGGATGCAAATCGCTCAAAGCTTTTCTGGAGCAAAGTCAGGGTGACATTTCAGTTGCATAAATTTAAAAAAAATCACAGATACTTTTTTCCAAGATCTATCAATAGTAGAAATTGCAGAGAAACTCTTTTTTTTTTTTTTTATACCTATGCTCTGGGAAGAATGAAACAAAAGCTAACATGAGGCCATATGCTTAGCCAATTGGAATGATCTACAGTTTATTTATTTCTCACAGTCCCCACCAAGTCCTAGCCTTATGGTGTAGAATACAAATCAAATTTTTGAAAATGTGGGTTTTGTACCTCAAAGGGAATCTGCATATTTTGTGGCTCCTCTTCTGAGTAAGTGTAAGCTATCCAACTGAGCAATCACAGGAATAGAGAGGTCAGATATCAATGCAGTCATATTACTCAAGAAGACTCTACTTCAGATTAATTCTGTACCCAGCCTCTCTGAAGCACAGAGTGCCCCAAAATGATTGTGCAAAATGCTGGGGAAAAATAAGCAGCAGCTCACAGTGAAATCACTGGGTGCCTGTAAACAGATGCTGCTTGTGTCTTCCTGTGCTCTCGGCCACAGCTGTTCATGAACCCAGCATGCTATATAAATGTACCCTTCCTAGGAAAACCTTTGACTTGCAGCAGAGAGAGCTGGGAAACAGCGCAATGCAGGCAGCTGTTGTAGGCAAGGCCCTCTTGGCTGTGCTTGTTCTACATTACATCATACTGCTTGGCAACATAATCTGCTGTATGATAGGGTGGGAGGGGCTGCATGCATGTGAGCTTAGTCCCAACAACTGCAGAAGAGCTGAGCTGAGCTGAGCTTGACTGAATTAAATCCACTCAAACAGTTGTAGCATTTAAGTCTTCTAACTCTTGTTCTGGGAGTGGTGGTGGTGGTGAGATAATCTTCTATAACCTCCATGATTTTTAAATCTGTAGCATAGCCACAATAATGCTTTGAGGGCAGATCTATTGGCTTTATCATTCAAGATACAGAAATACAGAGCAGCATGAGAAGAGTTTTTCTGTATCTCTGACCTTACGACCAGTCCCTTACAAATTGCTATGTTTTATATGCACAGAGCAAAAGGAAACGTTTACTTTCTTAGAATTAATTTTCATTCATGGAAGGGAGCTTAGAGCTACAATTATCCATAAATTTGGTAACTGAATAGAAAAATCTGCCATATTCAAATCAGCGGCCTGATGGTCTGAACCTACACTATCCTGTTCAGAACAGAGAGGGATTTTTGTAACGTTTTCCATTCATAGAAACTCAGAAATATATAAATTTGGGGTTCTGGTACAGTTGCCTCTTGAAAAAGCACCTTGAAAAAGCACCATGACCTGGATGACAGAATCTCCATAGACATAAATTTGGGAAGGTACACATAGTCATTTCAAGATTCCCATGTCGTCTTCTTCCAATACCCCCTCCCTATCCTGCCCATCTCCATCCAGGTTTTGGTGGGGTTCTGGCTTGCCTTCAGTGAGAGACCCAGTTTGCAGTTTGTTACAGCTGCAGAGTCTGATCTAGATTAGGACGGGAAGAAGTTTAAACCTGGCCATTCCTGCTGTCAGACTTCCACAGGAAAATAACATCTTTAGATCAGATACTGCCAACCTGAGGTTCCTGAATCACATGAATCTCCTTTATCTCCTCTGAGATCTAAATGCAGCTACTAAAAAGGAGCAGTCCTCTTGTCTACCATTTTAAAATAATTTCACAAAGACAAAACAGCAGAAGCAGGACAACAAAAACACACCATTTTATAAATGCTCTTATTTTCAATCCCTATCTTCAGGCAGGGCTGAGAGGCAACCCTGACTATAATCCTGCACAGCTGTTGCTTCTTGCTGCTGGTTATGCCCTGAAACCCTGATTGGGCTAAATGACCACTTGCTATCATTTTGGCAGGGAGACTGAAGGAGGTAGGGTTTATTTCAGCCCATGTGTTCGCAAATTTGATATCATGATATGATTTCTGAATTTGATAAAAGTATCTTGAAAGTGAAAAAGCCTACAAATAATGAGGTACACAGCATATTCTTACCAGGTAATGTTTTTGTACTGTACATAAGTGTTCAGGAAGACTGTGTACTTGACACAAAAACTGGCAATCTATACTTCTAGCCTTAGGTGATCATGCAAAGTCCTAACTTCAGTGATTCTTTTTTCTAATCTGTTAATATAAATTGAATCACATCTTTGGTCTCATCCAGGAAAAAACATGTAAAGATCAAAATGAGAAATAAAGGAAACTGGCTCCAATGATATATTATATAAAATAACAAGCTATGTAAAATTACACCAGGCTTCCACAGTTAATACCTTTACATAAGTAGAAAGTAGGCTGCTCAGCTCAAAACAACCCTAGAAAAATTATTTTGAAGGATTGACTGGGCAGGTTCCAGAGGCAGTTTATAAAATGTACAGATGATTTCCATAGCTTTCAGATTCAGCTACTATCCTTCCTCTGTTTTGAAAATATGCTAGCAAAAATGCTTGGTTACCTTGCTCAATAACTTCTCCCCATCTAGGCAGTGCAGAACAATGTGCCTGGAAGTTGATCCAGGAAACTTTTCATCCTAATAGTAAATACTATAGTGTAAAAGCGTGATTTATCAGCAAAGAACATGTACAGTATAGTTTCCTTAGGATTTTGAGTGTCCGTAATCTTTCCATTGTGCGTAGAAATTTCCTTCATGGAACTTAAGTTGTGTTGCCGCTAGCTCAAATACGGTAAATGTTCAAGTTAGGAGTCATGCTTAACAAGATGGGAGGCACATGTATTTTTCCACATCAAGATACAGACTCTAAATTCTCTGGATTGAACTTGGTTTGAGATGATTTGCCTTTTCCCAAATCCTGTCCCTAATTGCAAATTGGTCTATGTGCAGGACAAAATGGAAAGCAGTTGCTCCCCATAATAGCTCACAAAGAAGAATCATAAGAAAGACAGATTGAAAAGACAATTTCCTTTTCCAAACTTTTCCTACTGGCGTTATTTGGCCTAGCATGAATTGGGATAGATTATCTGGGGTTTGGATTCTTTACATTCTTGAAACTATGTTTGGTTCTTGTTGCAATATTTTCAGGATCAGACTCAATAAAAATAATAGGAGTTAGAGCTTTAAATATATTTCTTTTTAATTATGATAGGCATTCTATATTCACTGAATATTCAAGGTAGAAGCAGTTAGAATGGTGAGGGTGGCTCCTTATATATACAAGGGGTGGAGCTAGGAATGGGAGTGGTAAGTTATGAATACATTAAAGTCCAAAGAATAAGTTAACCTCTGATGTTCCATATATATATTATTTACACATTGGAGAATAAGGCATTTACATCTGACAAATCCCCCTCTAAATGCCGGTTCGTTACACAACACCAATTACATTCTGATTCAGGACAATATAATACATATAATTTAGAAGTTAAATATTTGTGTTGCTTAGAAGGTAAGGGTTTTGTTAATATGTCAGCTAATTGTTCAGAAGTATCGCAATGTATTGCTTTAATGAATCCGTCTTGAGACAGTTGTCTCACATGCTTAAACTTTATATCAATATGCCTGGACCTTTGTCCAATTGCATCGGATCTGGATATTTCAATGGCCGCTTTATTGTCTTCATGCATAATAAATGGTAAAGTGGGTTTCTTCCAGACGTCAGTGATCAGATCATTGAACCATACAAGGTTATTTGCAGCCTTGGACAAACAAACATATTCCGCTTCTGTAGTAGAAGTGGCTACTAGTTCTTGTTTACCAGTATACCAGTAAACTGGACAATCATTCAATAGAAAAACATAACCAGAAGTACTCTTTCTGCATGATGTATCACCAGCCCAATCTGCATCAGCATAACAAGTAATTTTTGGTTCTCTGTCATTATTGGGTTCCAACATTAAACAAAAATCTAATGTACCCTTCAGATATCTTAGAATTCTTTTGACAGCTTCCCAATGATACAAGGTTGGTTTACTAACATATCTTGACAGTAGATTGAGAGGTAATGCAATATCTGGCCTAGTCCAATTAGATATATAAAGGAGTGAACCTATAACTGATCTGTAAAATGTGTTGTCTTTAAACTCAGGGGAAGATTCATCAGTGTTTCTAAGAAAATCAGTTTGCATAGGGGTGTCACAGGTTTTGGCATTATTTAAGTTACATTTGTTTAGGAGTTCGATGATTTTATCTTTCTGTGTAAGTTTGAATCCCCTTTTAGTTTTGTTAATTTGCACACCAAGGTATTTATTCACTTTACCCAGAGATTTCAGTGAGAAGTGTTCATTTAACTTATTTACAAAGATTTCCCTGCTCTCTTTATGCTTTCCAATGTATAAAATATCGTCCACGTAAATTAATACAAATTCAATATGATCATTACTCTTTTTTACAAAGAAACAGTTATCAGCAGTGGTGGCGTTGAAATCCATGGTCTTAAGTACTTTTACCAAGCAATCGTACCATCTTTTGCCGGATTGCTTTAATCCGTACAGACTCTTATTTAATAACCAAATTTCGTTCTTATTAGTGTATTGACTGTGTGGTGCTCTTACATATATTTCCTTATCTAATTTTGCATGTAAGTATGCGGTCTGTATGTCATATTGGAATACGTCCAGATTGAGTGCAGATGCTACTACAAGGGCTGTTTTGACACTCTCTGTTCTCACTGTGGGTGAATATGTATCAGTATAGTCTTCTGGGTATTTTTGTGCATAGCCTTGTGCAACTAGTCTAGCCTTGTATAAGGTATTGCCTCCTTCTAAGTTCTTAATTTTATAAATCCACCTGGTACCTATAATTGTTTTATCCTTAGGTGCGATCGCAGGTGTGAATACATTTAATCCTTGTAAACTTTCCATCTCTTTTTCCATAGCTAGTTCCCATTTTTCTCTTTCTTCATGTGGAAGTTTCAATACTTCTTCATATGTATTAGGTGTTATTTGTTCTCCATTCATATGCATTATGTAATCTTTGTATTTATTTGGTATTTGGTTTCTATTGTTTCTAATAGTTCTTTCAGGCTTGCTATGGTTATCATGCAAATATCTAGCTTCCTTTTTTGTTAATGTGTCTGTCTTTATTTTATGCTGACTATTAGTCCAAGTTTTGGTTTTGTTCTTACTTTTGTTAATATTTTGATTTTCTGTTGTTCCTTCCTCGCAAGATATCGTATCTTTACATTTATTAGGAAATATTTCATTAAGGTGCAATTTTGACCAATTGGCCTGTTCATGGAACACAGCTGTTCTGGATACTATAAATTTGTTATTACTATCAATAAATCTGTACCCTTTGGTTCCAGTTTCGTATCCCATGAATCTTAATCTCCTGGATACATTTTCTCCCTTTCTCCTCAATTGTTTAGGTATGTGTACGTCTGCAGTGACTCCAAATATGTGCATGTGTGATAATTTGGGTTTTCTATTGTACATCACCTCATATGGTGTCTTATTCACAATACTGGACCAGGTTCTATTTTGAGTGTAATTTGAATAATGTAATGCCTCTGACCAAAATTGTTTGCCTAAACCAGCATCCTCTAATGTGCACCTAATCATGGTTTGTAGTGTGGAATTTTTCCTCTCTGCAACTCCATTTTGAAATGCAGAAAAAGGATTGGACGTGAAATGTAACATTCCTCTATCCTTTAACCATTGGGAGAATTCTTTAGACATGAACTCACATCCCCTATCTGTCATAATTTGCTTTATTCTGATATTATGTTGTGTTTCTATACGTTTGTAGAATTCCTTAAATTTCTGAAATGTTTCATCCTTGTGCTTTAATGTGTAAACAAAACCATATCGGCTGTAGTCATCCACTATTGTTAGGAAGTAACGTTTTCTATAGGTAATTGAGGGACTTAATGGACCAACTAAGTCCATATGTACCAAATCAAAAATATTGTTAGTTGATCTGTTAGATTTTTTTGGTCTGGGACTGGTTTTTAGTTTGGTGGATTTACATACTGAGCATTCCAAATAATTTTCACAATTTTTTATTTTGACACCTTCTGCGTGTTCAGTCATTTTTTGTACTACAGGAAAGCTTGCATGTCCTAACTTCCTGTGTAAGATGTGAGCACACTCATCATGAATTGGTTTACCTATTTTTGGTTTCTTTTCCATGTATGTATTTTTGTGATCATGAGTTATTCTACACTCATCATTGTCACTGTTACTGACATTTTCATCATCTGCTTCAATACAATCTTCCATATTTGAATCAATGTTATGTAAACATCTTTCTTTAGTTATCAGATAGGGTAGACCTCCTTTTATCATTACAGTACCTACATTTGTTTTGTTCTTTTCTATAGTTGCTTTCCCCTTTGAGAAAACTATATTGATATCAGATTCTCTGCTCAATTTTATGGCACTTAGTATGTTGTGAGGTATTTCTGGGATTAATAATACCCCCTCTATTTTCCCTAGACCAGGCAAGGTCACATTTCCTTTGCCTAGTACTTGAACCTTTTCTTGATTAGCTACCTTTATCACAAACTTATCTTCTATAAATGAAGATAATATACTTTTGTTGTTGGTGGTGTGATTTGTTGCACCAGAATCAATAAGCCAATTGTTATTCTCATCCTGCTGTGTTCTGGTGCTGTCTTGTTTATTTAGCCCATTCAGTGACCCAGATTTCCTCTCTTTTGAATTTTCTCTACCCCCTCTACCTTCTTTGTAATTTGGTGGACTTCTATATTCGTGTCTATCTGTGGAAGATTGTCTGTAATTATATTTGCTCCTATATTCTGGCCTATGTCTCTCTCTTGAGACTTTGGGGCAGTCTCTTCTACTATGTTCCCTGGATCCACAATTGTAGCATCTAAAGGCCTCATTATGTTTATCTTGAAAGACTACTTTCCTAAAAGGTTTGTGGTCTGTTTGGTTACTGGATCGATTTTTTCTTGAATTGTCTTCTGCTATCAATTTGTTAGATAGACTTTCTATGGATAAATATCCCAAATTAATGGTATCTAAGTGTGACATAAAGCTATCCCATGATGGATCAAGTGAATTGATAATAACACTTTTCATTGTTTGATCTGAAATCACTTCCCCCCTCAATTGTAGCTCAGCTCTTATTTTGTTTAGATTTATCAAATGCTCACTTATAGAAACCCCTGGTTTTACTCTAGAGGAAAAGAAATCCTTAGACATTCTTGTGGTTGTAGCTACGCTATCGCTGTGAAATAGATTAAACATGCATTGAATTATTTCTGATACAGTTAGGTTTGGTTTGATGCTATGATACATTGCAGGAGACACGCTAGATATTATTATGAAAAATGCTCTATGATGTAAACAATCTATTTTTAAAGTCCAAGGTCTTCTTGGAGGGCTAGTTATAAAGAATAGTAAATTTTCTTTCATGAAAATAACCTGAAGCTGTTGATACCACTCTTGTAAATTAATGCCATCAATTCTAAGTTTTGGGAAGTCACTGGGTAAGTTACCTACGTTATTCTGTCCATTACTTACAACCTGGGGCAGTCCGTGATCTCTCAAATGCAGGAAATTACAGAACGGCATTGGGATGCTTGCAATGAGTCTGCGCGGTTCTCTGGCCAGTTCAAGTCCTTCTGGGTCGTCTACGTAGTTTCGCACATGCGCGTTGCTCATTTCTTCTTTGGTGGCGTCGTGGAAGGTTCTCTCCCTTTCAGCTCTCTCGATCCGCTCCTCCTCAGATGAGTCGGTCTCTGGCTCGGTTTTTGGGGTTCTGGTGGTGGCGACGGTTCTTTTCTTCTTTTTGTGTGCGTTGGTATTCGATCTTGTCTGTGGTGTAGGGCGAAATCGGCATGGCTCTCTGGGCTCGGGCGTTGTCGCTTTCGAAATCAGGATGGGAGCGTGCAGGTCTTGAGTCGCCGGTTTGATTTCTTGCTTCTTCGTAGATGTCTTGGTAATTTTCAGTCTTGGCCCAAAAGCAGCAAAAAGCGTTTTCATTGCTGATTTTACTTGAGATTTTGTTAAATCGTCTTCACTTTCTGATTTTGGATCATCTGAAGAGTTTGAGACTTCTTTCTCACTTTCTTCGTCTGATAGTGTTTTTCGCGCCAGAAATTTTGAACTGAGCGTTTTGATTGGCTCTGCTCCATTCTCTTTTGAAGTTCGTTGAAACCAAGATGGCTGCCATTCAAAATTTCGCGCGGGATCACATCTTTTCTTTTTAACAACTATTTTCTCAGTAGTCATCTCACTTACGGTTTTTTGATCTTTGGGTTTTTCTTTAATGACGTTTTTCTCTCTCGCTGCTCCGCTGTTCTTCAGCATCTCCTGGAGGTCCGCGATGAGACTTTCATCATTCTTTTGGCTTTTTAGTATCTTTAATATCTCTGACCTGAGTTCGTTATTTTCTATTTCGATTTCTTTCTGGTCATTATTTTCACTCATTAGTTCTTCTTCTTCAGTGGTGTATTCTTCGGATTCTCTCGAAATCGCATTGGTGGATTCGTTGATCATCTCTTGATCAGTTTCTATTTCTTTGCTGTAGGCCCTGGTGTTGGGCCTATCTTTCTTTGACATTTTTAATTACTTATTGAGTCAATTAACCATCCTCTGCTACCAGCTTGTTGCAATATTTTCAGGATCAGACTCAATAAAAATAATAGGAGTTAGAGCTTTAAATATATTTCTTTTTAATTATGATAGGCATTCTATATTCACTGAATATTCAAGGTAGAAGCAGTTAGAATGGTGAGGGTGGCTCCTTATATATACAAGGGGTGGAGCTAGGAATGGGAGTGGTAAGTTATGAATACATTAAAGTCCAAAGAATAAGTTAACCTCTGATGTTCCATATATATATTATTTACACATTGGAGAATAAGGCATTTACATCTGACAGTTCTAACCAGATGTATTGCTCAGGAAACAGTAGTCTGACTCAAAGTTGTGTCTCTTCACTAGGATTAAGTGTCTAGTTTTTATCCCTAAAGTGAATACAAGCTTGCATATGAAAACACCCATCATTCTCTTCAAACTTGGGCGATCTGCAAAGAGATGTTGACAGAAATTTGATCTATATTTTATTTAAATAGGACAGCTTCAGTTAGGATTTAGGAAGCTTAAAGCCTTGATTCCCAGCGTGATAGTAATTCCAAGGATAGGGATACAATTGCACAATTCATATTTCAATAAGATACTTGATTGGGCATTGCTAAAACATTCACATACTGGATTATTTTAAGAACTACATTCATTGAACATATATTTAGTTAAGCAACAAATCCTCCCATCATTCTCTGACGCTCATCCAAGTATTCTCATTTACTAGGAGATTGTGGAAGAAATTCACATTTCCTAATTTTGTCTGATTAAATGCCAAAGGTTATCTAGTTCTTTCTCAGAGACCCAGAATATCAAAATTCAGGGAATATTTTCCAGTGATATTTTTGAAATGGATGAATTTCCAATGCTGATTTAAAGTAACTAGTTAATATCTTAGACTGCGCATTTCACAATTTTTTAGAGATTTAGAAATAAGTAATTTCTGCCATAATGGTAAATTACTGCTTCATAAAAAACTTTTCAAGAGTTTGCATTGTTGAAAATGTATTTCTGTAAAAACAAAAAGAAAAATATTACCAAAAAAAAAAAAGGATGAAAAGAAATGAGAGCTAGTAGGAGGGTCATTTGGGAGAGTCTAGCCTTTTCTAAACTTTAGAACTTCACTGGGTGTCTTCGGGCTGTCAGTTCAGCCAACTCCCTACTTCAGAGGGCTATTATTATGGGAAAAAATGCTCAAGCTCCTAAGCAAAAGACAGGATACAAATATAATAAATGCAGACAGTGTATCCCTATTTGCATTCTCCTAGAGCAGGAGTGTCAAACTCGTGGTGTCATGTCATCACGTGACGTATCGAGATTTTTCCCCTAAAATGGGGGTGGGCATGGCCAGCAGGTGACGCATCTGGCCTGTGAGCTGCAAGTTTGACACCCCTGTCCTAGAGAGTTCCATTTTTTTGTTTGTAGCACTTAGCTGACTTCCATCTACCTATCATAGATACCAAGGACATTCTTGTCTTATAACAAAGGAGCAGAATAGTTAGCCCTTCAGAACTTTCCAGCTGCTAAACTGCAAACTTAATCCACAAGCACTTCTCTAATGTCGGTTGTAAAGTTAGCTAAACCACATCATTTGATCACTGCTAGTTCCAACTTACAACTCATAGCAGTGACTAGCAACAGCGGACTGATGAACAGTCTGGAATGTATCAGGTAGCAATCAAAGAGAAGCAATTTTCAGTCTGTGAAAAAGATTGTTCTGAGAAAGAGTAGTTGACTAAAAGTTATACAGGTATATTGAGCTCTGTGGTAAGATTTAAATGTAAGTCCCTGTGATTTAAGTCCAAAATCTAAAAACTTCAGAACATTAACATTTATAAATTATTTACATAAGAAAATGAAATAACCTTACTGTTTGGGGAGAGGGAAAGCAATACCATGAAAGTTATGAAAAAAGTCAAAATATTCTCAACAGGCTGAAAAATATGGAAGCAACCACTCAATATGATGGCATTCAAGAGGAAATGCAGTCTTAGGTTCAAACAGAAAGATTAAAAAAGTGTAATGGGGGAATTCAGCTTTGGAAATAGTACAACTATGAAGTGCCTGGGAGTTTATGTTGATCACATAATTGAATACAATTCGTATTAAAATAAGATATTTTAATCTTAAAGTATTGCCAGACAAAGTTTGGGTTGCCCTGGAATTGGCTCTACCCACCCCCCTTTAGCAACAGAACCCTGCAGCACAAGAGGAATTTGCCCTGAAGCTGGTTTTTAACAGGAAAAACTAAAGCATTTTGGGATTCTTGCCTAAGTCCAGCTTCCCAATTCTTGAACTTCAGCCTTGTAAGAGGAATGTTGGCTTGACAATTCTTGGCAAGTTCTCAGTTTCCTTCTTCCATTGTACACTGGGCCAGCCACTCTGAAAGCTCCAGGTTATTACAGGTAGTCCTTGACTTATGACCACAGTTGAGCCCCAAATTTATGTTGCTAAGCAGGACAGTTGTTAAGTGAGTTTATCCCACTTTATAAACTTACTTGCCACAGTTATTAAGTGAACCACTGCAGTTATTAAACTAGTAAAACAATAGTCAAGTCAATCTTATTTCCCTATTGACTTTGCTTGTCAAAAAGTTGCAAAAGGTGATCACATGACCCTGGGACACTGCATCCATCATATGAGTCAGTTGCTAAGCATCTGAATTTTAATCACATGACCATGGAGATGCTGCAATGGTCATGTGAAAAATGGTCATAAGTCCCTTTTTTCAGTGCTGTTGTAATTTTAAAATGGTCACTAAAGAAACTGTTACAGGTTGAGAACTACCTGTATAGTTTTTAATATTTCTTTTATGACCACGTAGGGATTTCCATGTTGCCACCCTTGCAGCAACTTGAGCAGTGGTTTTGTTCTCCTTGGTAGAATTTCTGAACAGGAAATTGTGAAGATTTGCAGATTGTTATCAAGTGGTTTGAAGGGAGTGGCATGTGAAAGTGCCCTTAGAAGCAGGAATGAAATCCAGCAGGTTCTAACAGATTCTGGAGAACCGGTAGCAGAAATTTTGAGTAATGTGGTGAACCAGCAAATACCACCTCTGGCTGGCCCTAAAGTGGGGAGGGAATAGAGATTTCGCAATATCCTTCCGTGCCACGCCCACCAAGCCATGCCCACAGAACCAGTAGTAAAAAATTTTGAATTTCACCACTGATTCAACAGGATGTATTCCCAGGGCAGAATCCATACAAGCAAAGATTCCAAATAAGGAAAGGCTACTTGAAGTCAGATGCTGATCTCCGGAATTACACCTTCTGTATATGTTGAATGGAGAAGCCAGTAAGGCATCATATATGTACGAACATAAAAATACTTCTGACTGAGAATCCTGAAAAGACCCATTTCCAGTTCATTCCAAATCATTTCGTTCAACAGGGGAATGGAATATAGAGTAGGTAGAGCAGAGCTGCACATCATCTCTTTTCCTTTATATTGTCATTCCTAAATATGGCTTCAGTTCCACACTGTTCTCCACTGTTTAAGTCAGGCTACATCTACAGGTAGCCCTTGACTCACGATCATAATTGAGCCCCAAATTTCTCTTGTTAAATGAAACATTTGTCAAGTGAGTTTTGCCCCATTTTATGATCTTTCTTGCCACAGTTGTTAAGTGAATCACTGAAGTTGATTAGGTAGTAACCTGGTTGTTAAGTGAACCTGGCTTCCCCACTGACTTTGTCAGAAGGTCGCAAAACCTGATCACATGATCTTGGGACACTGCAACGGTCATAAGTATGAACCAGTTGCTCAGCATCTGAATTTTGATCAGATGATCATGGGAATGCTTCAAAGCTCGTTAATGAAAAATGGTCATAAGTCATGTTTTTCAGTGCCATTGTAACTTCAAGCAGTCAAAACGAACTGTTGAAAGTAGAGGACTACCTGTATATCTAGTTAAAGGCATTAGATTTTAAAGCAGATTCTGACAAACTGGAATGTTCTGAAATAACAGGATGGTGAGGGATCTGGAAGCTTATAGAAGAAAAATGGAAAAGAGATGGCATGCTTGCTTGTTTTTTATCCTACTTTTATTATTTTTATAAATAACTATTTTCTACATAACAACAACCATGTGAGGTGGATTGGGCTCAGAGTGAGTGACTGGGCCAAAGCCAGTTAGCTTTTATGTCTAAAGCTGGACTAGAACTCACAGTCTCCTGGTTTCTATCCTTATGACTTTTATTGTATTAGATTTATATTGCACCTTTTCTAAGAATCCAAGATACATATGCTGCCATCTCATTTTTCCTATTAACAACAACCCTGTGAGATAGGTTGAGATGAGTCCAAACTCATCCAATAAGCTTCCATGGCTGACAAGTGGACCAGAATTTGGGTTATCCTGCTTCTAGTTCTACACCTACACAACCACTAGATACTATTTAAGGGGAAACAATTATCAGTGAAGGAGAAACTATTAGAAGGGCTACTACCACAAAGGATACAATTTCTAGTATTTAGGATTAGAAACAAGTGATAGAAACTGTAGGGGGCAGATTTCAGTTAAACAATACAATAAAATTCATGAAGGCGAGGGTCATTTGGCAATTGCTGGAACTTGCCAATTCCTGGAAACAAGTTGACTTGATATAAGGGAGATTTTAAAATTTTTCAATGTATTTTTTCTTATCAGGGATCTATTGGTAGATAGTATTGGAATTTATGAAATTGTATAAAAATATTGCATTGGGAGGATACCATTAATTAGTAATGAAGACTAGTATGACATTTGCGCTATTATGTTAAGAAGAAGATTAATAAATAATGATGGCTCTCATCACCACAGAGGGAAAAAAAACCACAGCAGCTTGTTCTTATCACAACTTGCCAGTCACATAGCTCAGGCAGCTGTCATCAACACAGTGTTCTCCAAGTGCAGCTCAAGATTTGGGAGGTGAAGGGAACACAGGTTACTACCATGCACGCACGCACGTGCACACACACACACAACAATCCATCATTCAGTTGTCAGAGACACCTGTTAGTATTTAGGACTGGCATAAACAATCTGTGGGCCATGTCCCTTTCTTTAGTGCTTTGTAAGCAACTAGTTAAAACTTCCAATAAGTTCAGAATTTCTTTTTCAAGAAAGAGGCTTTCGACCTTTGTCTTTGGTTTTATGCTACCCATCATTGCTCTTTTTGGAAATTGAAGTCTTCAGCAGAAAAGGGGGGGGATCCTAAATCCTAATTTTAATTGATACTGTTGAAAAACTGCTGTCCCAGAATTGTGGGAATCTTGCTTTTCTTAGGAAATAAAGAGGCAGCAAATAATTGAAAAGCAAACATGGTTTGGCAAACCTGTAGTCATTTCAGAGTGGACATTGAATATGTTATGGTTAGAGTCATGGAAAGCAATTCTGTAAGGAAGAACTTATCTTTAATAATCTCTTTGATTAGGGAAGGCCGTCTGTATATTAAAATTTTAAGTCTTTGGCTAAATGTTGATAACTGGATATCTAAATTCAATATTATTTGACCTGTTCCTTCCTACATACTGTTGCTACATAAGGGGAAATCTAATTCCTTCTTCCCTGCCATTAGAGTAGGCAGGACCTCTACATGAGCATTGAAGTTTCTTCTCTAAACATCTTTTTCTTAAGTGAGTAAGAAACAGTTCTAAGTCTGAGAATATCACTCCCAGATTCTACTCATTGTGGCAAATAAAGATCTTGCCGAGGGGCCACGTTTTGCACAATTGTACTGTGACCTGAGATAACCTATGTCAAAATCCCAAACTACCAAGCCTTAAAAAAGAGGGATGCCAGAACACCAGCTGCTGCGCAGCTTTGGCATATATGGCCAAGACAATGGAGTTGCTGTATTAAAATCCCCATAGAAACAACTGGGCCTTTTGTGTGGGTGGTGGTGGTGGTGGGCAAACAAGAAACACAGGCAGCCCCTGTTAATCCTGCATGTGAATGATTCCTGTAGACCAGAGAAACAGTAGCAGCAAGCCTGCCATTCCTGATGAAGAAAGTCATCCATAGTAGTTCATGGCACAAGGAGGTTGCAAAATTTCTGACTTTGTGAACTTTCACTCCAGAGGTCTGGGGGTAGTTAATTTTTTTGTGGGAGATCAGGACAAAAGTTCAATGGACCATCTTTTTAAAATCATGTTCTAGGCAATACAAGAGACCAGAAGCAACTGATGATCCATAGCAGAATTTTTCAAAGTTGGCAACTTTAAGATGTATGGACTTCACTTCCAGAGTCCCCTGCTAGCATGGGAAATTCTGTGGGTTCTCCATTGCCAACACCTATTAATGATGTCTAGGAAATTCTGGGAGTTGAAATGCACATATTTTAATGTCAAAATTTTCATGTTTGAAAATCACTGACCTTCAGTGGTTGTGTTAGGATTATATACCATAACTCTCATAATTTTTAGTCACTATTCCATTCCGTTCAGGGAAATTCTGGGAGCCATATAGTCCCAACCTATCTGGAGACTAGTTCATAGGCAGTTTGTCTGTAGCAGCACTAATACAAAATGAATGTCCCATTTGCCCATCTTGCTCCGTCATTAAATCTTTAGGTCCTTCACTTGTTCAAAAGAAGTCCTTTTTAATGCAATATTTGATGAGAAGGCCCTGACTTTTTTGTACTACTAGAATTTTGAAAGTATATTGTGTGCTTTTACAAAATGGCTGCCGTGGTTAGCATGATTTCTTGCAAAATACTGATTAGAAGGTAAACCGGCTTGCTGCCGCCTCTTACAGTTATTGTATTTACACCATCACTCCCAGCCCCAAATTGCAGCCATATAACCAGTGACATCTGCTGACGAGGCAGAATATCTACAACAGTATTATGGTGTTGTAACACAAATTCTGGTCTTTGTGTGTATGTGTTGTTGTTGCACACATGTACAAAAAGGATGAAGCTACTGGTATGCTACAATGTGTCTGGATTCATCATTCTGATGAAAGTAGCAAATTCCTTCAGACCCTCATGAATCCATTTTGTCTTTTTTCATTCATTTTGTTTTATTTATTTTATTTTATTTTATTGTTAATAGTATTATTTTCTTAGTTATATGGGATCCTGGTGCCATACAATTTTAGTGCCAAAGACTAAAAAATTAAATGTTAATGGTTATTATATCTAGGTTTTTCTTTTGTGATGTTTTAATTGTATTTCATTTTATTATAAGATGCCATGAGTTAGAATAATTTGGTGGCATCTATATTGATAATACACCATCATTATTTTATCTTTTTAAAAAAGTCATCAATACCCAAAAGGATTCTTGGGAATAAAGATGAAGCTAGCTGCTACTGTTCTGCTCCATGCCATTTATTTTTAATTCAAGAATCTTTTAAAAATTAGATTCTAGGAGCCAATAGTTCAGAGCACCAAGAAAGGTATCTGCAGCCACATTAGAATCACACTGGAATCCAAGGAGCCATTAAAAATTGAAATAATTATGAAAGCCTGCAGCTTGAATTTCCCCCACTCTCATGTAATCAAAAACAGTTTATAAATCTCTGCTCTGGGTGCACCAGGCCTTCACCAGAGTCCTTAGGACCAGCTGAATAATTACTGCAGTAGGTGTAATACAGAAAGCTACCGGTTTCTGACTGAGCAAGGCTATCGCTAGTGTACAAAATGGTCATCTTCCTTTCCTGTTCTGCCTTTGTTATACATTAGAAGAGGGTCAAAGTCCCTGTAGACAATCTTTCTAACTGCAAAAAATTATTTCATGCAATGTATATTAAATTTCTATCCTGACTTTTAGTTAAGAAACTCAAGATAGCATATATGGCTGTCCATTTCCTTCACAAATACAACTCTATGCGGTGGGTTGAGCTTACTCTATTTCTTTTCTTCTGAGCTGACAGTCAACAGCTCTTATTTTGCTCCATTGATTTGGCAGGGTCTTTAATAAAGTCTAGGGTACTTTGTGTTGTTCTCTCACATAAACACATGTTCTGCCATACTCAATCCCGCTTGCCCGAGGAATTCTTATAGGCCTACTCCCAAACCTTTTAAAACTTGTGTTTTGCTTTTTGATGTCCCTAAGCAACATAAGGAGACTTCAGTTGCCAACAATTTGAGGTAAGTTATCTCTCTACAGTTACAACACCCACCTCAAAGAAATGCAACCCAAATCAAAAGATGGAAAAGCAATGCATTCCCAATATTTGATTTACAATGTTAGAGACATTTTACTACCTGTCAGCTATTCTTTTTTTCTCCTTTCCAGGAGTAAAAAGCATTCCTTCAATCCTATCCCTCTGCATCATTACCACATGAAAGAAGATCACGAAACAGGAATGGAGACCAAGAAGAACTGGTTCTTGTCTATGATGCAGTCATGGTCGTGGCAGACTACCTAATCTCCTGAATTTGTAGAGGTAAAAAGGACTTGTAGGTGTCATACAAGACAAGTGAAGATCACAGTAGTTGTTATTGAAAACAAAGGCTCCAGTGGGCACAATTTTTGAGCTTTCTAGCTTTTATCCTTGGTAGAGATAATGAAAACCATCTCTTCCAAAAGAGCTACTTTCTTGTTGATTATCTCTGGTGGTGATGTCTCTTCCAGAAATTTACCAAGTAGTGATGTCTATGGAGATTCTCAGCCATTCAGGTCATGGTGGTATCAAAGATGCTTTTTCAAAAGGCAATTGGACTTTTTGTTTTTTCTTTGAAGATGTTTCACATCTCATCCAAGAAGCTTCTTCAGTTCTGACTGAATGGTGGAGAATGACTGCACTCCTCATGACACAACATCCTTGTGCCATGATAACTGCAAGGAATATAAATATAAATCCTTCCATTCTCCACCATTCAGTCAGAACTGAAAAAGCTTCTTGGATCAGATGTTAAACACCTTCAAAGAAAAACAAAGGAACTCCAGCTGCCTTCTGAAAAAGCACCTTTGGGACAAAATGACCTGCCAGTTACTCCAGAATGTCAAGTGCCCTGGAAGCTATTTAGTTGCCCCAAACTTTCAGCCCTCTCCCCCTCCCCCCATCCTAATTGATCCAATTTTTCATCTAAAATGATCGTCATTTCCTCTGACTCTTCTGTAATTCTTTTATTCCATGACTGCCCTCAAGCACAAGCACATATATACATGTGCACACATGCTGTGGGCATGGACTGACTGACACACCCCACAGCAACCAAAAGTGCCAGACACTTGGGGTGCCTGGACATCTACACATTTGAAACTAATTGTGAAATAATAACTCTTTAAGAAGATTTGAAGTATTTATCGCCCCCAGTGCTTCTTACAGGGAAGTGTTCCTTTCTTTGGAAGATGTCTACTACCTGAGCATTTTTTTGTGTTTTGTGCAACTGTGGGTCATCTAGATGCTTTTGCACTATGCTGAGCATTTGCAGTTTCAGGCAGATCCCTCCCAACTCAGCTTCCAGACAGGCCTTAGTTTGTTCTGACCTACATCCTGGTGAATGTGGCTCTCAATGCAGAGACCTTCCATTCCCAGTTACTATACAAAGTGATATGGACAGGAAGTACTATATTTCAGCCCCTCTGCAGTTGTGCCCGCCCTCACATCACCGAGCAGCTCTTGGCCCGGTCTTTGCGGATCTCAGAGTCAGTCAATAAATCTGTCCGTCCGGGCATCTGCGTAATCCGCTTCAGTCCTCGCTTTGAGTTGCTCCGTTTGAGGTGCTTATGCATCCGATTGATTGAGGCCAGTGTGGTCACATGGAAAACATCCCGCACACTATTCTCTGACACCTTGGAAGAGCATTCTACATATGCCACAGCACCCAACTGCCGGGCCAGCATGCTGCCCTGCAAGGGGAAAACACATTGTTGCATTATGCCATAATTCACCCACAGCCTTTTGCTTTCTTCCCCCCCACCCCCCATCCCCCAACCTAGTCTGGTAATTGCTTATTACATTGCAACCACCTCCCTTTTCCACCCCCACATTCTGGCAAATACCTATCACTTCCCCAGATACGGTTACTCCATGTGTTTCTTTTAAATCACGGCTTTTAATTAATTTTAGTACTTTTCCTGGAAGGAAGGGATACAGGAGTGTCTTTTAAAAATGGGGCGAGAGGGACTGTGTCTAAAAGAGGGAGGGTGTGAAACATGTTAGGATCTATGAATGCCAAGGTGGGAAAGAAGATTAAAAACAAGCTAGCGCAGCTTCCCCTTTTGGAAGGTTGCAACTGGGATATGGAGCAGAAGATCCTGCTGGTGGAATGAGCAGCAAAGGAGCCTCTAGCCCCAGAACTTCATATGGGGGCTCATATCATGGTGTTGTTGTTTCTCCTCTTTCCATTTTGCATAAGTTATTTCAGGGAGCTTTTGAATGCTCATCTGCATAGACAGGACAAGGCAGATTGCAGTATGGCTTTAAAAGGCATTAAGAGAAACTCAGGGAACATACCATCTCAGGCAAATACGAAATTCATTTAAAACTAAAGCTGCCTCAGCTGGGAGGGGTACTTTTTCTTATTAGTAGCTTTTAGCCTGTGCATCTGCTTGCGTCAGAGTGGATCAGTTCTTTAGGCTACTCTGCAGTTATTTGCTGCTGAAAAGCAACTGTGTGTATGTGCATAAAAGGGAAAGGGAAAAAATAATCAGAACATACATGCTCATGGTCATCTGTGGGGAGGCCCAAGGAGAGCATGATTTCATGCAAAAATCACAGCTAAGGTCAGGTAGATTGTTAGACATCATGTGCAAATATGGATAGTTCTCAAATGACAGCTAGTCCACAGACCCAAAAAAGATATTTGCAGCCTGGATTCAAAGTTCTGACAGCTGCCCCACCTCCCACCCCCCTTGCAGTCATGGGATCACATTTTAGGCGCTTAGTAACTGGCCCACATTTTATGGCTGTTTGCAGCATCCTGCAATCATGTGATCATGATTTACAATGTTATTTGCCAGAAACTTGTTTTTATTTCTGGTTTCTGGCAAGAAACACCCACTGAGGACAATAGGTTTATCTAATGACCACTGCATTCCCTTAAGAACCTTTGCAAAAAAAGGTAGTAAAATTGGGCATAGTCATATGATGACCTATTTAACACTGGGACAATTTATAAATATAAATGCAATTCGAGACTCCGTTTTAGTCATAAGACAAGGACTACCAGTAGATAGTTGCGGCATTTGCATAATTATATAATCACACACATATCATCTTGGCATTAGCATGGTTTGTCCAAATGCTGTTACACTGCACACAGGTATATAAATCATTAAGACAGAAAAGGACTCGTGCTTTTCCTCTACATATACCTATAACTCAGTGATGGCTAACCTTTTCCGGACTGAGTGCCCGGAACGCGCCCAAATCCTCAAAATGCAATGTGCACACTGGCATCGCGCACCCCCCACTGCTCCCCGTGCATGTGCAGCAGAGACCCGAAGACCAGGCATGAGCGCATGCGCGGTAGAGCTGAAATAATGTATTTAGAAGTTTTAAAAGGCCCTCAAGATAGAGAAGGGAAGGGAAAGGGAAAGGGAAATAAAATTAAAATGGAAGCACTGAAATACTAAAGCAGTAGAAATCCAAATCTAAATATGGAGTCAAATTAGAACTGTAAAATATAAAATATGGATGAAAACCCAGCATCAATTAAAATCCATGCTTTAAGGCAAGATTAGGCTGCCCAAATTACAGGTAATCCTTGATTTAAGACCGCAATTGAGCCCAACATTTCTGTTGTTAAGTGAGACATTTGTTAAGTGAATTTTGCCCCATGTTACATTTCTTACCACAGCTGTTAAGTGAATCACTGAAGCTGATAAGTTAATAACTCCATTGTTAAGTGAATCTGGCTTCCTCATTGACTTTGCTTGTCAGAAGGTCGCAAAAGGTGATCACATGACCCTGGGACACTGCAAATATCACAAATGTGAACCAGGTGCCAAGCATCTGAATTTTGATCACATGACCATGGGGATGCTGCTAAGGCTGCAACTGTTAAAAATGGTCGTAAGTCACTTTATTCAGTGCCATTGCAACTTTGAACAGACACTAAACAAACTATTGTAAGTCAAGGACTACCTGTATTATTACTATTTAGCTAAGGGAGAAATGAATACATGGCAATTCTTTCATGAAAAGTTGTTCCAAGTTGTTCCATCACAAAAATGATATGATCTCTTGAGTAAGCCTAATTAATCTTATCAGCAAACTTATGTGGCTACTATCAGAATTGGCCCAGATTAAGTCCAAAACTTCCTACCATATGTGTGCACAGGGATGTGTGTCAGTTCTCTACAGCCTCACTCCCTTAAACACATGCCAACAAATTGAGGCTTAACCAAGGCTAACCCATACTTTAATTAAAGGCAAAATAAACACCTGCTCATGTGTAACAGGGATAAGGCGCTGTTTGGAGAGTTCCCGTAAAGTGTTCAAGTCTGTACGCATGTCCAGTTTGCAGCCCACCAAAACTATTTTGGCACCAGGGCAGAATTCTTGTGTCTCTCCCTGCCACTATAAGAGAGAAAAATATAAAGAATTAAATTAAAAATGAATTAATATAATTAGGCAAGGCCATTAGCTCAGTTATCCCACCTCATATCACACCTTGTTTTAATCCCACACCCATGTTTCCAACACAAAGAAACTTGACCTTTTTACAAGCAGCAGCACAATGCAACTAGTAATTTCTGTGATGTGAGATTCTGTATACACATAGTCCTCAACATATGACCACAACTGAGACCAGAATTTCCATTGCTGAACAAGGCTGTTGTTAAATGAGTCACATCTAATGTTATTACCTTTTTTGCCATTGTTCTTAAGCAAATCATTGCTATTAAGTGAAGGGTGCAGTCAAGAAGATCTGGATTCCCCCATTGACTTGGCTTGTCAGAAAGTGGTTGGGAAGTTCACAAATGGCAATCACGTAGCCCTGGGACACTGTAACCATTGTAAATACATGCTGATGACAAGTGCCAAGGGGATGCTGTGTCAGTTGTGTCAGGACCAGTTGTAAGTCGCTTCTTTCAGCGCTGTTGTAACTTTGATAAGAGTCACTAAATGAGTGGCTATAAGGACTACCTATATCTGATGTAGAGAACCACCATTCTGGTCACGAGAAACATAAAAATTGTCAACATGTGCAAAAACTGAGGATACTTTCCTAAATTAGAGTACAAGGTTTGAGGTAGAGACATGCTGTTTCACTTGCTTTTTTAAAAATATAACGGCCATAACTCATTTTATTGTGCTTTGGTTTATTGAGCTTCAAGACTATCTATCTATCTATCATCTGTCTATCTATCTATCTATCTATCTATCTATCTATCTATCTATCTATCTATCACAAATAAAGAATTAATGGCAATCCTCACTAAGTGGATTTATCAGTGCTATTTTTCCAATAGCATTTATTCCTATTCAAATTTCTGTGGACACATTTTGATAATTTTTCAACATTTCAATTTTTCATAATTAGTCAGATGTTTAGCATTTCTAGCAATAGACTATTTTTAAACTATAGTGATACAATTGCGATTTTGAAGGAGAGCTCCTCTTTGTCTGCAGGCAATAGACAAACCTATTTTCCAAAAATAAAAGAAGCTCTTCTTACCTTTACCATCACATCTTCATGTTCCCTTTTGGTAGCATTTTTAGCAATCTCACCTTTTTAAGGACACTGTCCAGAGTTTCAGGACGGCTAATGTCAAAACAGATAAGAACAGCATCTGAATCTGGATAGGCAAGGGGGCGGACATTGTCATAGTATGTTGAGCCTGTATGAGAAAGACACATTTTTAAGTTAATTATATAGCTAAACATGATGTTAGTATATTGTACAGCAGATAGGGTGGGGGTTTCTTTCAGCCTGAGCCTCACATTTTCTTAAAAGTTCCATGAATCATCATGCCAGAAAAGACAAGATTAGAAATATCACACCTTCTCTCTCACCATCCCTGTTCACATTCATTCATATTCTGATCTCCCTTGTCTGCCTTCTTCCCCATCCCCATCTCTTCCTTTGTTATCAATTTTCTCTACATTTCATTTTATTCTGTCTTCAGCTCCAGTTGTTTCTCTCTCCTTCTAGGTTGCTCCCTCAGTCAAAATTTGAAATAAACACATACAAAACACTGTTGTGGCCATTATGTAATCCTAGGTATCAAAATATGGATTTGAAGTTGAGAGTACCATATTCAGGAATATGAATGTTTGGCAACCTCAGCATCAGTGTGTGTGTGTGTGTGTGTGTGTGTGTGTGTGTGTGTGTGTATGTCTTCAAGTCAGTTTTTGACTCTTGATGACTGTCTAGACAGGTTCCAGAAGTTTTCTTGGCAAGATTTCATAAGTGGTTTGCCACTGTTTCCTTCCTAGGGCTGAGATAGAGTGACTGGCTCAAGGTCACCCAGCTGCCTTTGCAGAACTAAAACTCAGTGTTTTTCAGTTTCTGGTCTGGTGTCTTCATCACTGTACCAAACTCCAGCATAATTTAGTACCATTAGCTAAAATATTAGCAGTCTAGTTGGTAGTAGAAATGCCAAAACACTCAAGAAAAAGGCAACAAAATCCAGATTTTTACATACCCTCTTGAATGAAAGGTAGCCCTTTTCACTTCCTGCCTAGGTTCCTAAAAAGGTTATGAAGGAAGAAAAGGAAAGTAGACAAATAGGCTTTTTTTTTTTCTTGAAAACTGCCCAGTTTATGACTTGGAATGAAGCTGGGAAACCTCTGAAATTCTTATATTTGCTGGGCTGTTTTGTACTTCTTCCTAGCTTCTCATTTCCCTTTCTACAATCAACATGCTAGGGGCTTAGATAAGAGCAATTTTGTTTCTGTAAAATGAGAACAGTCAGTTTGATGGGGTTGTGAGGGTATTGATAAAACGTTATTAAATGCTCTGCAAATTTCAAGTGTCATGTAAGTAATTTATAGTGTCCATAGACTGGATGACAGTGAAAAAGCAGCCTGTCTGTTCATCAGTCAGTCTCCCTTCAGCATTACTGTTCAGAAGAAATACGAACACATACAGCAGGGGTCATAAATTAACTGACTGCAATTATGTATTCCACTGAAATGCAACCCAACAACAATAGAAACTGCACACTCTTCTCAGATGCAACCTAGACCATTAAGTGGAAGCCTGAGAAAGAGCCTCCTCACTATCTAAAGAAATACAGCCAGCTGAATTTTCCTGAAGCAATCAGGGGAAGGTGGAGCAAAAAAATGACCCTCCCCAATCTAATTAAAAGATCTAGTAAATTCACTATGTGTAATTCCACCATCCACTTGTGAGGGATACAATTAGGAAGACTGGGGAAAAGTAGGGAACAAATGACTTTAGAGAAAAAAAGAGAGGGAATCACAACTATTTGCAGGCCCTATGTCTGTATTACACTCAGATGTAATCATTGCCACGCCCCAAGATCAATATTTAGAGACAGCCATTACGTTTTACTCAAATGGGTCTTGACTAGTCGCAGATGAGGTCAGTCAGTGATGGCAGATGTCTAACAGCATTAGCATGGCAGCTAATGGCAGGTGGAACCAGATGTCATTAACAGATGGAGCCAAATATTTGGCAAAACTGGGAATCATAACAGATGGAACAGCTTCAAAACTGAGAGTTGGGGTGATACTCTTGACCTATGCAATCCGGATGCACTTGCTTTGTGGCTGAATTGCAATCCCCATTGTATAGAGATCATAAAAAGTGACCAAGCTAAAGATAAAAGCAATATTTTCACCCTACTTGTACTTTCTCCAATAGCAATTGCACCAAAAAGCAAAATTAAAGGAATCAATAGTTTCAATTGAAGAAATAATTCCAAAAATAATTCCAAAGAATTATACTTATAAAAATAATAATATAAGACAAGGATTGAGCTCATCCCAAGTCAGAATTGTTCAGTTAAAGATGATATTTTAAAATTAAAGCTGAAGAAGCTTCTTGGATGAGAAGTGAAACGTCCTCAAGGGGGAAAAAAAGCTAAGTTGCCTTTTTGGGAGTGGGGAGGAAGCACTTTTGGAACAACCATGACCTGGGTGACTGAGAACTTCCATAAACGTCTTAAAATTAAATAATTTTAATAGTAGACATTGCTAAGATTATAATATTTTTCATGCTAAGACTTCCTGATCCTATGTAAAGATTATATTTTTGCATAATCTTTTGCTACATTTTATTCTTTCATAGTGACAATGGCAATGACAATTTGTACCTTTCTCAAACAACTGTTTTTGCTATATAACATCTATAAGATAAAAGATGCTGCTGCATAAAATAGATTACAAGAAACAAATTTTAAGGCGTTTCTTTTCACAATGCAACCACAAGAAATGAGAACACAAAAATTACATCAAATAGTCCATAGCAACGCTTCAGAAGACAAGGGTGTTAAAATGGAATTTCATACAAAATATAAATTTGGCAAGAGTGAAGAGTTAAAATTAGATAGAATGATTTAATATTGGTTTTTGCTCCACACAGCCTCCTTCATCGAATCAAAAATAAAACCAGTATTGGTCCTCCCTCCTACCAGATATAATTTTTACCAACTGTGAAACAGAAAAGCTATAAGCCATCAGAACACCCACAGAAAGAAAGCTTAGAAGTTATTCTATCTTGAAATGGATTCTTAGATTTTCTGAGAATGAATTGCAATGCTTCTACAGACCCCAAGAATTCTGAATATCTGCATAATTTCTATTCAGCCTTTCTGCATTAAGGCACTTATGCCTTCTGTTTTGATCAAATTCCCAGCCAAAATCTTATGTTTTTAATGAAGTTATATCAAGAATGAACCAGCCAATATGTCCTCCAGAAATAAAATGATAATAGTCTTCAAATCTGAATTATTAATTTCTAATTACTTCAATATTAAAGAGTCACAAATCTGCATGAGCTGTCCTGAAAATAAAAACATCAGGTATTTATAAACTTTGCTCTCCAACATAAATGTTTTGATCAAGGCTGCATAACACCTCTTCATCAACAGAACATTGTTCCCCTCAAAAAAAACAAACATTTCTTTGGCTAAGCTACAACTGCATATAAGAAAAATAATTTTTCACCTAAAAAAAAAAAAAAAAAAGACCGATGCTTGGTTTTTGAAAACTTTGGACCAGATGTGTTCCTCTTTCACATGCTGGAGTAATTATAATTAAAAAAGGAATAGGACTGTGCATCTCCCATTAAATTTTAGACCTCCAAGGTCCCTTCCAACTCTGTTACTGTTACCTGTTACCTGCCAATATAGCCATTAATACCTGCCACACTCTTATTTACTAATTTATTTTTCAAGGTAGTTTTCCTTTAAAACATGGTAGGAAGCTAGCCAACTGGAAAAAAAATCCAAGCTTTAGATATAAACTTTACTTGCAACAATGCCTTTGGACCTTGTATAAATTGTGAGAAATAAAATAGTGGTGATTACTGCTTTTTTTGCCTTTTGATATAGGACTGGCCACACCCATCATGGCACCCATATCAACATGTCCTTAAATTACTAAATAGGCTTACTGGTCTGTTGGACATGTATCCATACCAGAGGTTCTGTGGGGGACCAGGGTGTTGCATAAAAAGGTAAAGACAGAGGGTCAATCAAATCCCCCCTTTTTATATGGATGTAAAAAGCAACCATATAAAAAAGTCAGAACCTCAATTATGTGGGCACAATTTTCATCTTGACTTCTTTTATGCTCCCCTGCAATTGTCCTTGCATACACACTAAATATAGATGTACTTTTGCAGGGTATAGCTTATTCTTTTAAGATGTCAAGTTCAGAAGAATCTCAGTTCAATATCTTACAGAAATTGCACTCACTAAAAAAAAGGATCTCTCGTTTCCCAAACAGGCTGCAATACACATAATGCTAAACAAAACTGGTAATAAGTTCTGATACATGAAAGCCCAGTAACCAGTCTTATTACAATGTTTGAATTAAGCACATATTTGGTACCAATTTAATCTGTTAATTTAAATGAATGCTATCCTCCAAGACCACTTAGCTTTCCTGTCCCTCTTTTCACCAGCCACTATCCATAACCTTCTCCATAGCCTAAAGGACAGAAATTTAATTTCTCAAGCAGCACATTTCCAGGATGCTAAATTAGCTATTTCGCTAAGTCTAGTTTTAGAACCAAAGGATTAACATAGTGTTAATAGGCAGTTTCTGGGAAAACTGCCTGTTAGCATGATGGTTAAAAAGAGAGAAATTTGTAAGGCAGTGACTAAACAACTACATAAAGGAAACTTCAACTAGCAACGAAACATCTAAGAGGAGGAAAAGGCAAAGGAGGAGAAAAGTTTACTTCTCTTACTATATCAACAAGTATTTTATCACTAGGTATTTTGTCAGGCAGGTGAGAGAGAAAGGTATATGTTTAAAAGTCTTCCTTCCTTTCTTCTTTTCCTTCCTTCCTCCCTCCCTCCCTCCCTCCCTTCCTCCCAGCTCTTTTTTAAGGGTACTAACACCCCACTCCAAAATCTCTACCTTAAAAAAGTGAAGTCTCCAAGTCAAGGTGGGATCCAGGCATTTTTTGGCCTGCCACAGCCAAACTTAGACTTCCCGGGACACTCAATTGACAGGAATCAACAAGAAAGTTTTACCCTATACAGATATGTTGTTATAGAAAAATCCACCTGTCAGTTTCTACTAGTAAAGCAGCTGTGCAGAGGATGTAGCCCAGCTTGGTTCAGAGCTGACAACTTTAGCAGACTTCCTCCCTCCCCATGAACAAAAGCAACAGAGGAATCACCTAGGCCTTAAACTTTATAGAAGATGCACTGTAGCATGATCAATCACAGCCAGTTGGTCGGACTTCAAAAATCATTCTGAGATTCCCCTAGTAATGTCATGGCAACCCTTCATGCAAGAAGACTCCCATTTACTGTATATCCAGAGAAAAACAACCAGGGAGAGCCCTTGTTAATACATATTTGGCTAAATAATATTGTTACTGTTCACTTACACTTCATTTTTATAGCCCATCGCAATGCAGGTTTGTCACTAGCAAAAGTGAATTGAGAGTTTGTCACATCAATTTTTAGGTGCAGGAGATGAAGTCAAAGATAGGAAAGGGCTCAAGAAATAAATGGAACATGCATGCCTGATATCCAACTCTTTTCTTTCATTTTTTTAATTTCAGCAAATAGCATGCACTCTGCACTTCGTTTTCAGTTTATATTATAACTTTTCCCTATTTCTCCTTTTCG
The DNA here is from genome assembly GCF_059756535.1 of Pantherophis guttatus. Classification (NCBI taxonomy): domain Eukaryota; kingdom Metazoa; phylum Chordata; class Lepidosauria; order Squamata; family Colubridae; genus Pantherophis; species Pantherophis guttatus. The sequence goes on along the minus strand of NC_142066.1, from coordinate 61,640,458 downwards.
GAATGCCAGTCTCTAAGCCATCACTCTGAAGAATAAAGAATAAGCAAGATCAGACTTCTTCCTCCCCTAAAAATGCATATATGGCTCTTTAATCTCCACAGTATTCTTCAATGACCTTGATGCCTGCCCTAAATGCAGTGGATCAAACACTGCAGATTCCCACGCTCTAAGCTAAATGCTTATGGCCCAAAAGTGGGCAGTCCAATGAGGAAGAATTCCAACAGCAAATTTTTTCTCCATTTTTGGAGGTTTTTTTAAAGGATCCAAAATGCTTTTCTAAATAAAGATGTTTTTAGCTGCTGCTTAATTTCTTTTGAGACAGAACTTGCCTGAGAACTATGATTCTAAGATTCCAGTTTCACTTACTTACTTACTTATTTATTTATTTATTGAATTTATTGGATTTATATTGCCGCCTATTCGCCCATGGTTACTTAAGACGGCTTACAGAATATATAACCACATTTAAAACAATAAAACTAATAAAAAGAATCAAAGAGCCTGGTGGCGCAGCAGACTAATAGCCTCTTATTATTATTCAGCTGCCTGCAATTACTGCTAGTTCGAATCTCCCCAGGCTCAAGGTTGACTCAGCCTTCCATCTTTTCTAAGGTAGGTAAATTGAGGACCCAGTTTGTGGGGGCAATAAGCTGACTTTGTATAAATATACAAAAGTATGAAGGCTATTGCTTAACACACTGTAAGCCGCCCTGAGTCTCCGGAGAAGGGCGGCATATAAATCAAATTTAAAAAATAAAATAAAATAAATTAATATAGTATAATATAATAAAATCAACCCACCCCAACCCCCACCCCGGCAACAGCAGATTACATGAGCCATTTAATGGGCTCCATCCCACTCTGAGTTCCCCAGGCACCCTGGCAGAACCAGGTCTTCAGCGCCTTCTGGACAAATATTAGAGTGGGGCCCATTCTAATCTCTGGGGGAATGATGTTCCAGAGAGAGGGAACCACCATGGAGAAGGCCCTTCTTCTGGGTCTCACCTGGTGTATCTCTCTCGGGGATGCCTGCCTCTCCACTCTGATGGGTCGGGTAGATGTCACTGGCAAGAGACATATAATAGTTGACTGTGATTATTTGATTGCAAGGGGGAAAAATCTCTACAGAGGTCTTCTGTAACAATTTCATATGAAATGTGAGTTTGTCACATTACATTAACCTCCACTTCACAAACAGGATCTAAAGCAGACAAACCTAGATTCAATCATCTGCCCAACAGTTTTTCAAATTGAAAGATAGCTATTGATCCTTGACTAGGGATGGTCTCCTTGCTTCTTTGTGCTTCCTCATTTTACTAGTTCTCAGGAAAAAGCAGCATTCTTCAACCCAAGTTAAGAGCTCAACTCCAAGTAGTTTTCAATGCCTTAATGATAGGACGTTGCATTGTGTGGTGGAAAAACAAATTAGTGTTATCCTGACCACCGAAGCTCTTTCTCAGCCTATGCTATGCAAGTAGCCCCAAGTCACTGGAGAAAAGGTGCTATAAAGACTTAGAATAACTAAGAATAGCTAGAATGGAACGTGCTATTCTAATAACACAGAAAACAGGTTTCTGCCCATGTAAATCCAATCCAACAGAAGTAAGATATCACATTCAGTATTGCCTTATGATAATAAGAGCAGCAAAACACTATTTCTCCACCTTTATCATATTCATGGACAGCTGTCTGGCAGTCTTTTTGAAGATGATTTGTTCCTTGCTGGACAGGGATGACCTCAGGAATATTTTCAGAGTCACAGTGTGAAATGTGGATGTTCGTACTATCTGGTAGATATGATTGATATGATCTATTCAGAAATGGACTCTGATTGGAGAGGCCCATTTGAGGTGCTTGGGGCATTGTTTTATGAGATTATCCGGAATGAATTGGAATCTGTGATTCCCAATGAAATGGATCAAGTGCTCCAGCCATTTGTCTCTTGAATTCAGATCCTTTTTGCCCAGGAGGTAACCTATAGTTGCATCCATAGAATGATGTTGAGGAAAGGAGGTAGTTCCTCCTGCTTTGAAGGAGACTGCAATGTATCCTTTCCCCAAGAAACCATCAATAGACTCAACAATTCTAGACATCTATCACCCAGTCTCCAATCTTTCCTTTAAGGTAAGGTTGTTAAAATGGTTAGACAGCAGTTGCAAAGGAAGTAGATTATCTACACTTGTTTCAGGCAGGTTTCAAATTGGATTATAGCACAGAAACTGTACTGCTTGCATTTGTTGGTAATCTTTGGTGGAGCCAAGATAGGATAGTATGCATCCATTCTTATTCTTCTTGATCTCTCAATGACTTTTACTAAGATATATCATGGTATCCTTCTGCAGCAGCTGTGAAGATGGGAGACAGTATATTGTGTTGATTCATCTCTTTCTTCTGGGGCTATTCCATTCAATGTTGATGGGGAGAAGTGCCCCTCATTTGTGGGATGCCTCAAGTCTTGATACTCTACCCCTTCCCATTTAACATCTGTATGAAACTGCTGGATGAGGCCATCTATTGGTCTGGCATCCAGAATCATCAGTATGCAGATGATACTCAATTGTAGATCTCGACTCTAGCCATCAGGTGATGCTGTCACCATCTTGTCAATGCCGATGTCTATCGAGTCTAAATAGGAAGGAACAGACTCAGGCTCAATCATGGCAAACTGTGTGGCTGTGGTTATTTGTGTCTCCTGGAACTAGGAATAATTCATCTTTGGTCTTAAATGGGAATGCACTTCCCCATTTGGTATGCAATATGGGAATCATTGAGAACTCTCAGCTTTTGCTCAAAGAACAGATGGAAGCTAAGGCCAGAAGGGTCTTTGCACAGTCTATCAAGAGACCCAGCTGTGCCCATTCCTAGAGTGGGAGGCTCTTCAGACAATCACTCTATTCTAGTCAATTTAAAATAGATTACTGCAATGTGCTGAACATGGAGTTCCCCTAGAATGCAGAATGATGGTTGGGCCATGACAGTGATGGTTGTTACCACTTAGCCTCCAGGTGCAATTCATCTATAAAGTTACCAATGGGCTTCGTAATTTGAGAGACTGCTTATCTCCCATGGTGTCAGCTCACTCAATAAGATCAGGCAGAATGGGCATGTGCAGGTCCATTCAATCAAATAATGTCATCTTTTCAGACTTAAAAAGCACATCTTCACTGTTATGGTGCGTACCCTCTGGAATAGCATTTCTCCCAAAAGATCTGTATAGTTCCTATTTCCACTTTGCAGTTGTTCAGAAGATCTTTGAAAATATGGCTTTGCTCCCAGGCCTAGAGCTAAGGTGGAGGTTGAGCCTCTATTATTGTTCTTTTGATGTACTAGGCTTACTTTCTTTGGTTGTACATATTTTTCCTTCACTTTACAATATTGTTTCTCACTTTTAGAATATAAACAGCCCAGAGCCAGCTGGGAATCAAGTGGGGGAGGCTCAATCCAGTCAAACAAATCAGCATGCACCAGTAGGCTCCTTTACACTTACATGTTGCTCAGAAGCACGATTCTCCAAATTAGATTAGATTGTTGTAATATTTGCTGACAATTTTATTCCACCACTTAAAATCTGTTTAAAAGAAAACTAAAATCTTTTAGTTTTCCTACTGAATATTTCTTAATTTCTAAAACATGAAGAATAAAAACTGTACACTTGAAAATAAAGTTTTCCAATCTGACAGGCTACATAACCAAGTATCTCTAAAAGATAGTTTTGATCTTAAAAAATGAGAGAGAAATACATTCATTATAATTCTATTTACAGTCTATATTGTCTGTAAGCTGATAGGACGATTGCTATCCTAAAAAATGGGCTATAAATCATTACAATAAATAAATAGTACTCTACACCTCTAGCCATACTTTACATACTCCTTCTCTCAAACTAAGTACTGCATTTAGGTTTCTGGCTCAAAAATAGCATTGGAACATTTACTTTGTTTTTAAGATATTCCCTTTCTTGGCTAAATCCCAATAAAATGTTTGCAGAATCACTGCTCCTTTTGAGAAAAACAGACTTATTCCCCTCTGCTTTCACAACCTCTTGCTTTAATATCCTTTAATAAGGAACTTATCCATACAACTTCAACAGCCACATACATTCTCTAGAAACAAAAAAATAGAGGGAGGGCAGAAATCAACATTTCCCCCCCTCTGCCTAGAATTTTTCACCAATCTCTGAAGGGCACAAAGAAAAACAAAGTCTAGTGTTTTTTTAAAAAAATCTCCTACCCAGCCAGCAGCTTGCACAACATCAGTTGTGCAAACACAACTGAAGATAGATTGGTCAGGCACAGTGGTTGATACTGAAATATGGCAACTGTAACCATCCCAACTCTCTTTGCAAACAGAATGCATACTATTAGCCTGAGAAAGGATGCAAACATCATCTCATTTTTCCGCTGTGCTCTCCTAAAGTGGTTTTAAAAAACTACTCTGAGAGAAAATAGCATTATCAATTCATGCCAGAGGAAACATTCCACATTACTTGAAAGTTTGGATAATCATATACCAAATGTTTGAAATAAAAGACAGAATTTACCTTTTTTCTTTATCCTCTGAGTCAAAGACAACCACCATCTCCAGCAGGTCAGGCCTCTGTAGGCCAAACTAAGGCTTACAAGGCCTGATTTAACATTTAACATGACTGTTTTTTCCCCTTTCTAAAAAGAGGCACAGAATGGGGAGGATGAATCAAGATCACTTCTCCACTGCACAGGGAAAGTTATTCTCTGCTCCCACCATCATCACCACTAATATTTTCTGGGCTAATAATAAATAGTAAAATAGTTTTCATCAGAGAAATACCTATCTGAATACCTAGTAGCTGCGGGTAGAAACACTCACCCACACCAAAGCCTGTGGACAAAAGATGATGTATCTAGTTTAAAAAGACAAAAACATAGAAACTAAAGATAAACTGATAGTAAACCCCATTCCTTACTAGCACTGATGATGTTATCAAGTTAGGGTAATGAAAGTCTGCAAGAAAACAAGCAAGCTCAGAGAGCACCAAGGACCCCTCATGTCAACCCCAAGCTGCAAATATTCTCCTTTATTGATAGAAGCTATCTATTTAACTTGTATCTAGTTCGTCCATATAACTCCCAGCATGCAAAACCTTGAAAATTCATTTATGTTATATCTTTAACTTAAACTATTTATTCCCACCTAACCTTACTGGAAACAAAGTCCCACGGTATTTTCTCACTTCTAAATCTCTGCCTTTCCTATTCCCAATTTATCTGATTGTCAGATTTGTGCAAGTTCCTTCAGGCAGAAGCTGTGTTTTAGTTCGTTTTATATTGGTTGAGTTCATAAAGGTAAAGGTTCCCCTTGCACATATGTGCTAGTCGTTCCCAACTCTAGGGGGTGGTGCTCATCTCCGTTTCAAAGCCGAAGAGCCAGCACTGTCCAAAGATGTCTCTGTGGTCATGTGGCCAGCATGACTAAATGCCAAAGGCGCACGGAATTCTGTTACCTTCCCACCAAAGGTGGTCCTGATTTTGCTACTTGCATTTTTTACGTGCTTTCGAACTGCTAGGTTGGCAGAAGCTGGGACAAGTAACGGGAGCTTACCCCATTACGCGGCACTAGGGATTCAAACCGCTGAACTGTCAACTTTTCGACTGACAAGCTCAGCATCTTAGCCACTGAGTAACCGCATCCCTTTTTTTTTAGTTCCTACATCATGGTAAATCAGAACACATGCATGTTCTGCATATATCAGCTGATTTTTTATTCAGGCACACAAACACACATACATCATGACCTGCTTATGTTTCAGATATATTTTCTTACCATGTTCTCCATGCCTTCAGCAATAACAGAACTTCCAATGTGCAGTATTCTTCATTGGGAAGTATTCAGAGACCTATTTGTCTTGAAAATAGCCCATGTTGAACTGTTTAACACAATCAAACATCTGCACAGGAAATGTTTCATGACATTTTGTATTATAAAACCATTTTATAAAATTTGCCAAATTTCAACTTCACTGAAGTCATGGATCCCAGATTTTGAACGTATTCTGTAAGTTAGCCCACTTTAGGTATCTTGGTTCAAAAATTGTGCCCTAGGATGCACTGTTTTGCCCAATTAAAAATTACGGAAATGAAGGTAATAGTACATGCCTACATACATACATGCATGCATGCATACCTACATATATCACCAAAATATGCTGGCATGATTCTCCATTGCGTTTAGCTAGGAAACATGTATTACATTTTGTAAACTTGTTATGAAACTTAACCGTGCCCTCTTTCTCCCCTTCCCTCAAGGAATCCAAAAATTCTGGAAAATCCCAACCCTCGTCTTCCCAGGTACACCTTGACCAAGTCATATCATTGCCCTTCCCATTCTATTCATTGGTTATGACCCCAGATTGAAGAAGTTTGCTTTTTATATTTTAAACCATAATTTGTTTTAGTCATGGTTTACTGAATGAGTCAGAGAATCTTGTGTATACACAAAATCACTCCTAAATGGAAAAATCCTTGTTAGATTCCTTTCTTAAACAAGACAGGAATAAACAATGAAACCACATGCTTCCTTGTTTGTTCATTACACTGAGCCACAGTAACGACAAAAACATCTTCAACCAATGGTTTAGTGCTCTAACATAAATTATTCATCAGCTTCATGTATATACATTTAGACCAACATAATAAACTACTTTATACTATAGCATGCTGGCTGATGAATCCTGAGAGTTGAAGCACAGACACTTTAAAGTTGCTAAGGTTGAGAAGCACTGCCTTAGCACAATTTGTGAATCGGATTACTGTGAGGTATCAAGGCTCATATTTTGTACAATGTATGCAAAAATGCAAGATAAATCTTCCCTCTGCAGTCAAGATATAGAGGTAAGAATCAATTTATTTTTGACTCACATCCAAATCAGTTTCTATCAGCACTATTGTGTTTGTGGGCCCATTTATATTTTCAATGTAAATTAACTTGATGTTTGCTCTTGTTTCCTATGGTGACTCTCTACTATGAGCTGAACCCCAATAAATGTTGAATTATTTGTTATCACATTACCCCATGATTAGAAGACAGTTTTCTGAGATTCACCAGCACTGATCTTGGATAAAGGACATATTTCATGCAATACATCTACACTCTTAATGCTCCTCATAGCAATAAGTTATGATATGGAACCAACGGTTTTGGATTCTGAAGAAAACATGGAAATCAACATAAATAATAATCTCTGGGGGAGGTTGTCAAATGGTATTACCTGAGGTACTGGGGTCCCCAACATGGTACTGGGAGGTGGCTTACTCTGTCTGAAGGCCTCCTGTGCTGACCACCCTTCTTTTGAAAGCAAACTTTTTAAAAACAAAAAATCCCCTAATTTTTTAGAAATGGGAAGCTGGCATTCTGCAAAGCAGAGTACCAGCTAACAACATTATCTTTATTTTTAAGGATAACTCTGAGTGCCAAAATTCTTAGGAAAGCAAAACAATAAGTGCTATAGCACAGTAATTTATTTTGGAGGTATATTTCCCCTATCCAGAAAATGGCAAAATAAAGCAGGATTAATAGGAAGCAGATGATTCAGGAGCTGGAGAGGAATAGCAGAGAGAACTGGTTAAATTGGTAGATTGCAATCAGTAATGTCCCACACAGTTATAATTTCATGAAGAGTCAGATTCGCCCATTAGCTTTTTGCCTGAGAATTTACAATATATTTCAAAATTCCAATGGGTTCCACACCCAAAAAGATCAGAGACTTACCAAACCATACCGCACTTTCCTTTCTGTTTTAAAATCAGATTAGAAATTGAAACATGCATTAAGTTTAGTAAGAACCATTTCCATCTTCTAAGGCTGTTGTGAATGTTTTCTAAGCCACACTCGACTTCAGAGAATATTTCATGAAATGAGATGAATGGCACTATAATCCTAGCTCAAGCCAAAAAATGTATTGAACTCTCTAGCCTTTCAGAAGAATTTAAAGGACATGATCTGGGATATAATTATTGTGACTTCCAAACTCCAATTTTAATGCATAAAGCAAATATGAAAAAGCAGAATAGGAGGCAAGGTGAATACTAATTTGTTAAAGGTAAACCATGGATGTTGCTCAACCTTTCGGCCCTCAAGCTTCAACCAACTCTCAAGGGCACATAGGGTCTCAAAATATTACTGCAGAGACAAAGAGAAATATATCTAACATCCCTCATCATGTTTTCCAAATATTCCCACAGCAGCTTGCCTATTGAAAAGCAGAACTGCAATCAAGAGTGAATTAAACACAATGCCTGGCATCCCAATCATATCATCCAGAGACCTGGATCCATATCATATCATCCAGAGACCTGCATCCATATGTGACTTTTATTGTGCTTCAGAGTGATTTGTATTAAACCAATGCATTCACCTGGATATAATACTAGAGTCTCTCTGTCTCCCTCCCTCCCCCTCCCTCCCTCCCAGACTCAGAAAAACATAGCTGAAGACAGAGAGGCTGGAGGGAGTGCAAAAGTGGTGTAAGAAGGCTATTTGGATGTGACAAATCTTTACAGCAACATTCAATGTAGTCAATAGCCATTATGAAATGCCTTATTGCTCCACAATTTGAGCTAACCATGGCTATGAAATCACTGCTAGAAATATCAGTGCACCTTGCTATTCCTCATGGAGAAGAGGCTGAAGGGAAAAGAAATTTGCTCCACAGACTGGAGGTTAGGAATGTTGCGGCCTAACACTTAAGTTGGGGAAAATTCATCTAATAGAACTGTGTGACGGAAGAAAAACGAGTACATGCTTCACTACAGAGCCGGTCTAGAAGTTAAAAGCTACAAGAAGCTGGAGGAAATTAATAAGTGACATTACTTCCCAGTCCAGTCTCTGGCCTATAATACAGTCACACAAAAGCCACAGACCATATGTTGTCAGGGAAGCTCAGAGTCATTCAGACTTCTTCACGGTAACGTGCACAGTTTTTATAGAAGAAGAGTTCCAACTGTGATATAAGGATTTGCTCTTCATGCTATCGCCTCAAATGTGTGAAGGGATAACTGACTGCAATTATCAGGATGATAGGAAATACTGTGTGAACAATTGAATTTGGACAGAAAGTCATTCTCGTACTATTGTAGGAGGAGACGCACATTAGTCAATGGGAGCCAAAATCAGGAGAAGTCTGATAGCACTTTTTCTGGCTAGCACATTTTATTAAGAGGCATAAATTGTCATGAGCTGCAGCTCATTTGATCAGATACATGAACTGGCTAGACGAGTGATTGCGAACCTTTTCAGCACCGAGTGCCCAAACTGGAATACATGTGCATGTGCATGCGCCAGAGCACCGGAAACTCAAAAACCAGCTGGCTGGTGCTCATGCATTGCGCCAGCCAGCTGGTCTTCAGGTTTCTGGTTCGCGCATGCACACCGGCCACTGGTCTTTGTGTGCGCTGGACCACCGGAAACCCAAAGACCAGCTGGCCAGTATGCACATGCCTGTTTTTTAGGCTGCTTTCAGACCATTTTCGGGCTGTTTTCAGGCAATTTTCAGGCTGTTTTTGAGGCTGTTTTCAGGCCATTTTTGGGCTGTTTCAGATGTTTTTCAGGCCATTTTTCAGGCCAAAGATGCCTCAAAAATGCCCCCCAAACTACCTGAAAACGGGCCAAAAATGGCCTGTGTTTTGGCTGCTTTTCGGGCCATTTTCTGGCACTCTGGTGCCTGCGCTGGAAACCAGAAGAGTAGCTGGCGATGGCATGGTGCCATAGGTTTGCCATCATGGGGCTAGACTCATGTGGGAGCCTCGGTGGTGCAGCAGACTAAGTGCTGTTAAGTGCTAGCACTTAGCTGCCAGCTGCCTGCAATTAGTGCAAGTTCAAATCTCACCAGGCTCAAGGTTGACTCAGCCTTCCATCCTTTCGAGGTAGGTAAATTGAGGACCCAGATTGTGGGGGCAATAAGCCAGCTTTGTATAGAACAACACCGCTTGGGGGGGGCCAAAGCCCTACTAAACAGATATATACATAAAAGTATGCAGGCTATTGCTATAATGCATTGTAAGCCGCCCTGAGTCTACGGAGAAGGGCGGCATATAAATTGGACTAACAAATAAATAAATTTAAATTGGGATGATGCGAGGGAGGGGGGACATGGTGATGCAGATACATGTTACCTGTGAGACAGATTACAGATACCTTATAAATATCATCTTACTACCTCTCCCCAATTTAAATCATACATTGGTCAAGTCACTCCATGCATGTACTGAAGTGAGTGACTCACGAAAGTGAATGGCTCTTAATAAATTTGTTAGGTGGAATGTGTGCTACTAGATTTCTTTTGATTTTTCCTTCCTTTGGCAACTAAGAGAAGCCAGTTCCACCATTAATTGGAGTGATAGATTTTTTTTAAAAATGTAGTTTAAGATAGACATTAGATCCAGCACATTTCATTTAGAAATGAAAATGTAGAACATTCCTGGAAAAGGTAACTTTTATAGAGAACTTTAAAACTGCCTCTAAATTATACTGGGTTTATTGTTATACTTTTTTTCACCTTGAAGAGAATGATGTATTCAAGGTCCTTTTAAAACAGTAAAGAATTGGAATAGCTAGTACAAATCCCAACTTGGATTTCTTAATAATGCTGAAGTACTGGCTAATCATTTTCATACTGGAAATTGTGTCCAACATATCTGGAGCACACCAAGTTTGGAAAGGCTGCGTTAGCCAACAGTAGCAGGATCCTTTACAAAATGTTCTTGGTAGTTTATGAACTCAGAAGTGTATCTGGTCAATTACTGCAAAAGGGTTTTCAAAAGGGAAGGAGGAACAATACAGAGCCTTTCCATTTTCTCCAACAAATTTAAGGATGCCTTTCTTGGCCAAGTTGAAGACACATCATCTTAAAACTCCAGGCAGGACTTGGATACTTTTGTTTTCAGCAGATCCTCCTGACTAATGATAAACTGTCTTTGAAATGAAGGCTCAGTTCAAAACCACTTGGTGACAGGAATAGGTATTTGCATACGTGGACCTCAGTATTCAAGTTGCCAGTCCCATAGGACCGGCACAAGCCTCCTTGCAGGAGATCAAGCAGTTTTTTATGCCAGCCAGATTCAATCCTACTTCTTACTCGTCTGTAATGTCTGGAAACCAATTCTTTCTATGGTCAGCTTTTCTGGATAATAAATGCATTAGATCCACCCTCCACAAATCTCTGGCGTGTCTAGCTGGATCCACTATCATTACTAAGCAGTCTGTGGCTGTTTTTACTCAGACTGCCAAAACTGAAGCTGTAGTTCAGTAGCAGAGCTCCGTTGTTAGCCTTGAATGTTTCTCAGCCTTGCAGAATGCTGGCATTTCTGTTCATTAGGAGAGGCTGAAGCATTGTTATCATTTTGTGTACTGCTCTGGCCTCTCACAGCAAAAGAATTGTTTGCTTGCTTCCTCTGTCCACAGCTAAAGGAAGAGGCATCCTTTTCACTCCTTAGACAGAAGAGGTTTTCTACAGCTTCCTAAGAAGCCACCAGCAATTTTGCCACAGCTGCACCGCATACAACAGATCCCTTCACACAAGCCAACAAAACTAATGAGAGACCTTTGCCAAGGGAAGGGTCTGGCAGTGCCAATCATGAGGCTGTAAAGTTAATCAATGCAAAGCAGAGCCAAGACAGAATAAGGGAGCCCCAATAGTCAGATTATCCTTCTTCCTCCCCCCTCCCCAACCAGCCTCAGCAATGTTTATCCCACACCTCATCATGATCACAGCACCACACCTGCTGTTTGCAACCGGAGTCAAAGCAGAAGAGATTTTCCTGATGTCTGAGGAGTCATGCAGAAAGCTGGCAGGGAGGAGTGTTCAAAATAAAAGGCAACACTGAAAAGCAGCCAGAATGAAAAGCCTTAGGAGAGCAGCTCCAGAAAAAGCAGCAAAAGAAAGCCTTTCCTTTCTGCAGACAAGAGAAGATGGCACTGGGCCTTTCTCCCAGGAGTGAGGACTGTTCCTGGATCCAAAGCAGCTTTTCCCTTTTCTTCTCTTGTGGCCTCACTCTGAACCTCTCTCCAATCACCTTGATCATCAGACGCTGGCAGAAAGTGGCAAAAAGAAAAAGACATAGGGGCTGGGGCTACTATGGCACCTTTTACTCTTGGGGGGGAACATAATCACATGGGCAAATCTCCCCATCACCACCAACCGCCCCCCCCCCACTACCAAATCTGGTTCTAATAGCTTTGTGAAACTGAGAATCAGGTGAACCAGCAAACATTGGAAGAAAATGTGTTTGTGTATTTCAAATCCTGGTTTTGTGGGAAGGATGAAATTCAAGATGGTGGGTGCCACATTGACTTTTCTGACAATGCAGATACCCTTGTATACAAGCAGAACTTTGTCAGAAGTCTGGGAAAGTTGAACTGATAATTTGTTTATAACTATAAGGGAAGAGAGTAACACATGCAAAGCACCTGCCTTACTCACCAAATAACCTTAACTAGGGAGTAAGAGTTTTATTTATACGTTCTAAGTATAAAGATAAAGATAGTCTTTATCTATGTAACAATATTATTGCTGGGGGGAATGTTAAGATTTCTTGCTCAGATTTACACCAAGGCATAATCTGGTTTTGTTGGTTTGGCCAATGAAAGAAAATGTCAAAAACACTTTGATTTATTTCACAAGCTATGATTAAATAAGGGTTGGTATAATGTATGAATCAGAATCATTCCTCACTCCCACTTCCTGTGCTATAATTATGGATGTATATATTTAAATAATCACAAAGCAATAATAACAAAAAAGTATAATATAGAGACTGGCACTGGGAGACCCAGATTCAAGTTTACCTATAGCCAGGCATCTTCTCTCTATCCAGTTTTCTTCTCAGCATTGTTGTGGTGGGGAAAAAAGATATGAGGGAGCTATTTTGAGAGGAGGGGGGGGGAGGAAAGAGAAAGAGAGAAAGAGGGAGGGAGGAAGAATACAAGCAGGTAGAATTCCCTTGTGTATATTTTCCAAGACCTCAACTACTAAAGGCTATCACAGCTGGAGTTTAAACTCTAGCCTTTCCAAAGATAACTCCTCACTTACCTGAAGTATCCCACATGTTAAGCTCAATGCGCTGCTTCTCAATCTCAAAACTGGCTGTGTAGTTCTCAAATACAGTAGGGACATAATTCTGCAGGGAATGGATAGAAAGGAGGGATCAGAATGTATATCAAGAATCAGATACAGGACTTGTAGAAATGGGAGTTTACTTCCATCAGATTGTCCACACTCTTCTTCAGACTACTCTCAAAAGCAGCCATTCTGGCGTCTTCACTCTATTCTTGATATGATACAAACAGGCCTTGGCTGGGAGGGCAAAATGTAGGTGTAAGCAACACCCACTGTGCCCTCCAGATGTGCTGGACTAATATTGTCAAGGCTCCTTTGCAACATGAAGCTGATGGAAGCAGTAATCCAAACTACCTGAGTGGCAGTTTGCTTACTCATGAGTTACCCCAAGATGAAAGCAACTGCTTACAGGCAGTCCTCTAGAAGGGCTTGGAACTGATACTAGATTTTTAGAGCTCCCTGAAGAGACGAAGGCTCTTTTTTCAGTCGTCAGCATTATCCACAGAATGGGACCCATTGTTCTATTATCAAATGACCCCTTTCCATCCCTAGTTTCCTAATTTTCAATTTTTTAAAATTCCCATATTTTCCTTGAGCAGATCTGATTCCTGTCCTTCACATCACCCTCCACCAGAAACTGCCCTTGAACATCCTTCCTTCACCAAGAATCCCGGGCTCTACTTTTCCTCCTGCATGAGGATCCATACACTTTGCCTTGTTTCCCCAATCTCACAGTCTACCTTGAAACCGGGTTTTCAATCTCTGCCCCCTACCTGAGCTGTAACCGAGCAGCTTGCGGAGTCCTCCATAAAGTAGTCCATGTAGTCCATGGTCATTGGGCTCGTGTATCCTCATCCCCGCCGCTGGACCTTCGGGATGGGACCAGAGTCCGTGCCCACCGCGCCAAGAGCACTCTCCACGCGCCACCTGCACACCCAATCGGTCGCCCTTACTCACTTCCATTGCTTCCCACCGAATCCACTACCCCGGTCCACAATGTGACCTCCGCAGCGCGGTCCCTTTGGACGGAGCCCTCCCGCCCCATCCTTTCGACCGGCCCTCCGTCCGCTCCCCTCGCTCCCCTTCAAGGTCCCGTGCGGTTCCTCCATCCCGGGCCGCCTGCACTCCTCCGCCCTTGCCCCGGTTCTCCTACCTCAGGATAGGCGTCCTTGGCGAAAACATGCAGCAATGCCGTCTTGCCGCACTGGCTGTCGCCAACCACCACGATTTTGCAGCGCCCTAGCTGATTCTCCATGACGGCCAGCGTCCCCGCTGTTGAGTGAATGACCGACCACCGACCCGCACACTACGCGCTGCCTGCTAGCCCGGCCGGCCCCAAAGCATCGCAGTTCGTCGATCGCTCGCTCTCCTGCCTTCTCAATCCCGGCGACCGGCTACCGACTCCGCTTTCCGGCTCCTTATGCCGCACCCCCGGCTCCGCCCTCCCGGCCCCCAGTGCTCGCGGTCCTGGTGCAGCCAGAGGTTCAATCATCGGCTCTGCCGCCAGGGGGCGCCTTTTGCTTCTGTCACTTGCAGGGAGAAAAAGGCTCCGGCAGCGACTGAGACTCATCAAGGTTTGCGCAGATCATCTGCGCGGAGACTTCTGGCAGCTCGAAAGCGTCGCTCGCAAAGTTCAAAACTAACTTTCAGCTAGGAAAAATTAATGATGATTTTGCATGCTGTGCTGAACTACATTTACATTATTTTATAATTTGGAAGGAGGACTTTTTTTTCTGTTTATTAACCGTGCTGGACTTACTATGGGATAACACACCCCTTACAAAAGGGGTAACAAATTTAAATGCCTTCATAATGTTGTCTTAGTTGAAGGGACTGCAGGACTTTTATTTTTTAGACGGGGCAGGAAGAATAACTATTTTCTTTATGTTTCACCCGTTCTGTACTTTTGCATCTCCCATTTTATTCCTGCAAACTGTTTCATGCTAAAAAAAATCTTACTTAAAAAAAAAGATCTAAACATAGAAGCAAATATTACAGGAATGAATTGGGCATTCGAAATAATTTCTTACTAAAATGTTGGATAGGATAGGATAGGATAGGATAGGATAGGATAGGATAGGATAGGATAGGATAGGATAGGATAGGATAGGATAGGATTAAAAATTTTATTCTAATAGTAAAAACTATTTCAAACTTAGGCTAAAGCAAAAAAAAAGGAGAAAGTAAAAGAGAAAAAGGGAAACAGAAGAAAGATAAAGATTATAATGAAGAGAACAAAATATATAAAGAAGTAGCTTACAATCTTTCATCATAAATATAAACAAATTTAGTGACTTGTTTTGCCCCTCTGAATACAAATATTTACCCCATATCCCATCTCTTATCTACAAATAAATCCATAAACATCATCTTTTCAGTTCTAGTGTCAGCAGAAAATCCATAAAGGGTTACCAAAAATAACAACATATCTCAATCAAATAAACTGTCTTTGTATTTCTTTCTTTTATTTTTAACTGTCTTAATCTTCAACTCAAATATTTTTGTTAGATTTGATTTCATTTATTTCATTGCACTGAATTCTTCAGGTCTTTAACAACCCTGTTTTGTAAATCCAATAATAAAAAAATATCCAGGTCACTTTCTTGGTTTACAATTTATAATTATAGTTTATAATTTGTATTTCTCTTTTTATTTTTTAAAAATACCAGACAGTTTCTTTTGTATATCTGGTGGGACATCCTTCACCAAGTTGTTGTTTTAGCCATCATTTGCATATCCACTTTCATTACCATCTCTATCTTGTCAGATAAAATTTGTTCCACATCTGTCATTTCTTCATTAACATACGGTATTTGGACCTAATCTATCCACAGAGGAAGATATCATGACTGAAAGAGTCTGTCAGTAGTTGTGACTACTAATTTTGGTCTAATTTTTCAAAACTCTGTAATATTTTCAGTCTTGTAACATTTTACAACATGTTATAGATCCCAGTTAATTAACACAAAAGGTAGATTTATGTGTCCCCCCTTCCTGCCTTGAATTAGTCCCCCTAGTGTTGAATTTTTAAAATAATTGGTCTTGCAAAAACCAAGAGATCTACAGTATTTCCCATGTTGCTTATAATTAATTCCAAAATTTTATTTTAATGGTTTCTAGATTTCAAATTTATTTGGATCTCTAGTCCATTTATAAAATTCTAAGATCACTACTTTATTTAGCTTTTTACTGTTTATTTCATTAAAAAAAATCTTAAGCTTCTAATTAAATTTTTCTTTCATTCAGGATTGAAATCAAATCATCTGCTGCTTTCAAATTTTTCATTGCAAAGTCTCTAATAGTTAATAAGCAATTTCTGAAAAAGAAGTTAGCAAACTTAGTGCTGTTTAATAGGCACCAACTGCAGTTCTCAGCAAGATGGCTATTTCTCTTATTTCCCAGCACTTACATCCATGGTAGAGTGATCTCCTGCAGTGTCCTGACAGATCAGCTGTTTGGAGCACAGGTAGATGATCCCTTCTTCTCTCCTTATCTGGAAAGTTTTCAAACAACCATAGCTCCTCGGCCTTTGCCATGGTTGTAAGCTCTGTTTTCTTAGAGATGTCTTTAGTCAACCAAAGTCACTCTTAAACATTAACAAGATTTAAAATATTTTTTCTTATTCTTTTCCCAAAGAGATAGCCACCCGTTAGATTATTGTGGCAAAATCCTCTTTAAAGGCCCACAAATTACTATGGCGGAAGCTTCCATCAATGAGAAATGAATACACCAGCACAGATCCAGCATTTGGGTTTCTTAAATCTGTCTTCAGTTTCTCTTTTAATGCTCCAGATTTGGTGTGGACATTTGTTAGAAGATAACAGATGTTACTCTCTTCATGTGAGTCTCCAAAGCTGATACAGTATTGTACTCAAAACAGAAAGGCCATTTTGTGTCTTTTTTTCTTTTGTGCAGATAGAGACTATTTTCTCCTTTCGCCACATGGGGGAAGAAAGTAGAAGATGCTGCAGTGAATGTAACAAATCTCTCAGATGAAGACATCCTTGAGTTGGGAGTTGACCTCTTGGTGACTGCATGGAAATTTTGTGGCATGGCTACAATCACCGTTTCATTCAAACAATGAATTCAATGGCCTCATAAATGTGGGTACAAGCACAGAGCAGCTTTTCCGTGCTGATTTCCTTCCTCATGCAGTGGATTGCAACACTCAGCATCCATGGATATAATAGCCATGCACATATGTATGACATACAAATGCATCCATATCATTCTTCTTGTTCTTTGTGCTACTCCCGTTATAGCACGGGTTTGTAAGAAGGCATCCATTTCATTATTTATATATAACTTTTTGTTCGTTTCTGACATTCACTGATTAAAATGATTACTGGTCTGTAACTACAAACCATAGAATACAGAAGAAGAATCAGGCAAGAAGTTCATAGCCTGACTCTCCCTGCATCAGCTCTGACAGCAAGTGATCTAATACTGTTGGTCACACCCAAGTTTTACTTCCCAGCCTTTCTTCCAGGGCCTTTATAATTCCAGATTTGGTTTGGGCATTTGTTACAAGACAACAGATGTCATTCTCTCATTCTGAATAGATCTATACACAAAAACACCAGTGGACATCAGGAATGATCGGATCCTGAGATGTAGGACATAGTTATCTGCCAGAACATTCTTGTTAAACAAGCTTAATGCCTTGAATGCTGAATGTAAAATTCTGGTTGGAGAATGCTGAATTGTATCATTTTTTTCATGCTCCATGTGGAAATTAGTTTACTAGTCTCAGAATGTTTTGTTGTTGTTAGTTGCAAAGTCATGTCCGACCCATCGCGACCAGTGGTGGGTTTCAAAAATTTTCACTACCGGTTTGGTGGATGTGGCTAGGTGGGGGCATGTGAGTGAGTGGATGTGGCAAACTTGACATCACTCAGTCACATGAAACACCCCCCCACAACCACACCCATAGAAAGAGGTAGGAAAAATTTTGGAATTTCCACCTATCTATCCCTGGCCCCGTTTCCCCTCCTTTAGTGGCCCTGGCCCTAGCCCCACTTCCTCCCCCACCATCACCTCTTTGTTTGGGCTGCTTACCTTCCGCGGTGGCTGGTCCAGAGTCTGGAAGGCAAGCTGACCGGAGTTTTTGGTGAGCCCCAGCCAGCTGCTGCTGCTGCTGGAAAGCAGTTGGCAAAGAAGTTTCATCTTCAGGATCTGGCCTTCTAAAGAGCAGTCAGGGTTGATCTCCTCTAGGACTGACCGGTTTGATCACCTTGCAGTCCAAGGGACTTGCAGGAGTCTTCTCCAGCACCATAGTTCAAAGGCCTCAATTCTTTGGTACTCAGCCTTTCTTATGGTCCAGCTTTCACAGCCATACATTGCAACTAGGCAAACCATAGCCTTGACTATACACACTATGCATACTTTTTAGTATGCTTCAGAATGTCTATATAATCATTAACACTGCCCTGTTTAGGAACCTTTGCAGATCTAATTTTTGGTGGAATAAAGTACAATGTACAAGATGGCAAGAACCATCTTGGTGATTAAAGGCCTATGCCAGTGTTGGAAGAAATGTCCACCTGGGTTCAGTTCCAAGTGGGGAAAAAGACACTGGATTCATGGAAGTTGCTTGGAAAGAAGATTTATTGATGTACAGGATCACAAGGCTTGAGTTCCTAAGCAGAAAAGGGGTGAGATTGATGATGGGGTCATGCAGGGGCAGCTCTGTAGTCTGTCCTGAGTCCCAAGCTTGGTTCAGCCTTGCTGGTGATGATGTAATGAAGGGGCTTTGGGCAATTCGTCTTATGGCTCTGCTAGAAGGAGGTACATCTTTGTTATGTAGAATAGACTGGCCCAGGCCTTAATGGCCCATCAACAAAGGTGAGGAGCTGTGTTTGTTATGTATATAGTTTTGGCAGGAGATTTAAACAACAATGGGTCACTTGTGATTGGTCAGCTGCCCGGCTGGCCGGGTATATAAGGAGGGCTGTTTGCCTGTAACTTTTGCTGAAGCCTCACTCTACATTAAAGAGCTGTTGTCACTACCTTGCTTCTGCCCCCTCAATCGCCCAATTTAACACTGGCAGTGAAGGTGGGATTGAGGCACTGAGAAGCAAGCCGAAAAAGACCTACCTACAGCGGATTCAGCCAGGCTGACGAGCCGTACACAACAGGACTACGATGTCTGCGTTTGTATCGCCAAAGCCTTTTGACCCAGCCAGAGAGAAGTGGGGGTCGTACATGATCCAGTTCGAGTGCGCCCTGGAAGCCAGTGACATGCAGGGCCTCCCCGGAAACCGAAAGAGGGCCCTGTTCCTGAGCCACTGCGAGCCGGAGATCTTTGACATGGCGGAGTCACTCTCGGAACCAACACCAGTCCAGACCATCTTGTGGGAAGTGCTACAAGCCACATTCAAGGCACACTATGCCCCGGTACCATCAAAGTTTATGCAGCGCTATGAGCTCCGACAACGAGTACAGCGTGAAGGAGAGCTGATCAGCGCGTACATGGCCGCCCTGTGTAAGGCTGCGATGCACTGCGAGTACCGGGATCTCAATGATGCACTCCAAGAGCAACTAATCTGTTGAGTAAGAGATATACGCTTACAGAGAAGGTTGCTCGCGAGACAAAATCTGACTCTACCCATCGCTCTTGACGAAGCCAGGGCACACGAGTTATCGACCAAGGCTGCGGAGATGCTGCAACAACCAGCTAACCCGAAGGAAACCCCGAGGTCGGCGCTGGTGCACCGAGAATCCACCCAGACCAGCAGTGAGGAAGAGTCAGAGGAGGATGTCTTCCAAACGGAGAGACAGACAGGGGAGCAGGAAGAGCAATGAGGAAGCTGCTCAAACTGCAGAGGAGCACACCAGAGGCAAGCCTGTAAGTTCAGGGATCTGCAGGCGTTGTGAGAAGAAGGGGCATCTGGCAAGAGTCTGCAGCGCAAGCCTACCAGCCAACCACAAGCCCTGGAACAACTTCAACCAATCAGAGCTGGCACGGCACAAGCAGGCCAGTAAAGATGGAGACCAGAGGAAACGGCGCGAATTTCAAAGCCACGAGACCTGCAGCACCAGGATGGGCTAGGCCAGTCCGATCATCGAGAAAAAGGTCCACACAACGGTCGAGATCGAAGGCCAACCCTGCGAAATGGAGATCGACACCGGGTCGTCCCTGTCCATCATGTCCTGGGCAACCCTGAAGGCCGCTTTCCCCAACATCAAGAAAAGCAGGCTCCAGATTCAATGAATCCAGCTTCGGGACTACCAGGGAAACAGCGTTCCTATCGTAGGAGTTGGCACATTCCAGTTCACCTATGGCGAGTACTGGAAGGAGCTACCCCTCACCGTGGTCAGTGAGACACTCCTGAGCCTCCTAGGGCTGGACTGGTTCAAGGCCCTAGGAATGGGATTCACCGGTGTCCACAGCGCCAGCGGTAGCATCCTGAAGGAGGACCTCATGAAGGAGTTCCAGGATATCTTCGACGACCGGCTGGGCAAGTACATGGGGACCCCTATCTCTTTTAATTTAGACCCTAACGTAGCTCCGATCAGACTGAAAGCTAGACGAGTGCCATTTGCACTCAAGCCCAAAATTGACTTGGAACTGGATAAGCTAATCAAGCAAGGGGTATTAGTCCCAGTAATCACACCAAGTGGGAGACCCCAATAGTGACCCTGGTCAAATTAGATGAGTCTGTGTGCATCTGCACAGACTACAAATGCACATTAAATAAGGCTCTTCAGCAGAGCGCATACTCTGTCCCAATTGTGCATCATTTGCTTCATTCGCTGGACCCTGGCAAGATCTTCGCAAAACTCAATCTTGCGCAGGCGTACCACTAGCTACTGGTAGATGGCGCTACCACGGAAGCACAGACTATAGTCACCCATAGAGGTGCATTGAAATGCACCAGACTTCAATTCGGAGTCAGCATAGCCCCTGGAGTTTTCCAAAGTACCATGGAGCATCTGTTACAGGGACTGCCAGGGGTCGTGCCCTACTTTGACCATGTACTAATTAGCGCAACAGATGAGAAGCAGCTAGGGGACAGTCTCAGGTGGGTTTTGGCCAAATTCAGGGAGGCTGGACTTCATGTAAAACAAAATAAGTGCATGATTGCAGTCCCCTCTGGAATTCCTGGGGTACCAAGTGGACGGATCGGGAATACATCCCACCAAGAGCAAAATAAGGGCCATCCAGAACGCACCCACACCAACAAACAAATCGGAGCTACAGGCTTTCTTGGGTCTCCTCAACTTTTACACCATATTCCTAAGATACAAAGCAACGGTCGCCGAGCTGCTACACCGGTTACTGGACAAAAATGCATCTTGGGTCTGGGGGAAGGCTGAAGCTGCCGCATTCAACGCAGTGAAAAAACTCCTATCCGTGGACAGTTTCCTGATTCAGTATAATGCGATGCTACCGCTTGTTCTAGTCTGCGACGCGTCTCCCTTTGATGTGGGAGCCGTCTTGAGCCATAGACTACCGAATGGGCTAGAGCAGCAGTTCTCAACCTGGGGGTTGCGACCCCTTTGGGGGTCGAATGGCCATTTCACGGGGTCGCCAAAGCCCTCTCTCGCCACCCCACACCTTCACTCACCCTCACTCTCTGCTCTGTTGGATCGCCAGCCATTCTCTTACCCCGCCCACTCCCAATCTATTGCTACCTCCTGAGTCCCAGCTGATGACTAGAGGCAAAAAAACTGTTTAAATTCTTGCCGCGGGGCTTCAAAGGGCCGCCCTATAGCCAGTGGTGGGATTCTGCCGGTTCTAGGGGATTCGCTGAACCGTTTGTTAAATTGCTGGTTTGCCCTGCCCCTCTGGACCACTATTTAGTGCCAATAAATAGTGGTGGGGGAGGGGCGGGCGAGCCAGCAATTTAACAAATGGTTCGGTGTTTTTTTATAATTTTATTGGCCCGCGGAGCTTTAGCATAGGCTAATTAGCCCTTGATTAGATCGGCTTCTGACTCTCAGCTGATTTGCTCTCAACTGTTTTGCGCAGGGCTCTGTTCTGTTGCTAGCTGCAAAGAGGTAAATTGCTGGAGCAGATTTTTTTTCCCCTAGCTATGCTGAAAAAGTGAAACTGAAAGTAAAGCAGGATCTTTGCTGCAACGTGACAAAATGAGGCAGAGAGAGATTTCTTTTTCTTTTTCCTCACCAAAAAAGGTAGGTGCAAAACTGTAAACAATGGGAAATTTAGGGCAAAAAAGGAGGTTCAAGATTTTAAAACACAAAAGAAAAAAAGCTCTATTTAACTACGGAATTGTAATAATTGAGATACTATTAATTGTATATTGTGTTGAAAGTAGAAATGGTTAAGTTGTGGTTTGCAGGAATATATGGGGGAAATTATTTGGTTTATTATTATTGGTAAATATAATTAATTAATTTGTAAGAAATTGGATTGCATGGAAATAATTGGAATATTCATGTTCATATTGATTAATATACAAAAAAGGTACTTATATAACTAATTGATTTATATTAAAATGTTGAATTTGTATTAAACAACTGTAATATTACATAATTAACCAATGTGAGGATGGATATAAAAATAGATGACAATGGGAAGGGGTATAATATAGAATAGAAGGGAAAAATTGAATTTGATTAAGATTAGAGATGAGGATGAAGGGTAATATTGGCTTTTTACAAAAATAGATGAGGAATAAATATGGGAAAAAGGAAATATAGAAATTGTAAATTTAATTGAAATGACTAAACACTGTTTAAATTTGTGAACCGGCCAAATACTCTGTTCAAAGAAAATACATTGTATGTTTGTATGTGTGTTTCTAATTATTGTTATTTATTCATATTTGTTCTCTTTTATTCTTTAAAGTTTAACAATTCATTCTTTATCTTAATATCTTTATATTTGTTTGGGGTTGGCTTTCTTCCCTTTCATCTTTTTTATTGTACAGCAATCTTTCTCCTCAAACCTACCACCTCTCTCTTTTCTTTCCTTCTTACTTTCTTTTCCTCCCCCACTTCTTCTCCTCCCTACTTCCTCTTCCTTTCTCCTTCTCCTCCTCTCTTCCTCCCTCTCTTACCCTCACTCCTACTCTAATTTCCCTTCCCTTCCTTCATCCCTCTCTATTGCTGTATCCTTTTATGCATATGGACTACTCAGAGGGCTGAAAAAGTTATTTCTGATTGGTCCTCGCACTTTTGACCAGTCCTCGAACTTACGACTGTCCTCACATTTTATGTTTTTGCCCTATCTTGTCACCATGGTGAAGAGAAGCAGTTGTGAAATGAGTGACATGGTTGTTAAGAATGCTACAATGGGCATAAATGATGACCAGCCATAAGTGCGAAGACCGGTCAAAAGTGCGAGGACCTGTCAGAAATCACTTTTTTCAGCCCTCTGGGTAGTCCTTTTGTGCACATGGACTACTCAGAGGGCTGAAAAAGTTATTTTTGACTGGTCCTCGCACTTTTGACCAGATCTCGAATTTACGACTATCTATTTTACGTTTTTTGCCCTATCTTTATCACAATGGTGAAAAGAAGCAGTTGTGAAATGAGTGACATGGTTGTTAAGAATGCTGCACGGGCATAAATGTGAGGATGGTCATAAGTGTAAGGACCAGTCAAAAGTGCAAGGACCTGTCAGAAATGACTTTTTTCAGCCCTCTGAGTAGTCCCTATACACATAGCCATGGCCACCCGGTCACATGACCAGCTAGCCACGCCCACCCAGACATATGACTTCCAAGCCACGCCCACAAAATAAGCCACGCCCACAGAACCAGTAGTAAAAAAATTTAGAACCCACCCCGGTTGGGTGTCACCACAACATGAGGAACTGTATTAAAGGGTCGCGGCATTAGGAAGGTTGAGAACCACTGGGCTAGAGGCACCCATCGCCTACTACTCGCAAACCCTGTCCAGTGCGGAATGGAACCACAGCCAGCTGAACAGGGAAGCCCTCGCAGTGGTGTCGGGGGTCAAGAAATTTCACAAATTTCTATTCGGCCGACATTTCGAATTGGTCATGGACCAGCGTTCACTTTTGGGCCTCCTGGCTGGGGATCGGCCCACCCCCGCTGCCTTGTCTCCACGCATGACACGGTGGACCATATTACTGGCAGCTTACTCCTACCAACTTGTCCACCGACCAGGACTGAGACTGGACATGCTGACACCATCAGCCACTGCCCGCTACCGGACCTCTTAGAAGACCCAATCCCGGAGGCACCAGTTCTCCTTATTGATGTTTTGGACTCGGGGCCTCTTACTTCAACAGAAGTAGCGAGAGCCTCAGCTAAAGACCATGTGCTGAGAACTGTCATGAGTTGGGTCACAAGGGGTTGGCCAGCAAAGACTGAGGGCAGGGAATTTAAAGCATTCTTTACTAAAAAAAATGAACTGTCTATGCAAGGGGGTTGTTTGTTATAGGGTGACCGCGTCATTGTGCCCTTACACTTAAGGGAAAAAGTTTTTAAAATGTTACATGAAGGGGAATTGTACGAATGGTCTAGCTAGGAGCTATGTATGGTGGCCTCAAATGGATAACGACATCACCGAGTGGGTGGGGAAGTGTAACCCCTATCATGAGTCCAGGCCAGATCCCCGCACAGCACTGTTTAGGGAATGGGAGCGTCCCCAGGGGCCCTGGTCAAGGATTCACATAGATTTTGCAAGACCTTTTCATGGCCAAACCTTTATGGTGATCGTCGACACCTTTTCAAAGTGGTTCAAGATCATTCTCATGCCATCCATGACTGCCGACGCAGTCATAAAGGCACTCTGCAAACTATTTGCCACCCACGGGCTGCCCAACACCCTAGTGTCGGATAATGGGCCCTAATTCACCGCCACCCAGTTCGAGGGGTACTTGGCAGAATTAGGCATCCGGCACGCACTCTTGGCCCCATTTCATCCAGCCAGTAATGGATTGGCTGAAAGATTTGTAAGAATGGCCAAAGAGGCACTGGCACGGTTGGACGCGGGAGACTGGCAAGCCCAAATAGACAAATTCTTAGCAGTCTAACACGCCACCTCCTGTACAACCACAGGGCGCAGTCCAGCCGAACTCCTCATGGGTAGAAAGCTCAGGTATACCTTGGACCGATTGCACCCCAACTACTCCCCTAATGGGTTTAGAGGGGCTGACCAGAAGTTATGCGGGTTTCAGATAGGAACACCGGTGTTCGCTAGGAATTATTCAGAGGGTCCCCTATGGGTGGCCGGGGTGATCTCTGACATAAAGGGGCCCAAATCATACACAGTGGACGTGGGAGATGGAAGAATCTGACTTAGGCACATCAATCAACTTAGAAAAAGGTTGGCCGGACAGCCAGAAATGCACTCAGAAATACCAGGCCCTGACTATCAAAGTTTTCTTACAACAGCTAACTCAAGCCCGAGAAGGTCGGAAGACTTAGCTGCGGACTCCGGAATCCAGCGCCACCCCAGCGAGACTCCACTCCTAGCCGAAGACTCCAATACCCCTGACAAAATCCAGGAGGTTCCATTGGCGGAGCTGGAAGAAACAAAAGGTCCCTCCGACCAGCTTGACGCCATGCCTCAGACTGAACTCCGCAGGTCAACTAGAACCCGGACATGCCCTGGACATTTGCGCAATTTTGTATGCAAATGTATAGACTAAGTGCCTTCTGGGAGGGGAAGGGTGTTATGTATATAGTTTTGGCAGGAGATTTAAACAACAATAGGTCACTTGTGATTGGTCAGCTGCCCGGCTGGCCGGGTATATAAGGAGGGCTGTTTGCCTGTAACTTTTGCTGACGTCTCACTCTACATTAAAGAGCTGTTGTCACTACCTTGCTTCTGCCTCTTCAATCGCCCAACTTAACAGTGTTTCTGCCTCCCTTTTAGGGGAAATATTCTGCCCTTTTAATATTTCCCAAAATATCTCATTTCCCTAGGAGAAGGGTGGGAGCTAACTTCCTACACCAGAAAGCTGAAGACTGGGTTCTAGTCCTGTCTTAGCAGAAGGCCAGCTGGATGACTTTGGTCACTGACTTGTTCTCAGCCCCCAGGAGGAGGTAATGGCAAACTGCATCCAAAAAATGTTACAAGAGAATTGCATGGGCTTGTGTGCAAATTCACCAGAAATCAGAACTGCCTCAAAGACACAGGGAAAATAATGGCAGGCCCATATGGCTGCAAGGGTAGGGACCGGAAATTGAGAGGACTGAGATCAGGGAAAGTGAATTGCAAAAGAAAAAAAAATGTAGTGAAAGTTGTGTAAAAACAAGAGTTGTGCTGTTAATATGGCTAGGAATGTCCATATGGGTGCTCAAAATAGTCAAATAGATGCCATGTGATTGAACTCCTATCCATTTTTAATCTGCATTTCATGGGTTTTTTCATCATGCAGCTACAGCCATCATCTTGATTTTTATGAATCTCTCTGGACATTCCTGGCCTTGATAATGGTTTCTATTGCTCTTTGGTGTTTGTAATATGCCAGTTGTTCCCCCGTCCCCACCCTTTCACTCCTGCTGTCCTCCCCTTACCCTTTGCAGCCATCAGTGTCTAGCATTTTATGTAATGGACTTTACTCCAACTAAATACAAAAGTGTGAATCTGTAAGGCAGGATGAGCAACCTGTCATCCAAGGCTTGTATGTTGGACCTCAACCTCATTTCAAAATTCTTCACTAGAACGTTACTCAGCTTTGCTTTAAGACGCCATAAGCCTCTCTGCTATTTCTAGCAGAAGGTGAGCATCAGGACAAAACCTTGCAAGAGATTCTGTAAAACCTTGCAGAGGTTCCCTTTGAGTTGTATTCTGATTGACTGAAATACAGCAATGCAAAAAATAGGATTATTTGGTGAGCAGGCCAGTTTTCCAAATTCCTGTTTATCCAGCAGGAAGCAGCCAGTGGCTTTTACAGAGGTTTAGACTAGGTTATTTAGCAGAATCATAAAAAATAACAATGCCAAACTCAAGCTTATTCCGATCAACCAGTATTTCCAGTATTTAAAATCAACCAACTGCCCCTACAAATATTGACTACATTTACTCATAAGGCTATGCAAGGAATTTTAAACCTTGGTATGCTGAACAAGCAATAGTGGCCTGATTCACAATAATGCTAAGTAAGCCCCAGAAGGGTCTTTTGTATATAATGGTAACAAACAGGCATAGATTGTTGCCAGAATCCCCATGCATGAGATGCTAATATTTTTCTAGGTTTCTTTTCTTAAAGCCCATCATAGCTTCTCTACTTTTTAAATTGAAAAAGATTGTTGAAATTTTAAACAAAATGAGGAAGGAAGGTAGCATGTTAAAAAGAAAGCACCGGAATGCTCTTTATTTCTAAGGATGGCTGTGGATTCTTCAGAGGGCTTAAAAGCATCCTAAAAGCTTCAATTGGTCCAGAATGCAGCAGTAAGCTGAGTAGTGGGGGGGCTCTAAGTTTGACCATGTAATGCCTCATTGCACTAATAATGTTGACTTCCAGTTTCTTTCTGGGTGCAATTCAAGGTTTGGTCGTCACCTTTAAAACACTACATGACACAGAGCCAGACAATCTGTGGAACTGTCTTTCCATAAGGACATTTATTTGTCCTATCAGGTCAGATAGGGTGGGCATGTTCCTAGTCCCCTAAACGTTGTTATCTAATGGGAGCTAAGAAGTGTGCTTTTTCTGTGGCAGCCCCTATCCTATAGAACACTCTGCCCTTTCTGAAGTTCAACAGGCCTCCACCCAGTGGTGAAATTCAATTTTTTTTACTACCTGTTCTGTGGGTGTGGTTTGGTGGGCATGGTGGGCGTGACAGGGGAAGGATACTGCAAAATCTCCATTCCCTCCCCTCTCCAGGGGAAGGATATTGCAAAATCTCCATTCCCACCCCACTCTGGGGCCAGCCAGAGGTGGTATTTGACTATTCTCTGGACTACTCAAAATTTCCGCTAAAATTCTCCAGAACCTGTCAGAACCTGCTGGATTTCATCCCTGCCTCCACCCTTTAGCCTTTTGTAAGGCTTTAAAGACTTGGCTTTCCCCCTAAGTGTTGAGAGAAGATTAAATGACCACACATTAGAACTAATTAACACCAGGTTTTTGTTGTTTTTAATGCTTTAACCAGTTGCAGGTTACAGTTTTTAAATGATTTCATATATCTTTTAGTTTTTGCTTGGGAGCCATGCAGAGTTAATTGGAAGATGGGTGGCTACATAATAAAATAAAATACAAAATAAATAAACAAAAACGAAATAAAATAAAATAAAATAAAAATTGTGAATGGTGCAGCTCAGGAATTAATTTACCAGTGAAGCAGACCATTAAAACAAAATGGTCTGGGATGGATCGAAAGAAAAGTGGGGAATAGCCTCATCATTGATTTCCAAAGGACATCCAAAGTGGGGGGAGGGTAAGTGAGCTCAGAATGCATGGTTAAAGTCCTGCCCCTTATATGGATTTCATACATGTGACCCATGTAAGAAAAAAGCCAAGGCAAATGCCATTTTCACATTTTTAACACTTCTGCATATCTGCCTTTTTTTTTTTTATTCGCAATCTACCGTAGCAGCCATTTTCACCAAGGACCAATGGGCACATCTAACATAAGTTGTAGGCTCTAAAATTTATATTTATATCTAGCCTGTGTAGGTCGGTGTAGGAAATTGCCATAATTTTTATAGCTTCTGAATTTATTTAGTCAAAACCATTCATCTTGATTTTGCTTTTCTCTGGAAACCAAAAGGGTATCTCCTAGGACTGGTTCTTTATTAGTATTCTGTGTCAATGTTTATTAGAGAAATGCAATATGTATTGCTAGTCACGCGCCTTAAAAGCGTTTTCAGTGCAAACTGGATGCATTATGAATCCTAAAAATTGACTTTTTATCTGCTGCAAATAACATCTCCCTGTGGAATACAGTATGTGGAGGAAAAGCAAACAAGTGTATGTTTTATTATTATAACTTTAATTTAGCCTAGATTTTAAATTTTCATTATGCTTCATGTTCCTTGTAATTTTTGCTCCTAATAGCCATTCAGCAGAGGCTGCTATTATGCCATTTATTTATTCTTGTTATTAATAATCAAGGACTACCTCTGTTTCATTAATAAACATATAGGTTTAAAAAATTATAATTGTATATTTCTATTGTAGGAAGTTAGCACCCACCCCTCTCCTGGAAGAGTGAAATATTTTAGAAAATATGAAAAAGGCAGAATATTATATTTCCCTGGGAGAAGCATATTTTACAGACAAAGCAGCTCCCACCTTCCTGCCCCCACCCTTTGTCAATGGGCCATTAAGGCTTGGGCCAGTCTATTCTACATAACAAAGATCTACCTCCTTCAGGCAGAGCCATAGTAGGAATTGCGAAAGATAGGATTAGCCCTCTACACAATAGCAGTAGAAACTCACCACATGTGACCTGGGAAGCACATCTGACCATCAGCCAGCAAGACCCCCACCCCCTGGGAGTCTGACAACCAATCAGGATACTCTTTCGTGGCCCCAAGAAATGCAGAGCCAGAGAGAGCATAAAAACCCGAAGATTTACTGTATCACCCCTTTTTCTGTTCAGGAACTCAAGCCATGTGATCCTGTCCACCATTAAACCATCTTTCCAAGCAGTCTCCATGTTTCCAGTGTCTGTTTTCCCCACTTGGAGCAGAACCTAGAAGGATGTTTCTTTCAACACTATTAAGTTGGAACCAACATTTTCCATAAAAATATCACTTTGAATAGTGCAAATTTGAATAATGCAACCATTTTTAATCAAGACCTACGTATATATTTAATATATAATCTCAATAAACTAGAGCGAACTGTTAGCACCCACTCCTTTCCTGGAAGAATGAAATATTTTAGGAAATATTAAAAAGGCAGAATATTATATTTCCCTGGATGAAAAATGGAGAAACATGTTTTAAAGACAAAGCAGCTTCCTGCCTCCCCCACAGACACCTTTCTTAATGGGCCATAATCTGCAACACAATAGCAACAGAAACTAACACAATGGGACCCATCTAGGACAGAAACTCACCACATGGCACCTGGGAAGATTACATTAACCAGCAAGGCTAGCTAAAACCCCCACCCCCTGGGAGTCTGACAACCAATCAGGACTCTTTCTGGGCCCCAGGAAGTTCAAAGCCAGAGAAAGCATAAAACCTGGGGACTCAGCTGTATCTCAGCCCTTTTTCTGTTCAGGAACTCAAGCCATGTGATCCTGTTCACCATTAACCATCTTTCCAAGCAGTCTTCATATTTCCAGTGTCTCTTTTCCCCACTTGGAGCTGAACCCAGAAGGATATTTCTTCCAACAGAACCATATTCCAGAAAATTGCCATAGCTGAAACTTGCAGCCCCAACTGAGAAACTGGTTCTCAAAAGAGAAAGCATTTTTTTGCAGGAATTCATACTAGAATCAAAATAGACAAAGACTATAATTCTCAACTGAGTTTCAGGGATATCAGCAAGTATGAGGGGAATTTATTATTCTGCTCCTTGTTGAGCCTTGATACGGTATATACCCCCATTCCAGGGCCACACCTGCAATTTGCATTAGGAGTAAAAGTTCTCTTTGGCAGAAGAGAAGCTTTTCTTTACTTCCAGCAGCAGGCATAAGGGTGAACTGAATGGAATTCTTCCTATAGGAAGAATATAGGAGGGGAAAATAAGCACCCTATTGAATTGGTCCAATTGCCCTATGCTTTTTAAAAAGCTGTTCATATTTATGTTAATTGCATGATAGTCATATTATGTAATCAAATCCAGGTGGCAGCCATCAACCTCTTCCAAAATTTCAGCTAATCCACTGGAATATGTAAACTAATGATTTTATAAGTAATTGCATAGGTTCCTGCCCATTTTACATTTAATCATTATATGACTCACAATCACTCATGTCCTAGTCACTTCTCGGCTTGACTATTGAAACACGCTGCCTGTGAAGAGCATCCGGAAGCTCCAGGTGGTGCAAAATGCAGCGGCCCACATGGTTTTGCGCAGACCCTAGTGTGCACATGTATCACCTCTCTTCTTGTGGGAGTGTTCTGACCTAGGCTTCCTTAGAAAGCATACAGAACAATCTTAGTCCCAGCAAACCTCTTTTATTCATACAGCTGTGAATTATTGTCCAAAAGGCTTCTCAAACAGTCTTTCAGGGGTGTGTTTATAAACACCCATCTTATCTCTCTTGGAATGCTGCCAGAGAATTAATTGCCAAATGCAGGGCAAGGCCAAACTTAGCATAGGGTCAAACAGAACTTTCCAAAGCTTTAACCAACCAGTTGAACTAATTGCTTCCTGCAAAAGCTCATGTCCCGTTCACTCCTCTTTTATGTCTTATGGGAGGGGCCAATCATCTCCAAGCCTTACTCCCAAATCGACCCTGTTTTCTTAATTGTTCTTGCCTTCTGGCAGCTCTGCGCATGTGCACATTGGGAACAGGCTCCCGCTGTTCTTCTGCCTCACTGATGTCAGACTCTGGAGACTCCGGAGGCAGTTAAGAACTACCAGATGGCCTTGGCCCCCACTCTGCCTCTGACTCAGAGCTCTCGTCCAAGCCTTCCGCAGACTCCAGACTGGCCCATGTTCCTCCCTAACCTCCTCACTGTCCGAATCTGCTGCCAGATCTGCTGGCCGCTGGAAGACCACAACAGGGAGCTGCATTGGCTGCTGATTTGCTTCTGGGTGCAATTCAAGGTGCTGGTTGTCACCTTTAAAGCCCTTCATGGCTTGGGACCAGGTTATCTGAGGGACTGTCTCTTGCCGGTTACACCTACCTGACCCATTAGAGTGGGGAGGCAGGGAATGTTGTGGGTCCTATTCCCTAGGGAGATACATCTGGTGGGACACAGAAGAAGGGCCTTCTCCGTGGTGGCTCTCTCTCTCTAAAACATCATTTCCCCAGCAATTAGAACAGCCCTCACTCTTAATACTCTTCCAGAAGGCACTGAAGACCTGGTTCTGCCAGCGGGCCTGGGGAACCCAGAGAAGGATGGAGCCCATCAAATGGCTCGTGTGAGGTGCTGTCGCCAGGGTGGGGGTTGATAGTGTATCTATTATATGACTTCTTTTATTAGGAGGTGGTGAATTAGTATATAGGGAAGAGGTCCAGAAGTTAACTACATGGTGCTCAGGAAACAACTTGCACCTAAACATCAGCAAGACCAAGGAGATGGTGCTAGACTTCCGGAAAAAGAGAGAGGAACCTGCCCCACTTTACAGCCAGGGAGGCTGTTTGGAGAGGGTCTCCTGTTTCAAATTCCTGGGAGTCCATCTTAGTGAAGATCTCACCTGAAAAAATCCTCTGATCCAGGTGGTCCAGAAGGTTCAACAGAGATTCCATTTCCTCAGGATCTTGCGGAAAAACAAGGTGGAACAATGACTGATGACCTCCTTCTACTGGTTTATGATAGACAGCATTCTCACATATTGCGTTATGGTATGGTATGCTGGCTTGACAGCCGCGGATAGAAAGACATTACAAAGGGCGATGAGAACAGCACAACATATCATGGGCTGTCCCCTGATCTCATTAGATGAAATTGCTAGGACTCGATGTCTTAGCAGGGTGAGGAAAATCCTTAGGGATGATTTACACCCTGGTCAGCATTTCTTTACTCTCCTACCATTGGGCAGGAGATATACAAGCAAGGCCAGTTGAATGAACAGGCTGAAAAATAGCTTCTATCCGTGGGCTGTCAGATTTCTGAATGCAACATAACACTTAGTATGATATATATAACTACTTAGTATGATAGACTTGCAGGGCCAGCACAATGTGCAACATGTCTACACTGGTGTATTATAATATAATGTTATGTTATGTACACACATACATATATAAAGGATTGTGTGTCTTAGTATGATCTATTGGGTTAAGGTCTTCTTCTTCTTTCACTTATGAGTCATTGAGATGTATTTTGTGTTTGGGGGTGGCTGCACTAAGGGAGGCTCATCCAATCTCATTGTACACATGTTGTGCCTTGACAATAAAGGTTTGAATTGAATTAGTTTTATTGTTTTTATATGAGGGTTTTATATTCTGTAAGCTATCTTAAGTTGCCATGTGCAAATAGGCGGATTTAATTTATATTAATTAAACAAACAAACAAACAAACAAACAAACAAACAAGCATAGTCTCTCCAAACTGGGATTAGGGAGAAATAGCATCTACTCTGAAAGCTGTTTATAACCATCAGCACACCTAAGGGTGCTGATGGTTCAAGTGAAAGTCAAGAACATACACTCAAGGCTACCCTGCATTCCCAAGTATCATCCATGGCCAGAAGTATTATGAGTCCTAGAAATATTCCAAATTTAGAATATAACAACATCTACTGGATTCCTCCTTCTCAAGTTCTCTTAAACATTGAAGCAACTTGTTTGGAATGTGTGCTCTTTAAAGAGAAATGCTCTAGAATAATGCTAGATCTCTGGCTCAAATGTTTGTAAATGGGATGTTACTGTGTTAATTGCTAGCGTTATTTATTTCTTGAAAAAAATGGAAGGATCAGTCTGAGCTAAAATATAACAGGATGAATCATATAGGAAAAAGCAAAGGACCCCAGAGTTTTACCCTAATGGAAAATATTAATTTGCCAAGACTGCAGTATATAAAGTGAGTGAGAGCATGAAATCACACTGCTGATAAAACAGATAACATAATGTTTGGGGGCAGCACTGGGACAGTTATTAATAGATGAATTGATGGGTCCAGTTCTTGTCAAAGCAGGCTTACCTTTTACTAGGAAATTCATGACTCATTGGGTCATGTTTCAGAGGTGTTTCCTTTTCTAATCAGAGAAACAGGATGATCACAGTCAAAGCAGTGGGAGCAGGAGGAACAACTTTCTACTTCCTGTTAACTTCCCCCCTTGACCTTCCTTCTAAGATGCTGGCAGGGAAATCATGTGACAACCACATGATTACAATGTGACAGTGCAGTGGCATGGCAGCACTAAAACAGCCACAATTTTGCCCAATTTCAATCCTGTAGAAACCATGCATCCCAGATTTTGACACATTCTATAAATTAGCTATTTGAGGTACATTGATTCAAAAATTGTTGCCCTGGCCTATGACACACTGTTGAATCCAATTGAAGGTTACAAACAATCAAACAGTCATGAGAATTTTAGCAGTATACATCATCTTCATTTAATGACTCCATAACCCCTTATAGGATGGAGTCTTGGCAACTGAATGGAGCTGAGTGTTTACTGGCTGGATGCCCTTCCTGTCACCAAGGTAGAGTATACAGTGTACATGTTTGTGCTTTTTTTGTCTGGAAAAATGTGCACCGAGGCAGAACTGATACTAAACAAAAAACAAAAATTTGTAGCAGGGATAATGTTGGATTCTATTTTTTTTTATTATTGGACAGAACTCTGAATATTATAAGTAGACCTGGTCAAGTTCAAATTGGAAAGCCAATTCCATTCTGTATTCTGTACTCTCCTGACTGTGCACATTATAATCTTCACCGTTGCACAGGAAAATGCAACATCATTTAGCTTTGTTCACACCCTTCCATCAGCTCAACTGATCTCTTTAATTACAGAACTTCCATCTTTACCTAGATTAAGCTTCAGTTGATTCAATTTCATCTATCTCAGAACTGCCTCCAGATGCTTATTGGAGGCTTCTATGGATTCATGGAGTTACAACATCAGCATATTTATAATGCTTCAGCAGCAGCAACTATAGCAAAACTGCTGGATTATTACGTCCATTAGTTCTATGTAGACCTCAGCCTGAAGCTCCCACCATGGTATTCATTTTTGATCTAACCATGTTTATTTATATATAATGTTTTAATTTAAAACAATCCATTTTTTCCCCTACTCCCTGTTTATGAGACTCAACAAGATTGCTTCGGTAACAAAAGTTGAAATCAGAAGTATCCTTCTCTGACTGCCATAGGAATAAAATTAAAATACAAAGTCTCCTTCAGGTTGAATTCAACTCCTGATGATTTCTGAACATATCTATGTTGGTTTCTGGCAAAAGCATGGGTAGGATTTGCCACTGCCTTCTTCCAGATCAGCCTATAACCTGGGATTTTTTGATGGCCTCCTATTTAAGTAGAAAAATAGTTAATATTTTGTTGCCATTTTGTGATGCAAGCTTCATCTATCGTCAGAGATGTTGTGGGTAAAAATAGGAAGAGTGAATTCTTTGCATGCTGCCTAGAAGTTCAGAATTAAAAGTGGGATATAAATCTCATAAATATATATTCAAAAATCAGTAGCTTCAGGAAGGAGGCATTTCATTCTGCCTGTGCACAGCTGGCCTTTATGCATTAATAATTATTTTTGGATATGTAGCTTTTGTATTCCTATTAACAAGTTGAATCATCATTAATAGCACTTTCAGAAGATTCCCTCTCCGGTTCTTTGTGAATCCTAGAAAGACAGGCAATTCCAAAAACTTTGCAAAAACAAACACCAGCCACAGCCACAAGAGGGCTAGATTAAAGCTTCAGTCAAGATTCTTTCATAAAAATGAATTATATTTACATAATTTCATAATTTCACAATTTCATAATTACATTGTAATTAAAAAACAACAACTGTTATGCATTTTAAAAACAATATGTAAATAACCTATAGTGGTTGGAAAGCATAATGGCTAGAGAGGTGCCCTTTGTCATGGGAAACTAGGTGTGAATTCTGACTGGTACCTACCTAACTTGGGCAATGACTCTTTAATGCTTCACCTACCTCCCTCAGATATGACAATGACACAAGTTAAAAAAGAGTCATGGCAGGTCGTACATTGTCCAGATTAACAAGGTCCATGCTAGATGTTGGGGAGATTTCTGGGAAATCTGATGGTAAATAGGCAACTGGAACAAACGATGAGTGGATGAAATAAAAGAACTTGAAATGCTACCACATCGGCAGATCTTATGAAACATATGCAGCAACAATGGATGAACAGGAAACCTACATCCACAGTAATTGACAAACAGTTAGTTACCCAATACCTCAACATAGTGAAGAGGAAGCTGCTGTGATAACTTAAGAAAGGCTATTCTACATTTTACATCCCAGACTCACTGCAAATAACTGGATGTGCAACCAACATCTGAAGTTGGAATCTCATTGCACCACTTCCATTTCAGAGTACAGCTGCTGATGTGAGGTATTAGATCATGGATAAACTAGTTACAGTCAACCATCAAGACTGATTGTCAATACTCAGTGGAGAAGTACCATCAGATAGTATGCTAAAAGATGACAATAGCAATTTCTAAAAGTAGCAATTTCTACCTTTATATCTCAACCAATATACTACAGCCACTGTAATCCTGGAAATACTTGGCTAAGCAACCAAGAACAGCAGTCCTTACCTCCACTCTGCCCACACCCAGAAAATGATACAGGAGGCTAAGATCAAGACAATTTAGAGAGAAGTTAGCCAGCTGGTGGAACTATAGAAGGGTGTGGAAATCAATGATAATATTTGATTATTGAAAAAATACAAGAGCTGACTCCTTCTGAAGGCCCAGTGACTGCTAAACAAAGGCTCATGGCCCTGGCTTCCAGGCTAAGGAAATACACTAGAAAGCAAAAGGCCAAGAAGATAAGTGCCCTGTTCTCCAAAGAATCATTCAAGGTGTACTCCCAGTTGCAGTGCACATAACACCAGTATGAACTGGCTCAGGTTTTAAGAGCAGAACACAACAATTTTCCAGATTAGGAACTGGTTTCCAGATCAGGAACTGTAGCAGACACTCAACAGCAGCTCAAGAACATGAAGATCTGTTTAGTACTTGACCTGGACATGTTCCACCCCCTATTGGCTAAAGAAACTAGCAGCAATACATGACCACCTAGCAGCACTGGTAAACCAGCTATTAGCAACAGACTCCCACCCAAACTGGCTAACACAAAGAATGACAGTGCTGAGCACTGATACAGCTCTATGCCACACACATGGATCTGTGACTACCTGGCAGTATATAAAGTTAACAGGACACTAAGGACTTTCCTCAAGAATTCAACAGAACTGTGGAAGAGAACACTGGAAGTCAACTCAAGATAGCTTGCACAAATGTCCATAAAGTGTGCATACACCAAGATGATGCACTATCCCCACTGATGCTCTGCATATGCTTGAACCCCATTAGCAATATAAT